>NC_140938.1:124800857-125335857 GCF_014529385.1 Adiantum capillus-veneris | reverse complement strand
GAGAACCGCTGTCACCAGTGCTCTCCGTGCTCCGACAGAGTCAACCCAAAATCTGCAGGCTCAAGTTGAACACCCGCATCAACAGCAACCCACCACAACCAACATAAAAACATCATCTTCGCACCACCAGAATAGTATGATAACATACGAACCACGATGCCTGAGCATCAAGACGCAAGCCGAGTGTGCGCGAGAAGAACCACCAGCAAAAACCACCAACATGTAGGTCATTGATGGGGGCCAAATCGCTTCTAAGGACATTCCAAGCACCTAAAGACTGCCACCTGTCCATGGCGCCCGCAAGAAGGAAACCAAGCCTACCAGGTGAGCAGGTTAGTCCCGAGACAGAATAGGCCCGCCGTTAAGCCCTTTGTGCCACAAAAAACTAGTGTGCCATGATTACTCCGTAGGGAACGATTCAGTTCGAGTCACATTCATGAAGTAAATCACCATTAAAAATACTGCAATAGAAGGGTAGTGATGTACCTGTATTTTGTGTCAAAAATCAATCCCGAAGCACGCGTGTACGAGTTATCCATCATTCAAATCTCGCAAGAACAAGAAATTATAAGTCAGTAAATGTCCACGGAGATAAGAAAATTATAGACATAGATAGAGAAGATCATGATCAATGCATTACGTGCTCGCATACTAGTGCCCCAAAAAAAAAAAAAAACCATACGTAAGTACGGCAAGGAGGTGGCATCGTCCTCATCCAAATATTATAAACCGTAAGGAACGTGCCCTTCCCCCGTAGACTTGTTTTTTCCTCCAGTGTTAAAGAGCTACGATATGCTTCTCCTCCAGTGTTGAAGCGTCACTTTTGTTTCTCGTCCAATATAGGAGGGTCACTTATATTTTGGGGTTTATAATGCATGAAAGGAGAATCATTACCTTCGAGTTTTTAGAAACGTTGATCATGTATATTGGAATCTGCATCAACCTTGTGTGTCGGTTGTCGTGTTCACTCTTGCACAGCCTTCTCCTGCCCCGGTCTCTGCGTTCATCATCGTCATTACTGTCAGCATATCTATTAGATCTATCCTTGTAATAATGATGCTCTTTGCGAGTCCTTCACTCCTCTTAGGGACTCCTTCGATCACCATTCTTGTGGCTTTGATCCCTTGTGTATTCATCCCTCATGGTTTGTTCCTCTTTCATACCATTTTCATGTTGATCTTTTCTATCGTGATTACCGTAATCATGGTCTCGTCGTCTTTCAGACCTCTCATGTCGATTTTTGCATCTGTAGCATAGACTGCATATCTTTGTACATCTGAAAATAGAAAGCGGCCTCAGTTGAATAATGTGTATGTTGAAAGGAAGCTATGACAGACTTCAACGCTACTTTTCCTATGAGTAGCTCAATAATGGATTCATCAAAAGAAGAATGCCATCAGAAAGCTTTTCTTCCAACTAAATCAAGTCTTGAGATGGTATTGACAAGCAAAAACCATTTCCACCCATTCCTTTTCCAGCCTGTGACAAAAAACGCTATTTGTGACTTCTCGAACCTTGTTTCACATGGCATAGACATAGGCTTTTGACTGCATTTTTCTTATCGTTTGTGTCTTCCATGAATCGATCTTGCAAAGGCATTTCAAACTCTTTTCCAATAGACTTTTGCAGATCAATTTGCGAGATCCCTCCAACAAGCGAGTCAATCAGGCTGATGTCTGTTTGCTTGATATTAGCCTTTTTTCACCACGATGAATGCATCATACAAAAAACAAAAACAAACATAAAGCTGAAGGGCTTCCAAGGCTCAAGCGTACTTTAGAGTGTTCTACATCCATTTCACTCGGTTGCTGCTTAAGAACTGAAGCTCCATTTTCATTACCACCTGCTGCTGCACCTGCCCTCAGCCTCCATTTTTCCATTACTAGCAACATTTCAAGCAAAACCTAGTTCACAAATCCAACATATTCCTTTCCATATACAACCTAGCCACTCAGTGATACATAGTTTTCATGGTCTTGCAATGCCACATCTGCATATACATTTGAAATCAGGTGCTTGTGTATGTTCCATATTGAGTGCAATATCGAATGTGAGTTCTGCCATCTCTGCATTACCATGAGCTCGGCAAGCACCTAGCAATGAGAGGAGTGTGTCCTGGTTAGGCTTTGGAGGCATGTCTCGCAACAAAACCGAAGATCACCCGCTCTGCCAAGGTCTAAAACATTGGCATAATGCTTGGAGTCCTGAAGCATATGTAAGAGTCAATCCCTCTAGATTGAAGCCTGCACATTTCAGTAGTTCAAGCATTTGTTGGGCTCCCACACAATCACCACTTCCTGCATGACCTCCAATGCAAGTATTCCATGAAACCATGTCAGCTTCTGGCAGCCTATCGAACAATGCCTGCACATCTGGCATGCTTGTCTGAGTCCCATAGGCATTTAAAACAGAAGTCGACACTAAGAGAATCTTGTCATAACCAATAGAGATAATGTCAAAGTGAAGTCACTCACAACTCTTGAAGCTCCCAATTTCAATGCATGCTTGAAGAATGTAGGTAATAGTGATGTGGTTGAGAGCTACACAATTCCCTTGCATTTGCTTGTACAAGTGTTAACGCCTTCAATCCCTCTTTGTGGTCAAGACATGCTGAAGTCATGGCCATCCAGGTAAGCAACTGTGTGTCTTGGAATGTCAGAAAACACACATTCTGCTTCTCCAATACCACCCATCTTGCTATACACACTCACAAGAGCACTACCAATTACAACACTATCTACATATCCTTCCTGTCTAGCATGCTCATGTAAGACATGCACAATGTCCAGAGGCATCCCTTTCATCGACTTGCCTTGCATGAGTGGCATACATGTCAACCAAGGTGCTACCAACCATGAGGTCTGTTTCAAGCAATCCAAGTCTATCAATCTCAACATGTATCTCTTCAGCCTTCTCCAAATCCTCTAGGTAGCCACAAGCTTTTAAACCACAAAGATATGTGACTGAATATGGTGAAACCCCTCCAATTTTCATCTGATTTAAACAATCAATAACGTCCTCAAAATACCCATGTTCTGTATAACCAGAGATTATTGCATTCCATGAGGCAGCATCTCTTGCAGACACTCTAGCTAATGTCTCCTTGGCTTTCATAAGCCAGCCACATCTACAATATGTATCAACCAACACACTGCCAAGATACACATTTCCTTCTAAAACCCCCCTTCTTTCAATGTTTGCATGTACTTCTATACATTTGATGCTCCCCTATATGCTAGAACAAGCTTTCAAACTCCACACATATGGGTATAAGCATGTTAAATTGTCATGCTTTTTGTGCTAGTTATCATGTGGCAACAAGCATATCTTGTAAGCATAATGAGAGTGTAACTTTTCAAACGTGTGGGAATCCATCGAATATTTCAAAATAGGGAGACCACCCCGAATCCACTTTCCTAACCATTTACGCAGTGTTACTCTGAGGGGAGTGGGGCAGTCAAAATGCGTGGAGAGAAGCGGAGTGGGGCAGTCAACATACATGCAGAGAAGCGGGACGCAGGGGCCAGAGGTAAGAGGGGCGCAGGGGCCAGAGGTAAGAGAGAACCAAAAACAAAGTCGGCCCCTGAACTTTCTGCTGCTTCTTCTCTGCCCCAAAAAAGGGTGAAGCTCTCTGATTCCCCAGCATCCCCAATGGCAAAGACCTTGCATACAAAGGGGAAGGATGACTCAGGTACTCTCTCTCTCTCTCTCTCTCTCTCTCTCTCTCTCTCTCTCTCTCTACCTCATTATGATTTGCGAGGATAGTAGCTGGTGCTGTCTTGGCCCTTGATGTCGGCTTTAGCAGTAAGACATCTTGTGAATAGTCACTTGAAATATAATCGCTCAAGTCGAAGTCTGGCTCAAGAAGCACAAACCAGTGTTTGATTTGAACCTTGAAATTGGAAGGAAGTGCTCAATACTGCACTTTCCTACTGCTAATCTTGTGACATTGGGGATGTGCAAGCCGATGGAAAGCTCCAAAGTTTACAGTCTAGTACAGAGCAAGTTCTGTATTACAGCAGAAGAGTTCAATGATGTTCATGGCCTCTCCCTGGCTGGTGCCAACCCCAAACTAGTGAGGTGGGATCAGATCAGTGATGTGGAGTGGTTCAGTGTTTTCAGATAGTCAAAGAATTGTAGTCACTATCGCATTAAATGCAGTTGTTTGCGTACTGATATGTTCGACCAGGTGATGTAGCTGCATTACAAGGTGTACCAGAAGCGCCCAACAAACATGGAGATCAACTCTGCATTCGCTAAGAGGTTTGTAAAAGAATTCAGCCCGGTGGCAATTGCAAGTAGCTCAGCCATGCAATTGAATTGGGCTGAATTCGCTGTCCAGCATTTGTAGGACCTCCGAGAGAAAGGGTACTACGAGGCCCATGTCGAAAAGTGGAGGATGCGCAATGTATGTCTAAACATCGAGGAGGCACAAGCTGAAATGAAGGAGGATACCAAGGAGACATCCATCTCTCGCCACAGCACTCACCAGCAGGCTGAAAGCCTGTCAATTTTTGGCGTTGAGAATTTGCAGCACATAAAGGCTGCCTCTGAAATTCTCAGCAAACAACTGCAAGATGCTAAAGAACATCTTCTAACTGTAAAATCAGACTTTGAAGCTGCAAGGGTTGTCCAAGCAAGCAATGTTAGGGTCACCCCAATTGTGCTTGCTATGAGACAAAAGCTTCACGACGCTGAAAATGAATTACAGAGGTTACTACAGAGCGACAGCGTGGATGCAAAGAGGGAAATAGAGTGTAAAGTAAAAATAGAGACATTTAAAGAGACATTGGAAGGTTTGGCATTTCCTGACAGTGAGGACACTCTTGCTGCTGACTCAACTTGTCAGCATGTAAGTTCGTGACTTTTATGCTTCTATCGTATGATTGGAATATGTGCACAACAAACCTATGTACTTACCATGCTCCTCTTTTTTTTGGTGTGCAGATTACTGTGGAGGTTATGGAATCAAAAGTGAATGCATGTGAAGGTCAACTGCAACTCCTAATGCACATGAGAAAGATGCTACAAGGCTCGTCCATTCCCACTGCCCTGTGTAATATGGCTATGGGCACTTTTATCGAAAGTATAGTGTTAGGAAATAAGACGTAGCTAAATAGATAATTGAGTAGATTACTTAATGGAGAGAGACAGATTTACATACACGAGATTATAGAGTAGAGAGAGAGAGAGAGAGAGAGAGTACACACGATATACGTGGTTCACCCAATGTGGGCTACGTCCACGGGAAAGCAGCCACTCAATGGCTTTAGTACTTCAAAACAAGAAGTAATTTACAAAGGGATTATACCCTTAATGGAGCTCCCGCCTTGCTTCACTCTCACCACCTCACACTCACCTTGTTGCATCAACTTCACACTATAAAATGTGTGTAGAAATGGCCTCCTTTTATAGGCCAAAAGGGCTGCCCTCTCTTATGAGAGACAGCCATGTGTAGCCGCCCTTGTGCGAATAAGTCCAAATCGGACCCTCCAATCCGCCCATGTGTGGCCGCCCTTGAGAAGACAAGTCCGCTTTTGAATTCGGCCACCGGCCATTGAATTCGGCCACCGGCCACCGGCCATTGACTTCCGACCACCGGCCATTGGCCATTGACTACCGGCCACCGGCCAACCGACCGGTTGTTTTCCGACCACTTTCCGACCGCCGTCCGGCCATAATATTCCGGCGAAAAGGAATATTCCGGCGAAAAAAAGTTGCCCCTGATTCTTGTCCGTGAAAATTTTGGTTTCCGGTGAGTGATTTTCCTTCACGCACAATGGCTTCTCCTCATAATGGGGGCCTTACAAATGTGCGCTTTTACCACAAAAAATTACAAGGGTAAATCAGGCTCCATACTTAACAATCTCCCACTTGGAGACTGATCTCCAAACCAAACCTGTGACTGCTTTCCATTCCGGCTTTTTATCCTTGAATGCCGATTGAAGATGAGCAAAAGCTCAACTTCTCCTTGTTGACCACCTTTGTAAACATGTCTGCAGGATTTTCACTTGTATGCACCTTTCCTAGCTTTAGTTGTCCCTCTTCCAAAAGAGTGCGTATGAAGTGATATCTCACCTCAATGTGCTTTGTCCTTGAATGAAAGGCTGAGTTCTTTGCAAGATGGATAGCGCTTTGGCTATCACTGTATAAGACACAATTGTCTTGTTTGAATCCAAGCTCTTCTAAGAATCTGTGAAGCCACAGAATTTCTTTGCTTGCCTCCGTCATTGCTACATACTCTACTTCCGTGGTAGAAAGTGAAACCACTTTCTGCAGCTTTGAAGCCCAGCTTACTGCTGTGCCTCCAACCGTGAACACATAGCCAGTAGTGCTCCTTCGAGTATCTTTGTCACCTGCCATATCTGCATCAGCATACCCTTCTAGAAAAATATCAGTTCCTCCAAAATACAAAGCATTTGTTGTTGTCCCTTTTAGATACCTAAGTATCCACTTCACAGCTTGCCAATGCTCTTTACCTGGGTTGTCCATGAACCTACTCACAACTCCCACTGCATGTGCAATGTCTGGCCTTGTCCAGACCATAGCATACATTAGAGAACCTACCGCTGTAGCATATGGAACTTTAGACATATAGGCTATCTCCTCTTGTGTCTTTGGACACATATCCTTCGTTAGTTTAAAATGACCAGCCAAAGGTGTAGAAACTGGTTTTGCATTTTGCATTGCAAACCTTTCTAGTACCTTCTTGATGTAATCTTCTTGAGATAGCTTTATTGTTTTCTTCGTCCTGTCCCTTGATATTTTCATACCAAGTATCCTCTTTGCAGCACCTAAATCTTTCATTGAAAAAGATTTGGACAGCTCCTCTTTTAGGTCTTTGATGTCCTGCATGTTAGCACTTGCAATCAACATGTCATCAACATACAACATTAGGATGATGAATTTCCCATCTCCCAAATTCTTCGTATAGACGCAGTGATCCGAGTTGCATCTTGTGAATCCATGATCCAACATCCATCGATCAAACTTCAAGTACCATTGTCTTGATGCTTGCTTTAAACCATACAAGCTCTTCTTTAATCTGCAAACCATTTTCTCCTTACCTTTTACTTCATACCCCTTTGGTTGAAGCATGTAGATTTCCTCCTCTAAGTCACCGTGAGGGAATGCCGTATTTACATCCATTTGCTCGAGATTTAGATCATGAGTAGCCACAAGGCTTAAGACAAGCCTAATTGAGTTCATTTTTACAACAGGAGAAAATATTTCATTGAAGTCAATACCTTTCTTTTGAGAAAAACCTTTTACCACAAGCCTAGACTTGTACCTTTTCTTCCCACCTTCTTCTTCCTTTATCTTGTACACCCATTTGTTTTGAAGTGCCCGCTTACCTTTAGGCAACTCAACCAACTCCCATGTTTGGTTCTGATGTAGTGAGTCCATCTCCACTTGCATGCTCTTCGTCCATTCTTCTTTGGATTCATGTTGCATAGCTTCTTCATATGATTCCGGCTCTCCAGAATCTGAGATCAAGAGATGGTTGAAGGAAGGAACAAACCTTTCTGGAGGTCTACTTGCTCTTGTAGATCTTCGGGGAATAGGTTGAGGCTCCTCATTTGGTTGATGTTGTTGCACATTGTCACCGTTTGCAGTCCTTGAGTCTTCACCGTCCTCAAGCTCCATGTACTCATCACCTGTTTCTTTTGTTTGTTTTCTTTCCAAGTAATCTTTGTACATATTTTGTTCGTTAAAAATTACATCCCTACTCCTTAAGATTTTACCATCTTCAGGATTCCATAGGCGATACCCAAAGTCTCCTTCTCCATATCCAATGAAGAAACACTTTTTGGACTTTGCATCTAACTTTGATCTTAGGCTTCTATCTATGTGCATGAAAGCCTCACACCCAAACACTTTGAGAAATGCATAATTCACCGGTTTACCTGTCCATGCCTCTTCTGGAACTCCCCCATCCAATGCCGTTGAGGGTGACCGATTGATTAAGTACACAGACGTACTTACAGCTTTCTGCACCATTGATCTCTGGCTCCAATAGCTTCATAAGCTATTCTTGTCAGAACTTCAGCTCCTCCTATATACTTTGGCTTCTCGTTGTGCATGGCAATTACTTGCTCGTGGATGTGTTGAGCGTAATTCACCTCTTTTGGCAGATTGCTCTTCAATGCCCATGTGATGGTAGTTGCAATGGCATGGGGCGATGTCGTATACTTTTGCGGTCTTTTACTGCAAATATGGAGAAATTGGTTGTACAGTCGGCAAAGGGTTGCCGCTCTTTGGTCTGCCATATCTCCATAAGTTGCATTTTGTTTCTTGGACCCATAAAACTCTATAGCCTCGCTTGCCCTTGAGGATCTCTGAAAGTCCCCTGGTAGATCTTTATTCCCTCTTGTTCCAGTATTGCTTCCTCCACCCATGTTTTGGTTGGCTTGAGGGTTTCTGCTGGAATGTCAAAGGGTTCTGCTTCTGCAAGAGCATCTTTGATTGTCGGTCTTTTTCTCTTCGTTGCCGATAACTTGGTGGAATCCATGGATCCTGTAACTCCAATTTCAGAAGTTAGCGTCTTTTTAGTACTGAAAGCCGAAATGAAGCTTTTAACTATTCAAATGACTTGAAAATTGAAACATGAGCTATTCAGGGCCTAAGGATGCAGGGTAGGTGAAAAAATATGCAAACTGGGCTCAGAATCATGCTGGAGACATCATACGCGTATGATGTCTTTTGTGTCAAAATGACTTCATATTGGTTGTGCTTGTAGCTGATAGTGTATACATGAGTATCATATGCTTGGATTTGAGTTTGGATCCCATTTGGTCAAGTTTTGGCCAGTTTAGTTCAGATCAGGCTCTTGGCAAAATTTTGAAAGGGAATTGGATTTTATGATCCAAATTGGATAAAACTTGGTGGTTCACCTTCAAATGGCATGTAGATCACTTCTTTTTGGTGGTTGAAGCCCTGAGGTGCCAAAATCACATAGTGAGACATCATACGCGTATGATGTCTTTTAGTGTATTTTTGGACCAAATTTCTCTATAAGCTTGGATATGGCTTTAGATAGGCTTATTCAGTGGATTTATGAATTTTGGATAGATTTTGGGCTAAAAATGGCTCTGGAGACATCATACGCGTATGATGTCTTTTTCATCAATTTTTCATGGGATTGATTCTGTGGACTCCCCATGTACTAGTGAAGGACTGTCTCTACTCAAATCTTGGTTTGGACTTGAGTATGTTGAATTTGGGCTAAAAATAGGCTTTGGATGAAGGATTTTTCCCTCAATTGGGCTAATGGCGTGATCCACTTGACCAAATGGTTCCAAACTTCATTTGTAGCATGTATTAGATATATATAATGGATGTATGATGACAAATGAGCAATTTTGGCTCTGTAAGTGCAAATAGATATCATACGCGTATGATGTCTTTTGTGTCAAAATGGTGCTTTTTGGTTCCACATAGCTTGTAGATGTGTTAATCAACAATCCTACAAGGTTTCAATGAGATTGTAGTTATCTTGACAAAATTAGGACCAAAAATCAATTTTATGGCCTACTTTGCGTCTTTTTGGTTTTCCTTGGGTTTTCTAACTCCAATTCTCATGATACTTGGTTCATAGGATGTGATTAACATGTGGAATGAGGCTATGCACTCAAATGTTGAAATGGATATGAAAATCATGCTGTGAGACATCATACGCGTATGATGTCTTTTCTTGAAATGTTGGTCTTTTTGTGCAAAGAATGCTTTGTGCTAGTGCCCTAAGCCCTGCTAACTAGTTTTCAACTTAAAAAGTCATCAGTTTAGCTAAAAAGCCCCCTTATAGGCATTTCAATCTCCGAAGTCGTCTTTTTGCCTTGGAGTTGAATTTCTTCAACTTTTCTTCTCGAGAGTTGCATTTCCAGCTCATTGGATATGTTGTGAAGCCATCTGTTTGGTTGAACTTGACTTTGGCTCCCCGTTCTCCATCTTTCTCCATTTGGTTGCCCAGAAGCGTTTTTTTCACCATCGGTAAGTGAATCAGCTTTCTTTTGGGTTTTGCTTGCAAACATAAGTCATCCATGTATATTTGAAGCTGCTTGTGAAGTTTCATGTCATTTCGTCGTCAATTTTAGCCGTCATGCCAAAATGACACTTTGTGTGTCCGCAGCCGAATCGGTTGTTCCGACCTACTTTCGGTGATCCAAACCCGGAGATACTTCATGGTTGCATTGCCCTCGATGTTGTTAAGCTTCCTGAGAAGTTTTGTGTCGTTTCCACAACTTTTTACTGTTTGCCTCTTGCAGGCTCTGTTGACCTAGGGTTTTTCAAGTCGTTCTTTCTCGAGCTTTGAGTGTTAGAAACCCATCTTCTATGCTAGGGTAACCCACCTCTAAGTTCTTGCAAGGTTTGGTTAAGCGGTTGTGCCCCTACCTAGCGTTCCTCCCCATTCCCCGTCTGCTCTTGTTTCTTGGTTTTGGTCAGTTTTCGCGACAAAAGTTAACGATAAGCATCAAAAGCTTATGGCAACGAGTCTACCTCTCATGTCTGGTGTCCTCTGAGCTCTCGTAGCAGTCTTAGAAGGCGGTAGAAGGTCGGATGCTCCTGTGTGCTCTTTGCTCTCTCCAAGAAGGTAATAGTGGAAATGAGCTTGAAAGTGAAGTGAAAAATACTTAACTTCGGACTTCCCGGATCACTTGTTACCAAATTTGACATGTGCTCCTATCTCGTCGTGAAATGCACTTTAGGATTTGAAATTTCTCAATTTGGACTCTGTTTGACCTGTTTCTGAGAAATCTGTCCACTTTGCCAAAATTCTGTCATTTCGGGCTTTCCGCAACTTTTTTAGAATTGTACCCAATTTTTACCATGGGTTTCCCTTGTCATTAGGACCATCACCGTCTATTCTTTTCTTTTTTCCGATCTCATTTCACCTGCTTTTTTATTTTTCTATTACTTTTATCAAGAAAATCATAAAAAATAAAGGAAAATAGCAAATTGAAGCCAAAAAATTCCAAACATACACGATAAATAGCTGGTAACCTTGTGTATATGAATATATACTTATTTGTGATTTCTGGACTTGGATTACCACTTTTTTCCACTTTATAGCTCTAAAAACACTCTTATTTAGTGATATTTACACGTCTAGAGACCCAAATTCATCACTTGATCTCTTCTTGTTGCAAAACAAGGTATATAAGGGCATAAATATTATCAATATCCGCAATCAAACATAAAAATTGCAAAATCATGTAAGACACTGCCCTTGTAATATAATTTTTGTTTTTCGTTGTTTTTGGCGCTTGTAGCTGCTTTGTAACTCCTGTATACCTGTATACCTCCCCCCCTCCTAGTTTGAGTCCTCCCGGACGACTATAAAGTGTCTGTGGGTGAAGCATTGTAGTTGTTTTGGTCATAAGTTCCCAATGCAATTGCAGAGCGATGATACAACAGCCTTTCCAATAAAGCTGCTCTTTGTTTGATTGAAGGATTGGTGGTTGGGTTTTGGGTTGGTGATACTTCGGTAGTAGAATCAGTAGATGGATTCATCTTTACCTTGTTGTTCTTTTGCACAATCCAAATCTGCTTCCTCTTCGCTTGTGCTTGCCACAAACTCTTTGCGACCCAAACCTGCTTTGTCCTTTGTGCTGATTTCCTCGCCTTGAAATACCTAGGAGTTTCCGTTGATTGTACTGAAGGGAGTTCCTGTTTACAAATCTTTGGGATCCAAATTTTCTTGCTATAGTTTTGTGCTGTCATGAGCTTCTTTGGAATCCAGATCTGTTTCACTGTCCTTGATTGTCTGGAATCACTCTGTTGTCTGGTATTGAAGACTCCGCTTTCCACCTTTGTGTTCTCTGGCACAACCTTTTTGGGTCTCCATACCAACTTTGACTCCGTCTTTTCCCAAGGTTGAGCTGTTATATTATTGCTTGTCTTTCTTATCCACTGTTGAGAGTTTCTCGATGAAGATTAATTCGGTTGTATAGAAACTTTTGGTCGCCATTGCTTCTTTTTTTTCTCGGGTTGTTGTTTACCTTTGTCTTTGGATTCGTCCTTTGGAGTTGGCTCTGCTCCTTGGGTGAACTTAACTGATTGACTTTCACCTTCGTATTTGATAAGCACTGATTTAGAACTCCAGTCAATCATTGCATTGTATTGTTTCTGCCATGGTTGTCCTAGCAATAATGGATGTTGTGTAGCTTGGTCTTCAACCACGTAAAACATATGAGGATACACATATTGGTTAATCTGTATATGTAAAATTGTGCATCCGACAGTTTTGATTGAATTCTCAGAGTAACTCTTTAACTCTTGCTTGGCAGTTTGTAGTTTAGTGTCATTTGTCAATTTTCTATACAAACTGAGTGAAAGTAGGTTAGCTTGAGCTCCTGAATCCAATAGTGCTCTGGCTTTGATTTGGTTGGTTCCTACTTTGCATTCAATGATGGGTTCTTCTTTGTCATTATCCATTTCTGTTATACTGACTGTGTTTATTCGTATTGCTCCTTCATTGCGCTGTTTCTGACGCAGTAGTCTTCTTTTCTCCATTCTTTCCTTCGCCTCGGCTTGCGCTTCCTCCACAATCTTTTTCTTTTTCTGGACACGCAGCTCTTCTTGATGTATTTTGAGAAGCATGTCTTGGGTTAGCGGCAGAAGATACTTTTTCACTCTGCATCTACTAATCCAATTGGGCATTTCTTCTCCGTCTAATGTAGCAAGCTTGACGGCTCCACTTGGTGATAGATCTTTAATCACCAGAGGTCCCATCCCTCGCTTTTTAAGCTTCTTAGCATGCTGTTTCAGAGTGTAAACTAGGACATAGTCCCCAACCTTAAACTCTTTAGTCCGCACATGCTTATCAAAAAATTCCTTTTGTCGCCTTTTTTGAGCGTAGATAGAAGCTATTGCTTTTAGGCGAAGCTCATCTAGCTTTTCCAGGTCATCTATTCTATTAGAAAGCTCGTGCCCTGTCCACTCTAGATCCTTAGCCACCCTTAAGGTTGAAATCAATAATTCTATTGGTAAGATAGCATTTAGCCCAAAAACCATGTTATATGGGGTCGTTCCTATTGATGTTTTACATGCTACCCTATATGCCCATAATGTTGAATGCAACTTCTGGTCCCAGTCAGTTCTCGACTCAGATACAATCTTCGTGAGGACCGTGCATATGGTTTTGTTTGTTGCTTCAGCTTGTCCATTTGCTTGTGGATGATACGGGGCTGATTTCCTATGGATTACCATGAATTCATCTAGAAGGATCTTTATCACTTCATTTATAAAATGTGTGCCTCGATCACTTACAATTTCTATTGGCAATCCATATCGTACAAAGACGTATTCATACAGAAATTGTGTCGTGGTCCTGGCATCTGCTTTTTGAGTTGCCTTTGCTTCGACCCACTTTGTTAGATAGTCTGTAGCCACAATGATGTATTGTGCATGAGTCTTATATGCAGGAGGTGAAATGGGTCCGACATAATCAATCCCCCATTTTGCAAAAGCTCTTGCCCCCATCATTGGTCTAAGCGGCATATCATCTCTTTTAAGTGGTACTTTGGTCCACTGACAGTCATCACACCGTTTAATGTATTCCTCAGCGTCCATATGTAATGTTGGCCACCATATTCCTGCGGCTAAGACAAGTTTTGCTGTCTTATCACCTGAGAAATGGCCTCCACCTACTCCTCCATGAGCTTGCTCCAGGATTATCACATACTCAGACTCTGATGCGCAAATCCTAAGCTGGTTGTCTTTACCTCTCTTATAGAGTTGATCTCCTATTAAAGCGTAATCTCTATCTTCTGTCTCTATAGATTTCTGACGAGCTTTTGACGTTCCTTCTGGGAAAGTTCTATTTGTGAGATATTCAACAATATACTGACTCCATTCTGGAGCGATCATTATCTGATATAATGTCGAATACTCTACTGGCGGTTTTGATGAACATACAATACATACAGTTACATATTCATGTACGCTTTCTTTCATTCCTGGCCAATAGACTCCCAATTGTAACAAATTCCTATATGTGTTCCTTCTTGAACAATGAAATGCACATTCTTGAACATGTGCTTCGCGCAGATATATATTATATTCCTCAGGATTGATGCATAGTCGTAAAACATGATCATTTCCCAATTGATACAACCTTCCTGCAACCAATTGAAGATTCTTGGATTGCTGAATAGCAATATGTTTCTGGTTGTATTCTCCTCTATCGAACTCTCCTCCATAGGTTAATAGGTTAACGACATTTTGAGACCACTTCGGTATCATTTCTATGTTGAACAAGTACGCGTCTGGCATGTCGTCATCTACTCCTATAGGGTCTTCTCCATTCATCAATCGCGAAAGATGATCAGCTCTAAGATGTGTTTTTCCTTTCTTTACTACTAGCGTGAAGTCGAATTCCAGTAAGATAATGAACCATCTCACTATTCTCCCGGTATTGCATGGTTTATTCACTAGGTAGAGCAAGGCTTGGTGATCCGTAAAAAACACAAACTTGTTGGCTAGAAGATAATGCCGAAATTTCTTCACAGCATATATCATTCCTAATCCCTCTCTCTCTGTTGTGGTGTAATTCTTCTCTGCATTGTTGAGCTGTCGACTGGCGTAACAGATAGGAAAATCCATGTTTCCTTCTTCTGGCTGAGCCAGAATGCATCCTATTGCATATGCCGAAGCATCTATGTGCACATGGAATATCTTCTCCCAATCTAGTGATTTCAAGACTGGAGCAGTAATGAGTGCCTCTTTCAATTTCTTGAACGATTTCTCACACTCCTCTGTCCATTCGAAGTTCACTATTAGCCTGTAAAGTGGTTGGCCTATTATAGCGTACATGTAAATGAATCGTCTATAATATCCGCAATGTCCCATAAAGCTCTGTACTTGTTTCGCATTGGTTGGTCTAGGCATATCCACTATAACCTTTATCTTCTCTAAATCCGTGGATATTCCGTTTTGTGAGACAATATGTCCCAGAATTTTGCCCTATCGGACCATAAACACACATTTCTCAGGATTGAGACAAATGCGATATGTCCTACATTTCTCAAATACTTTTCTTAGGTGTTCTAGATGCTCATCTCTCAGAAGAGAATGTACACATAAGTCATCCATGTATATTTCTAGAAACAACCTTAAGTATTCTTTGAAAGCATGCGTCATCAGCCTCTGAAAGGTTGCGGGAGCATTGGTTAGACCAAAAGGCATAACCCGATAAGCATAAATTCCCCACTCCGTTGCAAAAGTTGTTTTATGTTGATCTTCCGGTGCTATGGCTAGCTGGTTATATCCTGAAAAACCATCAAGAAAGGAGTATGCTGTTTTCCCTGATACACGCTCTAGAACATGATCAGTTATCGGCAGGGGATAATTGTCCCTGATTGTTGCAGCATTCACTTTCTTTAAGTTGACACACACTCGGAGTTTTCCGTTCTTCTTGGGTACTACTACAATTGGAGATACACAATCGGTGTGTTCAATCTCGTATATGAATTCAGCTTCCATTAGCTTATCTATCTCTTCTTTGATTCGCTTAGCAAAAGTATCATTATATGTGTATGGTCTTTGTTTGCTAGGCTTTGCGTCTTGTTTCAGTGGGATTGTGTGTTGGCATATCGATGGGTCAACTCCCTTTAAGTCTTTATAAGACCATGCAAACACATCCCTATACTCTCTGAGAAGACTCAAAAGTCTCTCTTCCTCGCCTGGAGACAAATCTGTGGCTATGTACACCCGTCTAGGTGGCTCACCTGGAGCTGCTAAATCAACTTTTTTTGCATCCTCCGGTCCGTCATAAGATTCGTTCTCCTTCCTCTCTCGAATAGGTGGGGTTAATATCACTGAGGCGGTCTGGGGCGGACAACAAGAGAGGCAACCTCTAAACACCCCTCAAGGCTCCCGTGCTGCTCAATTGGGGCTGGGGCAACCACAAGCACAACACAACAACAAACCCACAGCCAAACCCAAACAAGATAGGGGCACCACCTAGTTATGGTATGCGAACTAGGACGCAAGAGAGATTTTGGCACAACCAAGAAGATGCACCACACAACACACACAACCAACCTCACACCAAGACACACATGAAATGGACCAGAGAGAGCTAGAGCAAAGGGAAGAGAAAGAGGAAAGGATCTTGCGTGATACCTTATTTGTGACTTGCAAATGGAGATGGTTCGTTATGATGCTATCTTAGAACTTGTACAAAACTCACTCAATGCTTAGTGATTGCTAAACATTGCCAAAACACACACACACTGTCTTAGGGTGTGAGAGACCTCTCACCACAATACCCTCTTACAATGGACAAAAAAATGGCAATGAAAAACACACTAAAACACTTTCTAAAATCAAGATCAACCGATAAAAACTCAAAACACACAAGTCACCTTGAATTCACCAAACCGTATTGCACAAATGGAAGGACGAAGATTTGAACGTCGAATCACGCCTTTGATGCACCAAACCTCAATTTATTGATGATGAAGGAGCATATACAATAGTGGTTTTGAGATTTGTGGAACTCACGCTCTCTCACTTACAATGTGTAGCTTGAAGGCTTCTCTCACACCAAGAGTGAAGCTCACAAGTGGTTGCTACACCTAAGTCTCTCCTCACGCATAGAGTGTTGGGGTGCTATGTGAGATATTGGAGGTTGTTTTACAAGAAGGAGAGGGGTCTATTTATAGGTTGGAGACCCCTCATAAAGATTATTGAAAATCCTAATTTACAAGCTAACAAATTAGGATTATGATTTTTTTGAATATCAAAACATTGCGGGCCTTCTTTGTCTGCTTGAGTCATGGGTGTGGGCTCAAAAGAGAGCATTATTGATGGTAGATAAGGTGAAAGTAAGTAAGGAGAGAGAGAGAGAGAGAGAGAGAGAGAGAGAGAGTTACTTTGTACATGTTTTGAGGTGAGGTGTCTTTTATGGTTAGGTCAATGCTATTTTGTGTTAGTATGTTAGTCGTTAGTAATCACTAGAAAGTTAATGTTACATTTACAATGGGTAGAGTGATCTTGATTTGATGAAGGAAGAGGGGTGAATTAAAAGAGAATCATTGAGATGGTGAAGCTTTGAAGAATCTTGAACTCACCCTTGTGTAGATTGTGGAAAAAATGACCGATGGTCTTCTTCTTCTTCTTCGCTTCTTTACGCCGCCGCCACGGTTGATCACCACGATGAAAAGAGGATTTTTTGATGAAAAATCCTCAATTTGCAGAAGTTATCATGGTTAAGATGCTGAATTTTAGATATTTTTAGGAGAGGTAAATGAAATTGTAACATAGAAGCAATAGAGAGAGACATGGAGAGGGTGTATGTATGTAGAGGTTCATAAAAGAACTATAGGGATGAGAGAGAAGGGTAATGGTGAAGAGGGTGGGAGAAGCCATGGAAATTGCAGGTTTGAGTGAGGGAGGGATGTGTAAGAGTGAGTAGGTGTGTGGAAGGGTGAGAGAAGACTAAGGGCTACTTGTGAGGAAAGTGGGCAGACTGGGGTCCACTCAAAAAATCATAGCTCACCGCTGGTAGCTCCAAAAATCATGAAAAAATTTGAGGTGATTATTCAGAGCGTGGGCTACATTATTCAGAGCGTGGGCTACATTTTCTTTTTTGACCACCGCTCCAAATTCGGAGTGGAGATAGGTGCCAAAATTCTCACCAAAAAGCCTGTTTTTTATGCCTGCAAAAGTCTTTCAGTGGCCCCCTCCTTTGTTGAATTTGTACAATGCATCCAAGAGTGAGCCCCTCCTTTGTCATATTATAATACAAAGCATCCAAGTTGCCCTTGACCCATGCATGGAGGAGGATTATTGGTGAAATAAGAAATATATACATGGTGGGACTAGTGTATGGACTATTCATGGACTTTAGCTCAATGAGCACATGGTGTTAGAATAATGAGTAAAAATAATAATAAAAATATGGAGGAGTTATGTATATGGAAAGATATTGGAATCATATGATATGGTCCCTCCTTGAATTATTTTGGGTGAAAGAGGAAAAGGTATGCAAGTAAATAATATAATAAAAGTAACCAATGAGTAGAAATCAATTTTTTGTTTTCACGAGGGTGAGGATGAAAATGTGGGAGTGATTTGTATAAAGGAAAAATATGAGGTTAGAGTATGTACATATTGGCAAAAAATATAATTATGGTGTAAGAGGATGAAAGAAGGTGTACATAGGTTTAATAAAACACACACCTAAGTAGAAATATTTAAATAAAATACCAAAATAATTATAAAAAATCCCTATATTTAGGCCATATATACAATGAAATATTTACACACAAAGAGGCCATAATATACTTTTATTTTTTTATTTTTTTTATTTTTTTGGCTCAACTAGCCCAGTGACTAGCTAGCTGAGGGTTTTTAAAAAGATATGGGAAAAGCCCCCTAACTCACACACGCCTATGTACAGTGAAATGATAGGGATAGCCATAGCGTTTGGGTGAATTTGGTAGGGTGGAGTAACTTACTATGGCAATTATGGAGAGCCGAAAAACGGCTATCACCACCTTCCTATCCTCTATTGTGAATTTCCTATAGTGAGAGGGAACATCCATGTTTTCCTTGATTTTGGCGTTTTTGTCCTCTCCACTCTCAATTTCTGTCGTCCAAACTTCTTTCAGAGTTTTCTTGAGCTCTTTGTACTTGTTTCTACGTTCTAACTTGGACTCCGTGTGTTCTCTGTTGCGCTTGTTCTTTTCTGATTTTTCAGTTTCAGTTTTCGTTCCATTCCTTTGAACTTGATTTCTTGAGCCTCTTTTGTTTTTTCGTAAGCTCTTTTGATCATTGCCTCTCATTCTTCCAGAAACCTTGTCCTTAACACAATCTTCCGCCTTTACTAGCATTAGGAATTGATTTTTTCCTCTTATTCTAGGCATCGATTGGTTCTAACCCCCTTTGTTTTTTTCTTTGCTCTATAGAGTTTCTGGCGTTGTTTAGTTTGGTTCGGAAAATCATAAAATCGGACATCCGTTATAGTTTCTTCGTTTCCGCTTGAATTGTCCATTGACTCGTTGTCTGCTTCATTTCCCCAATCAGGATGATCGGGAATGTCGTGAAACACCTCCTCTTCATCTTCCTTTTCCAGTGTATCGTTCTTTTCAGTTTCTTTTTCGAATACAGTTCTCAACATGAAGTACGGAACCACGTCGTACCCGTCCTTGTCGCAAAATTTCGTTGTGGGACCATCCGGAATTGCACAAACATCTAGGGTTACTAGAATGTGTGTCCATTCTAATGGTTCAAGCGTGTCCTCTGGAAAGGGTTCTCCTACATAAGTTTCGTCTTCGATAGCCCTTTCTAAAACACATTCTTCTCGTTTCAGACTTCCACATTTCGAAGCTCCACACATCCATAACTCCTTGGGTTTACCTAACCAAGCTAGAATTCGGATCCCGCCAAAGTAGCTGAATCAAACTCCTCCACCGGTGTTCGGTTCACATCTTTGTAGCTATGGTCTTTCAGGTTCACACGTGTAGTGGTTTCCATATTTCTCAGGTATATGTGATCGTAGCCCCAATCTTGGACCATTTTCAACTGTCTCATGAATGGTCTTCCCAGTATGATATCATAGTTATTCTCCTTGCCAAAATCGACAATAGCAAAAGTATGTTCGTATTCAATGCCGCAAGAAGTCACTACAACTTTCTCTAATAACCCCATAGGTTTCTCCATGTGTCCATCTGCTAATTGGAGTTTCAACTTAGTCTTCCTTATTGCTGGTTTCCCCCATTTTTTCTAGATTTCTTTTGTAGCAATGGCTACCCCAGCTCCGCTGTCTAGTATTGCCATCGTCTTCACTCCTTGGAATTCAACTGGTAAGGTTGTATTCCCCTCTTCACCTTCGCAATACTCTACGACCTTGTTTAAGGGTACAGGCTTAGCGTTCTTTTGTGGTTTACTCAGCTCTTGTATACCCTCTTGCAGTCTCGATGTTGGGTCTTTTACCCCAAATTTCTCCAAGCATTTTCCTACAGTGGTCCACATATGTGGTCTTAACCTCAAAAGCTCAGCTAGAGAGATAATGCATGTCACTGGTGTTGACAAGATCTCTATCAATCCTTGCGAGTCCATGACTTTTTCTGATGAGATTCTTCGTGAGGGAAGTGCTCTAATCTCGGATTTTGCTTCATACGCTCCTAAGTATGAAGGTAAGGTATTCAATGAATGAGGTTTGCTCTCCATTGTTCTAACAGAGCCCCCATCTCCCCAGTAAGATTGCAGATCCAAGTCCACTTGAGATCCTGCCTCAAATTCCACTATGGGAGGGTTCCTGATGTCCTTTTCCCAATTTGTCTGATTAGCTTGGCAACTTAGCTCGTTTGCAAAGTTTGCCTCTCTCACTTGTTTCCAAAATTCATTGTAATCATCATCTCTTCCGTAAGACCTCTGTATGAATGGATGAAAACTCTCTATCTCCTGATCGGTTGTGTTCAACACTATTCGGTCATCCTTGTGTGTATTTTCAGGCTTTTGTGCACTGGGAGTCTTTTCAGCTACCCGTGAAACAATAGTCTCTTCCTGAATTGGGTTTTCCGTTCCACAATTCATTGTTTCTTTTGGTGGTTCTAATAAGGCTTGTGCAGCCTCGATCATTCTCTGGCACATTTTAAGTCTCTTCTTTTCCAATTCTTCGTTTGGGTATGTCATCCACCTCTGTTCTTGTGTTTGGTTGTTCTTTAACCTAGCTTCGTAAGCTCTCATCAGTGCGTCCAATGGTTCGTGTACTTTGTCGACTAGCACTGATCCCCCTGAGCTTAAGCTCGTTGTTTCTTTGATACTCTTTTGTTTCGTTCTTTCCAGGCTCATCTCTCGTTTCCCGTTTTGATTCTCAAGTTTTTCTAATCTATCTTTAGTTCGCTTTAGTTCCTCAGCTAGAATAGCGTCTTCACGTTCTTTTCTCAACTTCATGCGTGCTTTTCTAGCTTTCCATGTGTTTTTCTGACTCCGTGGTCCTGGACTAACCATTTCAGTCGCTAACTTTCCATTCTCAGGTTCTCTAGTGGTTTTCTTAGCTTGAGCTCTAGTAACAACTTGCGTTGGTATCAGAGTTTCGTTTTCAGACCCACTGGTGGTAGGAATAGTTTCTAGCATATTCAATGTCGTCTTTTTCACTTTGTTTGGATTCTTTGAACAATCCTCAATGAAGTAAGTAACCCCACACTCAGTGCAATAAGCGTTAATTCTAATGATTTCCGTATGTGGGCAAACATTCATCAGATGGTCACCTCCACACTTGTAACAGGGCCCTAGTGCTGGTCTTGGTCCCATTTGATTCGTCCTTTGTGGATAGGATGGTCTTTGTCCTGTTAACCCTCCATGAGCTATGAACATCAATGTTCTTGCGTCCAAATTGTACCTCTCTTCATTAGAAGCACTTGTAACTGTTGGTATTCCAACATTCCCAATCATGCCCCATGGTTCTGGTTGTTTGGGTTCTTCTGGTGGGTAATACATAGTTGGAGACATGTGTGCACCAGATTCTTCATAATAGGCTTGAACAGGCACTAGGGCTTGTTCTTCCTGATTCTCTAAGGTTGGTGCATATCTAATGCCCACTGGTCTTGCTCCTGGTAAAGGTGGTTGTTGTCCCAATACCGGTTGCGGTCTTTCTATCCCCATAGGTCCTGGCACATTTCCCGTTGGGTATCGAGGTACTGGATGTACTTGAGGTGGTGCTAATTGAGTAGGAGGTGCATACTGACGCTCCCTTACATACCCTTTGTTGTAATAACACTCCTCTGTTGGATGGTTTGTCCATTTTTGTTCAATAGCACACCACTTCAGTGTTTTTGGCAATGGTTTTTGGTATGGTGCCATGCTTTTTAGAGCCTCTTCTATCATTTGCTCTACATTTGGCATGGTTGTTGTTTGAACATTCTTTTTAGTGGTAGTCTCGCTCGCTATGGAGGAGGAGCTACTGGATGCGAAATTTGTATCCGCTGACACCTCTCCATAAACCGTACAGTTATCCACTAAGTACAATGCTTCTCTCGTCACTTGCTCGAAACTTGTACAAGCTTTCAAGTGCAAGTCCTTCTTGAGAGTGTCATTCCTCAGTCCCTCAATAAAGAGAACAGATAGTCTGTCATCTTGTGGTCGTTCACGTACTGGACATCTCTCAATGTATTGTTTGAAGCGAAGTGAAGCTTCCTTCACTTTTTCGTGTTCTCTCTGTTTAAAAGAATATATTTGTGAGACTGTATTGTGCTTAATCCCTCGTTTTGAGAATTCCTCAGCAAACTCTCTTAGCAAATGGTCAATGTCATGGAATCCCCCTATATTCAGTGGTTGAAACCATGTCAGTGCCGTACCTTCTAGAGTAAGACCAAATCCCTCGTATTGTGTATGGAAATCTGTTATCTGCTCAGCTCTTAAGACTTGCTTAAAGAGTGACACATGTGCATACGGATCTCCTGAACCACCATACTTCTTTGGCATACACTTGGCTTCTTGAGATGGTCTCATGCGTCTATGGTCGGCTACCAATCTCATTGCTCCTGTGTCCCGGCTAAAGCTTTCTCTAGCATCATGGACTTCATGGGTTACCCTTGTTTGTTCCCCCGCCCTGAATCTACTACTAGGAGGTAAATGTGATGGTTCCGCTTCGAACCTTGGACCTGGAGTGGTATACGTGGGGATTGGAACTGCACTACCTCGATTCGTATCCATTGACTCTCTGGAATGTAATGATCCCATTGGTCCGGGCTTCGAGTACTGAGGTTGACTGAAAGAGTCAGCAGCCTGAGTTCTTTGTCCTCCTGTCGTCATTGGGTTTTGCCCTCCATTTGTTGGTGCTGGTCTTTGTGAGCTAGAAGTAACATAATACTGATGTAGTGGTCCCCCAAAGTATGTATATCCTTCTAATTCTTTCTTGCCCATTGTTGAGTATTGCCTGCCATACTTGTCGTAAGCGGCAATTTTCACTTCCGATCCCTCTGTGTAGGTAAAGACATAAAGTCTTTTTTGGTCTGTCAACTCTCTAGTGTAGGGTTCTTCACATCTATAATAGAGATCCTGCTCCCCATTATTATATTTGTATAGCCCCACATAGATGTTATCAGTGTTGATCCTTATAGTGTCATTCTCTCTTCTTAACCTCGCATCAGGGAAGTTCATTATTGGTGCTTTCTCCTCAAGTTCTTCATCTACTTTGGCTTTGGTGCCCATCAATCCCCACTTGTCCAGAATGTTAGGGTTTAGGACTACCAAGTACATGGTACCCTCGTCATCTAGATATCTATCTCCGCTATAGCTCTAAGTCCTTGAACTCACTAGGTCTCTCCTCTATCTTTACACAATAGCGGTCCATTCCATCTTTGTAGATCTTGGCACCTTGCTCATTGTCGTACTAGTATTTTATGAACAATAGCTTCATTGTGGCGGAAGGGCTTGATGATCTTAATGCCATATTTTTTCTGTTGTTCAGGTTCAGGTGTTCCAGGTGTTCAGTGAAAATCTCGTAAGATCTCTCCGAAGAAGTATCAGAGACACTTCCTTCAAAGATCGGCTCTAATGGTTGCACCCAACTTTGGTTTACACTTCCCTCGGTTGATATGACACTTGCTGGTTCCCCTTGTTTTGGTTGGTTATTCTGGAGGTTCCTGCCCGATCTCAAATTCATCAATTCCCCTAAAGGACTTTAACTTTTCCGTCTCGGCAATTTGTTTTCCCCAAGTTTTTGTGGTCAGAATTGATCCAAACTGATTGATACTTGGTCAATTGTTTAATCTTGTCAGTTGGACAACTTCTGTTTCATCAAGTGAGAATTTTGTTGCAGTTATGCTGAAAAAGACATTATACGCGTTTGATGTCTTTTTTCACAGATTTAGACTATTTTGGTTATGCTCACTCTCAGTAGCCCCCTTATGCTCTTTCCACTCACAAAATTCAGTTTGAACTCTGTTTGAGCAAGTTATGGCTAATTTAGGCTTTTCTTGGCAATTTTCCGCTTTTGACTTGTTTTTTGGGTCAATTGTGATCCAAATGGGATGAAACTTGAAATATAACCTCTAGACAGCTATTACAATGGATCTGTGTTGGCAAAGTATCAAAATATGTCCAAAATTAGGTCAAAGACATCATACGCGTATGATGTCTTTTTCATCAATTTGGGTCAAAACTTGATATTTATGCTTTCTACAGTGTTTGTAACAATCTTGTCAGGTCAGATATCAAAAATAAGCAGTGGATGTACCAAAAGACATTATACGCGTATGATGTCTTTTGTTCCAGATTTTGACTATTTTTGGTTTTAAGCCTTCTCCAATGCTTATAATTGAGTTTCAAGTTTTTTTGTCAGGTTTGAATGTAAAAACAAGATCTGAATCCAAAACTTCCTATTCTTTGCGTTTCTTGGACTCCGACTTGTCTTTTCGGGTTTCTGAGTGTTAATGCTCTTGTTTTAAGTTGAAATTAGGGTATAGCCCCCCTTTTGAACACTCTGGTAAAGTCAAAATTTTTGTTTTGGTCTCTGTTTGGTCATTTAGACATCATACACGTATGATGTCTAAAGTTGCAGATTTCCAGTTTTTTGGCACAGAATCCTTCCTAAAGCTTCCTCTAGTGCTGAGCAACTCCAAGATTCACATAAAATTTCTCTGACTTTTGTTTATTGCAAGTTTCACTACTAACTCGACGGTTTAGTGATCTAACATGCAATCAACTATATCAAGCAAATACTCCAATGATTACTAGCTCCAGATCAGGATCAAATGAAGTCCTACCTAAGCTATTCCTAATCATAAAATGGGTTTGGTAATTGTGATTTTAAAGAGATCCACTGCCACTCATGGACTTAGCAAATTCTTCTTCTATCAACAACTACTCAACACCAACAAAACAACAAACCAATCTAAGCTAAACTAAAAATACTATCAACACGGAAGACCCAGGAATACCCCACTTCCTAGTATCTCTCGAGATCTTCGGAGTCCACCACTCCTAGATCTTTTCTAACTAAAGTATACAAAGTAGTTTATACGACTCACTCGTAGGATTAGTCTAAGGTCACCTACTTAGGGCTCTCGTCCCCGGGAGCGGCGCCAAATGTTAAGGCGGTTACGTCGCTAGCGAAAGCTAAATAGCGAGAACTCAACCAACAACAGAATTTGTCAGACGAGGACGGAGCTTGACCCGCAGGCGCATGGAAACAACTAGGTGGGTGTCAAATCACCTACTCGACCTTATATTGACAATCACTACTAAGGAAATCAAATCTAAGTTCTAAAATACGCAAGTGACTGAAATTCGTACTACGAACGAATGCTATACGAAACAGGATCTAGAATCATTAAATCGATCTCAAACTCAAGAGGAAGTCTATACATTAGGTAAGAACAACACCCTAAAGACTTGAACTGCAAAATCAACCTATAATCACTCCGTGCGGTAAACGCGTATGAAGACAGGCCGAAAAATAGAGGTGACCGAAACTTGACCCCGATGGTACTAATGTGTAGCTCTACTCGTTGTGGTTCTATAGATATGCTGCACGCTCTATTCCGACACACGAGTTGGAAGAAAACTCACACCGAAGCTCGTAGGAACTTACCACGCATAGAAGCCAATAGCGCACACTCTTGGTATCTGTGCGTAGCTCTCGCCGTTGCTAACACAATGGCGGTGTCGCTTCTCCAATGGTGGCTCCGTAGCTCGCGTATCAAGTAGATAAGACTCTCTCTCTCTCTCTCACTCTCTCTCAGACACAGTCACGGCGCTCAAAAACTCACTTTGATTAATAATCTGAATCCCCTTAGGTTACAAAAACTTTGGCTTATATACCTCAGCCTTGGAGGTGAGAACATCTCTAACTAATTACATCAGCGAGTGAAATTACTTCGGGATTACAAGCTGAAAACTCAATTGAGTCCCGTTCTTAATGAATGGCTCAATTCAAAATCAATGTCGGAAAGACATTTATTACAATCAATGGTTACAAAAATGATGAGTGTGAGCAAAAATGTGGGTGTGATCCTCTGCTGGCTCGCTCAACAATTAGACAACTCTAATTCCTCTTGATTCCCTTCATTGCTACTTGTGAAACCATTGGAATCATTTAAAGATTCTCCAACAAAAATCATATATGCAGAAGTAGAGCTTTTCATGAAATTATCAAAAGCAAGCGTATTTACCAGGGATATGGTGTTTTCCGACTTATTAGCATTTATATACACGCTTTTATCCTATAGGTGAAGTATATTCTCCTTTTAGGGAACTTCATGTTGGCAGCCATGCGGTTGCACCATGGTGCCCCTAAGATAACATCATCATGTTTGAGAGAAGAAATGAAGAAATATTCTTTGTCAACATAGCCTTGGACATGAAGCCTCAATTTCCCAATCAAGGGAGTAGCTACGTACGGCTTCTTGCCCCTTGAAGGTTCCATCAGCTACAACCACATCTCCCATCTCATGAGCTTGAATGCCTAACTTGGTGGCCAACTCCGTTCATATGAAATTTTGAGTAGAGCCAGGGTCAAACAAGATGAAGGCATCAAGATCCCTTACCCTTCTCCAAGCATACGAGAGAGGTGATCCTTTGCAATGAGCATCCTATTTTAGAGCTTCGATTGCGGAAGCTATAGGAGTCTCATTTGCGGGCAGTTCTTTTGGGGCAAGAACGATAGCCATGTCCTTGCTCCCTACACTTAAATAATTTGTGGTCCTTACGAAAAGCTTATCGCTCTTTAGGAGAGAGGTTATTTTTACCTTTGTAAACTCCCTTATCCTTGAGAGGATTGTTGTTGATGTTGTTGTTGGAATTGCCTTGGGAAGAGCTTTGGTCATTGTTCTTCCCCTTTGCTTCATTTTGATCTTTGTTTTCCATGGGCTTGGCATTCCTTCTAGCCCCTTATTGGAAATTGATGTGCGAAGCAACCATAGTGCGATGGATTACTTCTGTGATAGAACCAGGCCATTGGGAGTTGACATACTCGGCCATTTATTTAGGTAATCCCGCACAAAATTGTTGCTTTTTCTCGGTGAATTCTATCTTTTGAAAGACAATAGCCTTGAGATGTAAATCCCAAAACTTGTCCACATACTTGTGGATAGACTCTTTGGAGAGCAGCTTCAAACTTCACCATTTGGTAAGCACTTTGTTATTTGCATCACTTGCAAGGAATTTCTTCATGATGGAAACTCGTAGAGTTTTCCATTTAGAGTAGAGTGTCCTCAAGCTAAGGGAGAGAACGTGCGTAAGAAGTCAGCACCAAGAAAAACTCCAAGAAAGACTAAGCAACCTCTATTATGGTTGTCCTCTAAGAAGAGAGACGGTCAGACCAAGGTGTTCATGCTGAAATCATCCTCTAAGAAAAGGGGTAGTCAGACGAACGATTTGGCACGATCAAGGTCCTCTGTCCAAAATAGCATGTTTGTGCCAAAATGCCTATAACTCCTACAACCAATCCTCCGATCTCAACCAAAGCATGATTCAAGCCGGCAAGCCATAAGACTGCAAGTTACGTGATTATCCTCTTCTCGAGTGGGAGATCACATCTACCCAAGTTGAGGGATGTGCATGCTATAAGGTTACAGAGGGTGAGTGAAGACAAATCTAAAGGTAAGAATCCAATTGATCAGCATAGAACGAGAGGAATTATGCTACTAAGCTAGTACTCACAACTTGTATGATCCCCCACATATCACACCCCAAGGAAGTTTGAAGCACCAATATCTACTGTAGAATGTAGGTCAAGGTAGTGAATATGCTCCTCCAAGGCAATGTACCTATCATACCTAACTCCAAAAAAGAATCTATGTCCACCAAAACATGCATGCAAGGAGCTAGAAATTACATTTTTTGACCAAAATCATTGTGCTCATCCATTATCGAACCGTACTGAATCATTATAGAGGTCCAAAGGAAAATAAAATTTGCATATAGAAGACAATGAAGTTGGGATTTGATACCATGCCCGAATGGAGTGAAAGCAAGAAGGAGCGGGAAGGGGAGAGACAGAGAGCGACAAGGGGGGCATCAACCCATGCATGAATATGGAGTTTCCCACCCAAAGGGGGTGGCATTGCATATACACCACACAATAGGGCCCCCAACCCTTGCCTATATAGCAGGCGAGGGTTGGGAGCAATGTCCATGAATAAACCCAACAACCCGTAAATATGGGAATACCTACGAAAGTAGGATAAATGGGTTTAATGGGAATAGCCTATGAATTTTGCGAATAGCTGAATTAAGAGAATTAGAGTGAGCACTTTTATGAGATTACTTTGAGAACATAGAGGGTGAACTTAATTAGCGGTAGTAACATAACTATTATACTTAATTAACTTGGCATGAACAATACTTTTCCAAGAGAGAGAATTAGAGAACTTGACAACAGTTGCGGACCAGCTTTACGTGGAGCCGACGGTCCCCCCTTCAATACTCTTTTGTATCATAGATTCTCCCATAAAGAGAGACTTGGTATAGTACAATATTTGTGTTCCTTGTGACCTTGGTGATGCTATGAAGATGGAAATCTTTGTGCATCACAATCATAACATAAACTTTGTAAAATCATTAACCATCCCCATCCTCAGTCCCAAGGCCTCAAACACCTTCGAAGGTGGAGAGAGATAGCGGGGAATGAGGGTAGGGAAGAGGAAGAAGAATCATTCATCATAGGAGAAAGAAATAGTTCCTCACTTGTCATCACTCTTCTTGCTTAGCATAGCATAATAGCATAGTAATGAAGATGGAGAATATGGAAAGATTAAGCATTGAAGCATGGATCTTGGTTGGATTTGCATTCCATAGCCAAGAGTGTTGGTGTAGGCTCTCAACTTCTCAACAATCTTGGAGAAGGAGGAGGAGTTCTTGCACTTTCACCAAGTGAGAATGTGTGAAAAATGAGTGTGTGAGAGGGTGTATACCCCCAAGTACCCCCATTGCTTTCTTTAGTTGGCCCCTCCTTGTAGCTCAAGCTTGAAGCTCATTGAACCCCTCTAAGCCTAGCCAATCACATGCACAATGCATTTCAAGCAACATGGGTAGTCTTTGGACAAGTGTCCTCCTTACACCTTTGAGAAAGACAGCTTGAAAATATATAGATTTTTTTTTAATTGAACTAGAAGCTCATTGGACCCCTATTTAGCCCAGCCAATAGGATTAAAACACACCATGTGGCTAAGCATATGGAGAGTCTGACATGTGTCCATGTGCCCCTTGACAAAGCGGGTGCCCTTTGGGTGAGTGGGAGGTTAAGTCAAAGATTGCCCTAGTTTTTGGTCTTTCCCCTTGCTTTGTAGGGTCTCTTTTTGACTCAAGCACCTTACCTTCTATGCATGGGAAGCTTCTCAAGCACCGTACTCATCAAGAATGACAAGCACCTCAAGCACCTTAGTCAGCAAGCGCTACAAACACCTCAAGCAACTTAGCCAGCAAGCACGACAACCACCTCACTCATCAAGCATGATAAGCACTTCAAGCACCTTAGTCATCAAGCACGAAAGCACCTCGAGCTTGGTCCGGGTTCCCACCTCAAGCACAACCCTAGCTTGCCTAAGGTCTTTTTTCCTAAGGTATTTTAAATATAACCTTTGGAGGTCTTTAATGAAGCTAACCCTAAGGTCTTCAAGCTCCATTGAATTGAAGTTGCTTGCTAATAGACTATTACCTTTTGGACCCCTATTCAGATGTAACCATCTCTCCTCCAAGTCCCTTGCTAAGATAAGTCTAGAAGAACTTATTACACATTGATCTTTGGTAGACCTTCTCCTTTTGGAAACCTATTGAGATGCAACCATCTCTCCTTTTAGTCCCCTGCTGAGATAGGTCTAAAAGCACATATCTATATCCTAACTCTTGTTCCCCTTTTATCTTCCCATATTAAATGGCCAGTTTAATATGAGAAAGTTATTTGGTAAAGTTAGATATTATATTTTATGAAATGGGTGCAGAATTAAAAAATGGGTGACCATACCAAAAGCATTCGCTAAATGCGTATGCAATGGGTGGCCAACCAAAGACACTAACTGAACCAGCATGCCTAAGACCATCATGGAGCAATAGAGTGGTGTAACTATCACAATTACTTCAACACGTATTAGAGACCATTTATAGGTGTTTACCTTTGACTTGTCTATTATCATAAGTATTATTGTTACCATATACATGTGGTAGTGATGTGTGTGAACACACTTAGGACCGTCAGGGCATTTTTTCCCTCACTAGGAGGTTTTTCCCTTGTGCATTGCATATACGCCCATCACTCTAGGGCTATCTTATCTTTCCATTGCACACTAAGTAATACACTCTCTATTGTGTACCTTGAGCTTCCTTCATCTTCTCCAAGCTATGTGTGTTTTCCTGCAATCCTAATTCCAACGTTTGGTATGAGAGCAATTGCTTTCTCCCGGGCTTAGTTGCCAACATCTCCAACACACCTTCCTCACTTTCTCTAATTTTTGTGAGCCTTGGTGATCCTTAGCAGGTCGCCAAATACTTTGGTAGAGCTCCTAGAGCTGCGTCAGCTCAGAATTTTCACTTGGACTCATTTCGGCCTCCGTTTCCACTATAGGCAGTATTGTGCAAGCTATTTTCGCATTTAATGCATAATTTTTGTCAGTGCCATTTTTTGTTTGTATAACAGGTCCCTTACAGTCTTCTATGCTTTGTGTTGTATAGCACGTGTTGTTCTCGCTTCACTTCTCCTCTTTTTGGGCAGATTTCACATCAGTTGCATGCATTTTCCATGACTGGCAACAACACAGATGTGTTCAAGATGTTTGCTGCTGAGGACAACTTGGATGGGGACAATTACCGTATGTGGGCTTACATGATGCAACATGTTATTGTGTCAAAGGGCATTTCAAACAATGTGCAGAGCATTGATGTACGTCCTGGTTCTGTGGATACATGCAATGTTGAGGCATTAAGAAAAATATGAACCCCAAAAGGGCCTTAAGGATCCCTAATATTAAGAGATTAGACTAAAAATGTGTTTGATTTAGGAGACAAGGCCATTGAATGAGGGTATTCTCATAGGCTTTTTTTAAGGCTGTCAAAGACTTTTTGTAGGTTGAAATAGAGGATAGGGAGGGAGGATATGTACATTTTCTCTCTACCCAAAAGAGTGGTGGTCCTTATGACATTAACTACCCCCCCCCCCCCCCCCCCCCCCTCTTTTTTTGCCACATCATCATAGCTCTCCTGAAGCTCTCCATCCCAAAGCTCTCCACTCCATAGCTCTCCTGTCCATTCCATAGCTCTCATGTAGCTCTCCATCCCTTAGCTCTTCACTCCATAGGTCACCTCTCCCCTGTGTGGCTTTGTGTAGCTCTCCACTTTTGCTTGAGGTCAGTTTTATTCCCCTTGCCATGGTGCTAGGCGACATTAAAAACCTCCCATCCACAGCAAGATCGTCAAGTTTGGAAACGGTTTCTGTATGTTTGGCTGCCAAAGGACTTTGCACCCTCAAAGCATCATTCCTTGCAAACTGGACAACAACGTGGTGCAGGTCACACCAATGTGGACCTTTGGGTGCATGGTTTCCTCTACCCTAATGATCTAGCCATCAATGTGTATCCAACATTCAATAGCCTTGCTTCATTCTTATAATATGTAGATAGAGGGGAGCATAGTCTTCTTGGATACTGCAAGCGATTGTCGTCTATTGGAGCCGATAGCACACAATGGTCTTTGTAGCCCATAATCTCTACCTTGGCCCCTCTCTACCTCCTTCATTCTATGCTATACAACCCAATATCTCGATTATATGGATACAAATGACAATATAAATCTCCCATCCACAGCATGATCGTCACGGTCAAAAACGAAATGCGTACATATCTGGTTGTTAAAAGAGCTTTCACCCTCCAATTGTTATGACTTACACAGCAATGCCACAATGTAGGTCACACAACTGTGGACCTTTGGGTGGATGGTTGCCTCTACCCCAATGACCCTTTGGTTAATGTGTATCCAACATCCAATAGTCTCCCTACCTTCTTGCAATATGTAGGTAGAGGGGAGCCATGTCTACTTGGCTATTGCAAGTGATTGTCCACTATCAGAGCTCATAGTGTGCAATGGTGGATGCATCAACACCAAGTTATCATTCATAACAATTCCAGTCTACTTCAAAATACATATTCTTGCATATAAATATAGTGGGTGTGACATTGAATAGCAAGGCCTTAAATAAATGCATAAAAATATGCATGAGACAACATCAACTTAGACCTACAAACCTAAAATCCTTCTCAAAATTCAACAAGGAAAGAATGTCAAAAACCATCTTCTCCTTTATGGATAAGATGGATGACAAACATCAAGCTGTAGACACTCCATGCTAAGAAGTGATTGCATGTCAATTCCATTGATCTTACCATAACAATTCTCAGAGGTGGGCACTATTGTGTGTGTGTGTGTGTGTGTGTGTGTAGAAGAAGATGCTGCTTTGTAGTAGCATCGATGGTTGCACACTGGGAAGCCTCATGGCACTAATGTCAACATGAAAATCTTGAAAGGTTCTAGAGAGACTTGTTAATTGTTGTTGCTCACCAAGTTTGATGGAAATATATCTACATAGACATCAAATGGCCCAAAATAAACATACTAGCATACTTGAACACATAGGTCAACTCAATGCATATGTAGATTGCAACAACAAAGAGAAGAAACTTACAATTAGGTGGAAAAAGTCATGGATTAGTTGGCCCCAAATGCATATTAGGCACTGAACACACATGTTGAATAACAACCACCTTTCCATTGATCCTATGGTCTTTGAACCTAAGAAAACTCCCTTTCTAATGTTGATCCAAGTTGTCACAATCTCAAACATGATGAGTCCTGGTGGCTGCAAGTTGCATGAAGACCAAAGCGCCTTTATGGAACACTTGAGGCACCCACTCTCTATTAGAATCTCTGGTGTTGTACAAGACAAACCTTTCTACCTCATCATTTGGCTTTCTCTGAGTAGTAGAGTTTGACATTGCTACAGAGAGGAAGGGGCTACAATAAGAGGGTTTGATGGTGGTTTTGAATGAGCTAGAGATGAAGGAAAAAGTAAATGTTTTGTAGAGAGGGAGATACATAGGATTAAACCTTCAATGGAGAACCTTGGAGTGCAATAATGTAGCCATGGCAAGGATCCAAGAGGTGGTTGATAGAGTTTTTGTAGGTGGTCCATCCATGGAAAGCTTGGAGATGATGAGCTAAGAGGGTGTACTTAAATGGGTAAAAGAGAGCTAGAGAATTTTACCCCAATGTTGTAGCCATAGCCATGGATAGCTTGTAGATGATGGGCTATGAAGTGGTAGAAGAAAGGGTAGAAGAGGTGCCTGGTAAAGTCTCCACAAGTGTTGAAGCCATGGAGATCTTGGGGAAAAAGGATAGTGGAGGTGTAGATGAAAGTGGGAAAGCACGTAGAGAGAGACAGTGTGTTTAGATTATGAGCAACTATAGAAAGCTTCCATATGTGCTTCAACCATAGCCATGGATAGCTTCTAGATGATGGGCTATGAAGTGGTTGAAGAAAAGGTAGAAGAGGTGATTTTGGTAAAGTCTCAAAAAGTGTTGCAGCCATGGAGAACTTGGGGAGAGAGGATAGTGGTGGTGTAGATGAAAATGGGAAAGCACGTAGAGAGGAGAGTGTGTTGAGAAGCTATGGAAAGCTTCCATATGTGTTGCAGCTATGGAAAGCTTCCATATCTGTTGTAGCTATGGAAAGCTTGGAGTGAGAGAGATAGATAGATAGTTCTATTATCGTCCTGGGAGGTCAAATATGACCTATGGGACCAAATGAACATGTCACGTGGTGTGAGTGGAGTTCATAAGTGACTCTCGATGCTCAAAAATGGCTGAAATGAGCGTCGCAATAGAGAGTCCACATCGTGGTTGGGAGAGGAAGGTATGTAGGGAGAGCTCATGGCTGAATATATGGGGAAAAGAGGACCTAATGTGGTCAAAAGCTGAGCACTCAAGTAGTGTGTGGTACTCACTCTCTCGCACTTGAAGAGGGCATAAGGTGCAAAGTCGATGACACTCCTCGCCAGTGCCCCAACGTCCTGTCTCGCAGCGTAGAGAATGGGAGCTAAGACGAATGGAGGCAATGGTGCGGATCGCACTCAACGGGATGGGCTCAAGGATGTAGGAATGGGTTCGGTTACCTCGTTCCGAGAAGAAGAGAGATTTGTAGTTTGGGGCAACGTGTGTGGTGTAATGGCTGAAGCGAGAACCTCCAGATTTCTCCCAAGCCATGATACATTGGCGTTGTAAGAAGGCTCATTAACTTGGGAGTCGATCGACGCATCCTTGACCAAGTGACATGCATCCCATCTTCCAAACCATTTCTTGATATCAAGCATCCACCCCGAACTTAGTATTTTGCTCTTGCATGTCTTTTGAACCTTTTGACTTGCTTCATATGTGATTCTAGGAAGTCGATGCAAAGGGCTACGTTGTGTCTTACGCATGTACTCCACAACCCTTTCCATGCCCAAGACCTCAATGGGAAGCGATCCGGACTCAAGAAGTAAGAGCATGTAGGGTGTTTGTGTCTTGACTTGGAGAAAGTTGGTGAGAAAACGCTTTTGGATATTCTCAAACTCTTTCCAAGTAGACTTCCCGATGCTTCCACCCCACACCTCCACTCCATAAAGAAGCACCGGTGTCACCAATGTGTCAAAGAGGTACTTTTTGAGAGCCCAACACATGATCTCTCCTGCATTGCACATGTTCTCAAATGCATAATAAGCCCTCTTTCCGGCTTCCAAGCGACGCATTGCACAATCCTTCCAGTTATGATTGGATGGAACCTCAAGGCCAAGGTACTTGAAGTGATCTACCACTTCAAGTTTCTCATTGTTGTATACAATACATGGATTTTCGTCATTGAGGGTCTTTACAAGCATAACCTTGGTTTTGGATCCATTCACGATCAGCCCGCTATGTAGGCAAAAGCGTTCCAAGACACTCATAAGCTTTTGTGCATCTTCTAAGGTATGTGCCAAGAGCACTACATCATCGGCATAAAGCAAAAGCATGATCACCACATTTCCAATCTTAACCTCTTCTATGCCTTCTTGCTGCATAAAATCAAGAACCATGTATTCCAATTCATCAATGAGTAGCCCAAAGAGGGTTGGGGAAAGTGGGCATCCTTGTTTGACACCAATAGTGCTTGAAAAAAATTCTGAAATTCCATCTCCCATACGTAATCGACATATCACTTTTTGGTAGATGCGAAAGACTGCATGCATAAATTCTCTCGGCACTTGAAGGCTTTGCATACGTCTCCAAAGATTTCCTCGCGGTACCATGTCAAAAGCTTTCTTGAAATCCACAAAGCAACAATACAACTTTTTTCCTTTCAATCGAGACGCTTCCATAAGAACTCGAAGAGTGACAAGGTGATCAATAGTGCTATGATGCTTTCGAAAACCTGCTTGGCCAAGCGCACGTTTGCCATTCTTTTCAGCCCATTCACTTATCTTCATCTCCATGATACATCCAAATAACTTTGCCATCAAAGAACCAACCATTATAGTGCGATAGTTGTTCACATTGTTTACATCTCCTCCTTTGTGCAAAGGTTTGATCCAATTTGCACTCCAATCATGAGGCATGCCATACTGAAGTGCAAGGTTAAACATATTGCATATCCAATATCGTGTTTTCTTGCTTGTCCATTTAATCATTTCAGCCTTGACACCTTGAAGGTCACCTGCCTTGCGAGTAGCAAGTTTCTCAAGCGCGCGGCATACATCTTCAATGGTAAAGAAGGGAGACATAAATGGAAGGGAGCTACAACCCTCCATCTTATCAACATTGGGTTGCTCATAGAGGTTCTTACAATGCATATACATATCCTCAAGAGTCAAGTCACCAAAGCTCTCAACGCGCTTGCCTTTTAGATTTTAGAGAGAGAGAGAGAGAGAGAGAGAGAGAGAGAGAGAGAGAGAGAGAGAGAGAGAGAGAGAGAGAGAGAGAGGAGGTAGAATAGAGGGTAATGGATGAGAAATGCAGACTTTGGTGAAAGAAAATAGATTTTTGACCATGTATTTGGCTAGGGGAGCTTTTGGGAAGTGAAAAGTGAGATTTAGAGATTTTTGAATTTTTTTGAAATTTTAGGGCTACTTTATGGCCGCCCATGAAAATCCCCCCCCCCCCCCCCCCCCCCCCCCCCCTCCCCCAACACTTTGAGAACACCTTTTGCACAAGAGAGGGCATGCATAGAGCATTAATTATGACAATTTGCAAATCAAATCAATCGTTTGGGTGTTGAGAATGTGTGTTGCCAAAAATGCGATAAATTTGGTCTTCAGAACCAATGATGATGAGAAAGTAAATGAGTGATAACATCACAAGGCGTGCCCTTGGGAGGGAGAGAATCGCCTTCAAGCATCACTTTGTAGGAGACATGCATCCTCCACAATCAGAGTGGAGAGAATCACCTTCAAGCATGTCTTTGTTTGTACATAATCAGTGATAAAAGTGCGGCTGCGATAATCATCAATGAGTAGTCTCCATTCAATTAGTAACATCTACACAATCAAGCTGGAAGGATCAAAGTCATGGAAAGTATAATGAATGTAGAGGTAAGTATGAAGATACCCATTAGTCTATTGCTACATACATGGGCAATGTCATTGAATGCATGCACCATATAGACACATGCTCTTGTGTTTTTAAGAGCTCTTTGCAATAAGCAGTGCACATGGAGAGGCTCTAGGCAAGAGGGGGAGAGAGAGGAAATTAAAGCCGCATGCAAGCTCTTCTTGTAAGCCCCCTATGTTCTTCGTACTTCTTGTCAGCTGATGGCCATGGTTTACATAAGATTTCACATCAAAACCACGGCCTAATTGTTGCAATAGAGGAAGCAGCTTGCCATGGTTGGGCCTAGGGTGCTAGATAAAGAGCTTGTAACAAAAAATGGATAGAAAAGGCACACATAGAATCTATAGACCCCTAAAGGTTACAATGTTGCTATGCATTTCACAATCTTTCCTAATGCTAACATATAAAGGTGAAGACTTGCCATTGTCCAAACTCCCTTCAATCAGCATATAACAAAGGCGAAGGAATTCTCTTGACTCAACATCTCTCTCTCTCTCTCTCTCTCTCTCTCTCTCTCTCTCTCTATACAAACACACACACACACACACACACACAATGACCTAATGGCGGTACACTTGAGGTGCTTTTGAAGTTTTCAGTAGCAATAGGTAGGTCTATTGGACTTGCACAAGCAACATCTATTGGAGGATGAACGTCATTGCTCTTTGAGTGTGGACGGAAAAGGCTTTCATTTGAAGGTAGTGATGGTGGCTAATTTAACATCATGCAAAGAAAGAGAGAGAATCTAAAATAGATGGTGCAAGCTTTGAGCCACGAGAAAATAAAGTAAGCTTACAAGTGAAGTCTTCTCAACTGCAAGAGGTTAGTCACTTGCATTCTTGACCTGTGGTAGGAAGATCTTGACGGGGAAGATCTTGATGTGCGAGTGCGTGCTCAAGATATCAGAGCGAGGGCAGGGGTCTCTACGCCGAGAACGCTTACTGCACCTTGGACTGCAATCTGCAATATGGTTGTTGGTTTTCGATGTAGCATGAATATGGCTGCTGACTTGATGCACTGTGGATGCTAGCTATTGGCTATATCAAGGGACTCAAGTTTCACTTGACATGTCTAGCTGGTGATGGTGGGATCGATTTCGGCATGCTGGAAGAGCACTTGACTCATTTTTCTTTGTCTAGAAAGAGAGTGAGGTAGTGTTCTATCAGGTCTTGCATCTGCAAATGGACATCGTTAGCAAAGCAATAATGTGAGCCTCTATAGCAGGTGAGGTCTGAGGGCTTGAGGCATACTGGGGACGAGCACAAAAGTTAATCAAACATGCATAGCAATTACATGTCCTTTCTGAAAGACTGTATCCATGTTGCTCTTTCTTTATAATTGGTCTTGGCCAATATTGTTAATGTGCTTACATTGCCGATGACCTACAGACATTGTTGCTCACGTGGGCATCTCTGCAACACAAGAAGCCATTTCAAATCAAAGGGAGAGGTAGCATATTCATGAGAACTACCCTATTAAATATAATATTGTCACACTCTCACCTTTGTTGGGATCCTAAATACCATGATGCTCATGATCTCGCTTCATACCCTATGAAACTCACTCTGCTGTCTCGCATGGAGTCACTCTTGTGATGGTGTGCTACCTCTACGTGCTCTCCCACAACGTTAAAAATTCTCTTCTTCTTCTTCCCACTATCAATTGGCCATCATCCGCATACTATGATGTGTTCTTGTCTTCGTCTGAACCAGCCTCTACTTTGCACCATAAGACCCGATATCCCATACTTAGCTACATATCGCACATGTCCACCCCACACATCTCCACGACCATGTCTTCAATCCTGGCACTGACACATAATAGCGCTCTCTCTCTCTCTCTCTCTCTCTCTCTCTCTCTCTCTCTCTCTCTCTCTCTCTCTCTCTCTCTCGTCTTGGATTCTCTCATACGTGCCCATTTTGGCCCACCTTCTAGCACCCACAAACACATTAAAGAGTTTCTTTTCTCTACGAGTCCCAATAAAGTAGGATGTGTCATCATTTTCTTGACAAGATCCTGTAGCAATGAGTAGCCTCTACTTTATCTACCAATCAAATATTTATGTTCCAACAAAAAATTAATATTACTTTTAGCTAGCCAAAAAGAGAACCCATCTATATAACTCTGCTGTTTGGCAGGCCAAAAAGCTCAAAACTAAACCCACTTATTTTTCATTAGAGGCAGCCCAAAATCCTTAATATTTCAAAACTCAAGACATGTCCATCATTAGAGTTACACACTCTTCATTTAAATGAGTACTCACTATCCTATTTCAACCAATTAGCATTTTTGGCCTATCAAAAAATGCTTAAAAGTACAACTCAATTTTTTTCTATTTTAGTCAGCAAAAAGAGAAGGCATCTCTATAGCCTTTGCCCTTTATGCAGGACAAAAAGATGAGCTTTATTGTATTAAAGATGCCATCTTTGATAATTTGTCATTTATTTTGTGCTTGCCAGAGAAACTGCCCTTAGCAAGAGATGAAGCCCTTTTACAGCAATCTGGGTGGTGTTGTTGCAGGCTTCTAATGTATGACCACAAATGGTAATGGCCAATTGATTTGAACTCTTAAAACACTCAACACCCATTGTGGTCTCCCTGGTATTTTAACAACAAGTCCATTAAGAAATTATAAAACATGAGCTTGCATGACCCGCCTACAGTGAATCTCACGCACTCTTATTAACGGGCCGTTACATTATTTACATGTGTGTTAGTCACATCACCTTATAACAGTATTGGAGATTTTTTTTTCCAAATGTCTAGGTTTAAACTTTGTAAAAGAGGCAAGTTGGGAGTAGTAGGAGACTTTTCCAATTTTGGAGGATTTTTGAGCTATTTTCTTCTATAATTTACCAATTGTTCTTCTCTTAGTCATGGTTTATATACAACCAAGGATACCCTTCAAAGTTAGCTTTGGCTTTCCCGACCCGCACGGCCTTCGCTTGGACCACATTCACATGCTACTCAGTGCTGATCACCACTCTCATAAGGCCTCCCTGCATGCGCCAACACCCTACTGCAGCCCCCTTGTCCTCCCTTCCCCTAGATCCCCTTGCCTCGTGATCATTGGCTCCTGCCTGCGCCCAATGTCCCTTGCCTCACCATCACTGGCTCTTGCAACGTACCTGCATAGTGGTGCTCACCCCATATTGCAAGCCGGTCAGGGATGCTGCACAACACACACAATATCCACCACTATCCTCTTGCCTCTTCATAGTGAGAATTCTTCACAGATCCTGTGCGTCGCAACCTCCTCAGTCCACGAGACTCAAATGCTGCTGGCCTTAGGTTGTTGCCATTTGCAACCCCAGACTACAATGCATGAGGAGACACACAGTGCATCAAATCACCATGCTTCCTATTGCTTCTCACAAGAGAGAGATAACCATGCTTCCTATTTCTGCTCAGGAGAGGTGCATTGTGTTCAAGGGGGAGGAGGTATCATGTAACCTTTAATGGCCTAGCAACTTGTGTGTAGCGGAAAATAGCATGAACATAGTGAGCATTTCATTAGAATAGATTCCTAATGAGAATAATAAGAGTGCTTGGGTGTAGAGAGAAACAAAAAGTATAACACCTAGTTAGATAGCATGAACAATACTTCAAAAGAGAGAGAAATTAAGCAACTGACAATAATTGAGGACCAAATTTTCATGGAGCCGGTCCCCCCTCCAAAAGGCTTTGTATTATGGTTTCTCCCATCAAGAGAGACATTTTACAATACAATTCTTTGTGTTCCTTCAATTCTAGCTAGTGCTATGAAGGTGGAAACTTCAAGCACTAAGCACAACACTTATTAAACACAACATCAATTCCCTCACGGTCTCAGACCCAAGACCTCACACACCTTCGAAGGTGGTGAGAGCTAGCGGGGTATGAGAGTAGATTGAGAGGAAGGAGTGTTCTTGCGAGAAATATGTACATATCCTCACATAATCACTCATATTATCATAGCTTAGCTTAGTAATTGTCATGGTAGAGGAGATGAGCATGCATTGAATCTTGGCTCTTGGTTGGATTTGCATCACAAAGCCAAGAGTTGTTGGTGTAGGCCTCCCTTCTAACAAGCTTGGAGTAGGTGGTAAGCTTTCTATTAAAGCTTGAAAAGGAGAGAGAGAATCTTCTTGCTTCACACATAGATTGTGTGTGTGTGTGTAAGTCAATAATCCTTTGAAAAATTAGCCCCCTGTCTCTCTTGGTCGACCCCTTTTGCTATTTGCTCATGCTCACATCCTATTGGACCTCCCTAGCCTCAGCCAATGGAAATTAAGCAGCATAAGTGATAGCCTTCTACCATGTGTCCCCATTTCCCCTTTTGTGAGAGCTTTAGTAATCAATAAATGCAGCTAAACTCTCATTGCACCCCTTTGCCTCCTGTCCAATAGGAATCATGCAAGCCATTGGGTTGTTGAATGCTCATTGGACCCCTTGGGAGACTATCTGATAGTCTTATAAAGAGATTAATTCTTATTTGTTCTTTCATTAAGTGTTTTTAAATTGATTAAACTAGGTTTACTCTAGCCTAATTCTCATTGGTCCACCTCCAAGCTCATGCAATAGGATTTGAGTACACCTTGTGGGCATCTGGGCTAGGGAGCTGACGTGTGTCCCTCATTCCTTTTGTGTAAAGGGAGCTTGTGTGTGCCATGTGTGTGTGTGTGTGTGTGTTTGTGTGTGTGTGAGTTTCTCTCTCATCTCTTACAACTAGGGCTTGCCCCCTCCTATGTAGGGATACATGAAGACTTTTGGGACACACAAAAAGCATCCAATTTCCCTAATGTTTGACCTTTGGACACAACCTTTGAATTTTGGAAGTCTTAATGGGCTGAACATTAGGGTCTTTTAAGCCCATTGTTGCACATTTCTCTTTTGCAGATGGCCTCCCCTTTGGATCCTTATTTTCCCTCCTGTGGATCCCTCCTGTGGATCCCTACTGTGGCAAGTCTGCCAGCTTAATTAATATTCTAGCTGTTTTCTCCCCTGACACTTCCCCATATTAAATGATCAGTTTACCATGAGAAAATCATTTAGGAGAATTAGATATAAGATTTTATGACATAGCATGCATCTCTCTCTCTCTCTCTCTCTCTCTCTCTCTCTCTCTCTCTCTCTCTCTCTCTCTCTCTCTCTCTCTCTCTCTCTCTCTCTCTCTCTCTCTCTCTCTCCCCCGCCCACCTTGACGAGCATAGCTGGCAGCCAGCCTTTCCTTTTTCTCTCTTGGATAGTGTTTTTCAAAGCCTTGATCACCCTCGCTACCCTAGCTCCTCATAGATGTCACGATGCTTGAAATTTCTCTCTCTCTCTCTCTTTCTCTCTCTCTCTCTCTCCCCTTCTCTATGCACGTTTCTCTGTTGTGTGTCCATAGCTCTTCTCCCTACTACAACGCATGGGCATCACAGAGCCTACTCACACAAGTGCATGGAGAGTGGGTAAGAAAGGAATCGACGAGAAGGGAAACGTAAAGGATAGGTCACTTATTCTCCGCTTCCCAAATATAGAAATAAGGAAAGAATTTCTAAAGAAGAGGCCAACTCTTAAGAAAACCGGTATTTTCCTGGGAGATGACCTTACATTGGCACAAGTGGCACACATGCAAGAGTTGATGCCAGAGATCAGGGCAGCAAGAGAAAAGGAGAAAATCGCCTTTTATAGAGGAGGGAAAGTAGTGGTTCTGGAAAAGCGCTCATCATGACGGTGCGAGACCTATGGGACGACGCTCTGGATAGCAGCGTGGAATTGTAATGGATCATATAGGATAGATGTAGGTGCCTTTGAAGACAGCTTTAGGGACAGAGACATAGTTTTCTACTCAGAGACACACCAGATACCGGGACAGCTTATGCCACATGTGAAGGGGTATTTATGGGAAATAGCTGTTCGACCAGACAAGAGATCTCTGTGAGGTAGCCGGGGTTCAGGAGGAGTAGTAGTCTTATTTAAAGAGGAGCTGAAACCACTACTACAGATTATCAGGAAAGATGAACAAGCAAGGTATATGTGGGTGACAATGAGAGTCGAGACAGGTAGATTTCTATATATCTCTATATGCTACATCCCTCCAAGTACATCAGTCTACTCCTCACCTAAAGGACAATCCCCTTTCTCCATATTGAATAATGACATATGGGAGTTCTCTAGAGATGGAGACATCGTTCTCTTAGGAGACTTTAATGCCAGAACGGCCAACTCTCAAGCAGTATTCTATGATACCTCTGAGGAAATGCTCAGAGAAGTGGATTTATCATAGGAGGGGCTTACTAGAAACTCATTGGATAAAGAACACACTGAATATGGGAGACATCTCATGGAAATGGCAACTACACATGGTTTGGCCATACTTAATGGTCTAGAGAATTTCCCTTTATCTGGGGGATTCACATGTTTCCCGCACAGGCATGGGGCCAATACAGTGGATTATGTCATGACTTCACCAAGCTTTATTTCTAGTATCGAGGACTTTAAGGTGGGACCCAGACCGCCGGTTGGGATTGCAGTGGATCATGCTCTCTTGACCTTATCAATCTCCTTCCAATACAATGCCTCTCAAGTACAAAGGAAGAAGACACACACAAGATATACTTTCACGCCAGAGACTGATTTAGTCTATGTGGAAAAGATCTATAATAGGATGTGGGCAGTCGAGCCAATATATACGGTAGAGGAGATTACTTCTCAGCTAACAGAGATACTACATGGATCAGCACAAGAGGCATACCCACATACTCAACCTGATCATAAGAGAGGATCTGGGAACATGCCTCAAAACAGTTGGTATGACGAGGAATGCAGAGAGACGAGAACCCAGGTCCAGAAAGAGGTTGGACTTGGGATCATCACATATAAGCAGTCTTGGATTGCTCTTCGGTGTATAGTACGTCGCAAGAAAAGGGCATTTTTAGCCAATCTGGAGAAGGATTTATATCAGCTCTTATTGAGTCAGGACTCACATGAGGCCTGGCGTTTATTTCACGAGCACTCATCACCTCCGACAATTACTTCTCCTGAGATTTGGGGTCAATATGTAACATCATTATATACGGTTTGAGTGGGATGAAAACACACACAACGCCTCTATAACGACCCGACACACACTCTTGGAATGATACACACACACACACACACACACACACTATGGGGCACCGCTTGGCTTACACAACACACCTGGCCGAGACAGGGAACACACCTCTGGAGTGAGAGGAGAGAGACTATCCACTTGCCCACTCCACACAGAGAGACACTCACACACACACACTCAAAAAAATCAGCTCAAGAGAGGAGAATCTCTGATGTTTAGATTCAATTGAGCTTGGGCCAACACCAATGGGGCAAATAGCTCACACAATATGGGTAAAAGATACCAGATACAATCACAAATTGGAGCAGAAGCTTCGCTCATAGGAGAAACTTACACAGCCAAAACAACAGCAAAATAGTGAGGAATTTGGAAAAATGGACAGAGCCATCGCGTTTGGAATGGCCCAAAACCCTAGTCTACAATGTCAAAGTGCTCAAATCCGACATCAAATGAGCAGTTTACGGCCAAAACAGGCTCCAAAAACCCCAAAAACACACCTGCGGCTGTTCCTCCTCTCTTCTCCACGTTTTTTCTGGTCTTATCTCTATTTTTTCAGTTCCCACACTTAGCTTTATTACTTGGGCACCCTTGGCCTTTTAGATGACCTCAAACGGACCCCGAACAGGCCAAAAACTGACCTCGCAGTGCATAGTTGTCACCCTACTGCATCCATATGTACACCTGGCACTCGACTTTTTTCAATAATGCATCTCGCAACCACGTGAAGTGGCCCCAAAATATGGTCCTCATGATGACCTTTCTGCATAATTATCACAAAGAAACACCCACGTTGTGTCCGTACTTCTCCACGTTTAAGTATTGACCCCATTCGCCCTCCTGATGCCACTAGATGCCATTTGACGCACATGCTTACCTCATGTCATCGGCCCGTAGATAGCTTCCTCGAGAAGTTTTACGTGCTACCAACTCCTCATTATTGTATAAAAAACACACTGGTATTGGTAATGATGAAAATCGATGCACTATGTACATGCTGCCCTACCTGTACACATGTGGGCCCCATGTAACCACCTAGCTCTAGAAAATGGGCAATCCTTTATTCGATGCACCATGCATGTGTATGTACATATGAGCAATCCCTTGCTCCAAAAAACTCCTGAAATAATTTGCCCATCCCCTAGCCTGCTAGAGCATTCATGCTCAGCAGCAGCACTAGTAGATGCTCATTCCACCTGGATCAAAAGGCCAAAGGCATATCACCTGATTCACAAGAAGCATCATAACACCACACCTACATTTGTCAACAATCAACCAAAATTCACTATAGGAATATCCAACTAACACATCCACCCTGTCTGGAGTTCCAAAAGCATAAATATTGCATGCCACATTCAACCCAACCGATAGAGACAACTCAAGTGACTCATCACCTGGCATCTTGGCTTCACCAGCCATAGCAACAACCTGCAAATCATCCACCCAAGTAGCCAAAAGCATTGTGTGAAGGTAAAGTTGTTGATATCCAAAGCACAAAAGTATCCCCGCAGCACACATATCCCTAGCATAGGCATCCACATAGCTGAGATTGGACTCATATATGCCAAACCCCTTCTCATCATCATAAGCATACTCATCATCACACATGACTTTATCCACATCATAATCATGGCTAGCACCACTATCCATAGCTTCTAGCATGGATTCTTCAATCTCCAAGAATACAGATCCCTGCTCTAAACCACAATCATGCTCACAAATCGATTCAATCACTACACATCCATCAACATATGGCTTCAAAATAGGCTCCACATCCAACAAATCCACAAAATGGCTCTCAACCTTGCCCTCTTCCCTAATCTCCAAGGAACTAGTATCCAAAGATACCTGCTCATCATCAATAACCTCAACCTCACACTCACACCCAAAATCACAAGGTACACAAGTAGCCAATGCATCCTCTTCAAGACTTTTCAATCCTGTATCCAAACCATTACTCACCTCTTTAGTCTCTTCCATAAACCTGTCAACCTGCAAGACCTCTTTACGCTTCACAATAGACCTTGGGAAGAAACGAGAAACATCATAGGATAGGCTACTTTTCACCTGCTTAGGCTTAACTTCATCTTCCATGTCAAATCCATCTTGCATATGCATACCTGTACTGATACCATGTTCCTCAAGACGCTTAAACTTCCATTCCTTGTGGGCATGTGGATTCCCTAATATGAGAAAGACGTTGATATTTACCAAAGTTTTCCAAAAACACCCAAAACTTTGATATTTACAAAACAAAATAGTACAGCTACGCTCTCTTTGTCTCTCAAACATAATCACAAATCCTAGGCCAAAGGGCTTACTTGCAATGCTTGGTGGATCCAAAGATATTTCACAACTCCGATGCAAGTGATGCAGCTCTGATGCAATGCAATGACTTCACATCCAAGGGCTCCGCTTCAACTACTAGCAATGACACCTCCAATGCTATGCTTCAATTGTAGGCAATGACATTGCGTGGTACTTTGAAGCAGCACTCTCTAAAGAGAGAGACACGTAATGGCTTCACCTCCAAGGCTCCGCTTCCACAATTGGCAATGACACCGTGTGGTACTTTGAAGCAGCACCCTGTAAAGAGAGAGATAGGGCGTGAGAGAATTGGAGAACGCTTGCAAGGGAGAAAGCGGAGGAGAAAGGGTCACATGATGTGTATGTGCTGTAATAAAACAACGAAAAGAGACAAAGAGAGAGAGAGAGAGAGAGAGAGAGAGAGAGAGAGAGAGAGAGAGAGAGAGAGAGAGAGAGATGGACAATTAGTTTTCCCCTCCTCTCCATGATTTCCTTGCCGCCACGCTCGATTCTCTAATCTCCTTCCTCCTTGCATTAACTTGTGCAGCGTAAGGGTCTTTAGTAAAAGTAAGAAAAACTTGCTAGCTTATCTAGTTTGTACTATTGGACTTGGTAGAACTTTTGTCAACCCTAGATACATGAAGGGAAAGATTTCCTTCTTATTATATAGGCATTTATGATGTGCACTAATACCATGTCTTGCTCATAAGAAAGATGCAAGGATAGAAGCAAGTAAGAGAGTGGAGCAGAGAAATGGAAACCCATTGTGTTCCTATCATTGAAACCAGTTGTACCCTATCATTTTTATAAAAAAATTTATTATTACGTTGACTTCTCTTAGCTTTCATCTCTTCACACCATGCTAACTTATCTAATCTTTATATAAAGATTGGTAGCATTGCTAGATCAAGATAGACCAAAAGAAGGACTCTCTCTCTCTCTCTCTCTCTCTCTCTCTCTCTCTCTCTCTCTCTCTCTCTACCACCCCAATAGAAGTAGAGCACTCCTAAGTTTGTTGAACAAGAGCTAGAACCTCATGAAAAGTAATTTCTATGAGAATCTCCCAACCATCTCCACATGGATACACCGTGATCTCCGACATCCCTTCCGCTTGAGACGGACAGCAAGACACGACTCCTCTTGCTCTTCGATGCCAACTCAAGGGGGTGATAACATTAAATTTATCTCATATGGATTCCTTAGCCCCGAAGAACCTTGCTTACCGATCAAACTTACTAATCGAAGTCATCAGAATAACTTGGAACTCAACCTTCCAGGGTCAGCTGGTGGGAGTTCTCTAATTCACCCTTGGTTCAAGGTCATTGACGCTTTTTTCCCGGTTAGGACCGAGCACAGCCGTCAATGCGTTCCCCTAAGGTGAGTATATTACAATCTACATGAATCCCTCGATCCCAAGTTGTTCCTCGCTCCGTAGATCAAAATCCCTTCTCCCTGCTCTGGACTTAATTGTTAAGACAACATAAACTTGGGTTCAACTTTCCGGCCAACAATTAACCCTCCGGAATCCGCCAACCCACCGAACCGTTTGATAAATGCACCTTCACAAGGTAGTACTATGATACTAGAAAACAGTATTCCAATCATGGCGAACCAAGAATACATTTCAAGCATTTGAAAGCAGCATGCAAACTGTTGCATACCCTTGCAAATGTGCATTTATCAGGTCGTACCCACCTTTTACTTTATAGAATATGTTTACTTCCTTTTTTCTTAAATATTAGTAAGATTATCTAGTTATCTTTCAAGCAGTCACAAATACTTCTCCAGGCATACCCTGATCCTCGTCCTAGGACTCGGGTATCCTGTCTCCTTCGCCACGTGAGAAGGCGGCACCTTTACACAAATTCCAATTCTTATTTTTCTTTATCTTGTGTGGGAAAGGCTTCAAAAAAAATATACTTTAAGTTCCTCTTAAATCTATAATTCTGAAAAGAAGAGCAAAGATCGGACTGATGAGGACAATTGCGGAATAGCCCATTTAGGTTCCTAGCCTTTCCAAGGTTCCTTTCTCCCAAAAGATTTGAAGAGTTCCTTAATTAAGTCACATCCTGATCCCTTATCATGATCCTCCGTGGATCCTTTTTCCTTCCTCCTTTTCCCGTCGGCATCAGGCCTACCTGGACTAGGCTAATTTCCAGACGCATCAGCGGGTCACATCCACCTGGCCGGGACACACTCCCATTCAATCCCATTTCTAGGGAAATGAATGAACCCTGAGCTCAAACATAGACCAACGGTTATCAGCCCTAATCAAAAAGGGCCATCCCCCGTTGTATCCCACAGGTAAACACCTGTGTCGGCCTTTTTCCAAACAATGAAGACAAGCTCACACCTAAATCGCTATGTTATGCTAGGGCTATCCACATCATTCTTCTCGGTAAAGTTTTTTAATCCTAATTTAAATTTTTAGATTAAGCTCCTTGAGCTACAAACCCTTAATTCCTAATTTCTTTTAATTTTCTATTCAAACAAGAACTTAAGAAAACAACGAATCTCATGGAAGTTTAAGGTTTTGTATGTACGTAAATTTCAAGTTATCCCCGACTTCGATGAATCCCATTTTGCTCCCTTTTCATCATTTGCAATCCATGAGGCATCTCCATGGAAGAGATGGGAGTTTTATGTTCAAGCAACACGATCACGACATCCGTGAAGCTATCCCCTTACTCCCCCCTTTGAATTTGCAAAACAAACTTGAAAGCAAACAAACTTGAAATGAACAATGCATATGCTTTCTATAATGAGTTTTTGCTTTGGTTTGATCTATGTGTGATACACACAAAATATTCGAAATGCACCAACTTACAACCTTGGGCAACTAATCAAAACTTTCTTTGAGTGCGTATGCAAGAGTAAAACCCTTCTATGCATGGAAGTGTAAAATGACAAATTTCCTAAGAGTGGATTTGCTAGTGTATCGTAAAATATGCATGTAAAAGTGTATGAATGATTAACAAATTCTTATTTAGAAAGGGATTTAGGCGTACCTTTAATACCGTGGAGAGGATTAATCAAGTGGCTTAAAGAGGCTTAAGGTTTTGGAACGTTAATGTGTAGATACTAGGGTCTTCTCCTTGCTTTGGAAGAGTAACGGCAAGTGTATTGACGTGGCCATATCTTTTCCGCTTTCCTTTGCTTGAAAACCACCAATTTGTCTATGGGAATAGAAGAGATTAAGAAAAGTCAAGCTATGGAAAGCTTGTAGGTTAAGAGAGAGAAGGTGAAGAGGGTAATGCTAATTTGGATTATGGTTATGACTTCTCTTGAGGAGAGAAGTGTATGTAGGGTACGGTGTGTATGAAGAAGGAGGATTAGCTATGGATTTCATAGCTCACTATCAAGTTTGCAATTTCAAAATGTGTAGAGAAATGAAGTGAAGTGAAGCGAAGTGTTTAATGAGTAGGGAAGGCCTCCTTTTAAACTTAGTTTGATAATGCTCTTAACTTATTGTGATAATTTACGTTTCATATCTTGATATGCTGTCTTCCTTTTCAAAGCTTCTTCAACAAGCTACTTATGCAAGAAGCTTCTTTTCCTACAAGTGTCTTATGTATGAAGCTACTTTTCTACAAGTGGCTACTTTTCAATTCAACAAGTGGCTACTTCTTTTTTAATTCAACAAGTTATTTTCAACAAGTGGCTTCTTCAACAAGCTTTTTTCAACAAGTGGATTTTTTTCAACAAGTTACTTTCACCTTACTCTATTCTTTCTTTGTTTTTTTATGCATTTTGTTTTTTGAGATAAAACTAATATCCCATGCATTGTGCATATCCACGTTCTTATGGTGAAAACCAAAAGCGTCTCCTGGATAGCTTTGCATTGATTATATCCATGTTCTCATGGTGAAAACCGAAAGCGTCTTATGGGTAACTACGGTGCTTTACTCTTTCTTATTCAAAAATTCAACGGCTTAGATATTTCAGCAAGAGCAAGGCTAAGAGGAGGACCTTGCAAACTCCCCAACAAAAAGAAAGAGCTGTCCTCAGCTCGAAATAAAGAAGGAAACTGGGAAATCTTCAATCGCACGTTACACTTTCAACTTCTGGGTAACTCTAATTTGCCCTTCCTTGGCTGGGTAGCCTATATAAGGTGGACTATATTTTCACTTCTTTTAATATTATTCCCTTTGTCTCCCACTTTTCTTTCCATCCCTTGTCAAAATTCCGTAGGTTTGTCTCTTTACTCATGATCTTACGTTATGGATCGGTGGCAAGAGCTAGTTTTATCTATAGCCATTCCTCATCTACAACAAACAAGTGAATCCGTGAGAAGAGATTTTGTGGAGCGATATGGGCACCTGCTATTTCCTCACATGGGAACTCCAGTAGCTCAAACCAAATGGCGGACATTTCAAAGTATAACAAGGGTGACCGTTCGGGGTTGGGATCACTTTCGTAATAATGTCCGTTTGGCTATGGTTACTGAAGCTATGGGTTTCTGTCCTTGGTATTATTGCATGATGAGGTCAATGCATCGAGGTTTTTTAGAACGAGTCTTTTTGCTTGCTCAATTTCTTCCTTATCAAAATATATATCTTTACCCTCACTTTGGTTTACCACTTAGAGGGCCCTTTAACTTCACACCTCATACTAGAGAGATTAGTGCAATAATTTCACAGTGAATCTTTCCTATTGATGAGAGTCCTAATATGTGACCTGCTTGTGATAGTTTCTTTTGTGATCATGTAATGGATAGGCTTATTGACCTCTAGAAAATGTATCTTTGTTAAATCCCTTAACAAGTTCATCATGTTCTAAGATCTTGGTGCTTGTCTTAAGTCCTTCTTTCTCTGGTTTTTCTTGATGGATATAATGAAATTGGTTTTGAGTTCTTATATTTTGTATTTGATAGAAGTCCTTGAGAGAATTCCAAACTTAGATAAATCTATTTATTGATTTTGTAATTCCATACACGGATCCAAGTCACAAGATGTAAAGGAAAACGCTAATCTTGTTATTATTTAAAAGGCCAGGTTACAAAAGTTTAGTAAGATAGAACTTGGAATTTGTAGTTACATGGGCTAACATGGTTTAGTTTGAGTACAAAAAAGAGGAGAATCATGACAAAAAAAGATGAGGAAACTGAGAAGTAAGGTGTTCCCAATCTTCCCAAGAGGCATCTTCAATGGGGTAGCCCTTCCATTGAACTAAAGCCTCCCGAATTGTTCGATGTCGTAGCTTTCATTCCTTCATCTCTAAAATTTGTTCTGGCTCCATCTGGAATTCTTCCTGTGGTGATAAGAATAGTATCTTCATCATTTAGGATGTGAAGGGGATCTGCAACATATCTTTTTAGCAAGCTAACATGAAAAACATTGTGCACATGCAAGTGAGGGGGTAAAGCGAGTTCGTAAGATTGGTCCCCTATCCTTCTCAAAATCTCAAAGGGTCCACAATATCTATATGATAACTTCCTGTATTTTCCCAATTTGAGTGAACTTCTCTTTGGCTTGACCCTAAGGAAAACTCTATCTCCTCCCTTAAAATTCCGGGGATATCTATGTAAATCAGCATAACTCTTTTTCCTGTCACTTGCTCTCTTAAGGTTCTCCCTTATTATTTTGATTTGATGATCCATTTCTTCAAGTGTATTCTTTGTTGCAGGTACTGGGAGACTTGGGTCGGCCATTCTGAGTGGAGTGAAACAGTCTTATGAGGTTGTTGACTGCAATATGAATATGATCTCAACATATCTTCTATGACTTGATTGACTCTTTCAGTTTGTCCATCTGTCTCTGGATTATAGGCTGAACTTAGGTTTAATTGAGTTCCTAAGGATTGGAACATGGCCTTCCAAAACTTAGAGGTAAACTTGGCATCACGATCACTGATTATCCTAGCAGGTATTCCATGTAATCTGATAATTTCTTTTACAAAACTTTGAGCAATATCTACTGCAGAGGCAGTGGTTTTCACTGGGACAAGGTGAGTTACCTTGGTGAGTTTATCCACCACCACAAAAATTGAATCAAAATTTCCAACAGTCCTAGGTAACCCTGTTACAAAATCCATACTGATGCACTCCCACTTCATTGTAGGTATATCCAATGGTTGTAGCTTCCCAGGAATCTTAACTCTTTCAGCCTTCACCTTTTGGCATACCAAACACTTCTTAACATACTCTAGGGTATCCTTTTTCATCCTAGGCCAATAGAAATTGTGTTAAAGAGAAGCAAAGATTTTTTGATAACCTGGGTGAGCTACAAGGGGAGTTTCATGAGCTTCCTTTAGAATTTGCATCCTTAAGTATGTAGGTACGCACAATCGATTCCTGAAGAATAAGAGTCCTTCCTAAATAGAGTTGTTTTCCAAATATATTTTTTGAACTTGAGCCTGGATTTCTTGGATCAACAGACCAAATTGCTCATCAGTTTGGAGGGCATTTTAAACTTCTTTGGGTAGAGCTGAATGGACTATTGTAATGGCAAGGGCCACTACTCGTCGGCTTAGAGCATTGGCAGCTTGAGTTTCCTTGCCTGGTCTAAATTTGATCTCAAAAGTGAACTCTTGTAGGAATTCAACCCATCGCCTTTGTCGCATATTGAGATATGGCTGGGTGAAAATCCACTTGAGACTTTTGTGGTCAGTAACAAGCTCAAACATCTGACCTAGAAGATAGTGTCTCCACTTTTTGAGGGCATGAATCACAGCCAGTAGTTTGAGGTCATGGGTGGGATAATTCTTCTCATGAACCCTAAGCTGTCGTGATTCATAAGCTATGAGATGACCTTCTTGCTGTAAGATTCCACCTATACCTTGTATGCAAGCATCCTCTATCACCTCAGAGGTTTTTTGAAAATCTGGAAGTTTGAGAACAGGTTCACTAGCCAAAATCTCCTTTAATTTGTTGAAGGCTTTATCCCTCTTGTCTGACCAGATAAAGGGTTCCTCCTTCTTAGTGAGTTCAGTGAGAGGTCCTGCGATGAGTGCATAGTTTTTAATAAATACTCTACACCATCCTGTGAGGCCAAGAAATCCCCGTACTTCTGAAATAGTCTTGGGAACGGGCCACTGAACTACAGCTTCCACCTTAGCTGGGTTGGGAGAGAGACCATCCTTTAAAACTATGTATCCCAAATAGGTAACCTTCTCTACAAAGAAAGAGCATCTACTACGCTTGGCGTAGAGTTGGGCTTTTCTGAGAATCTCCAAGACATGGTGTGCAACTCGTTCATGATCGTCTCTAGTCTTTGAATATATAAGGATGTCATCAAAGAAGACTAGAACAAAATCATCTCACTCTGTCCTGAAGAGGTCGGTCATGAGACGATTAAATGTGGCAGGGGCATTAGTTATGCCAAAAGGCATTACAGTGAACTCATAATGCCCAACCCTTGTGCTAAAAGCTGTTTTTGGAATATCCTCCCTTTTTATCCCAACTTGGTAATAGCCTGACCTGAGATCAATCTTGGTGAAAAATTTGGAACCACCGAGTCGATCAAGCACCTCATCTATGCGAGGCAAGGGATACTTGTTCTTGAGAGTGCACTGATTTAGGCCTCGAAAATCTATGCAAAGTCTGAACATTCCATCTTTCTTCTTTTGGAAGAGTACAGGAGCACCCCAGGGAGAGACACTCGGTTTGATGAAACCTTGCTCCAAAAGCTGAGTCAACTGATTCTTTAGCTCTATGGGTTCCGAAGGTAACATCTTGTGGGGAGTCCTTGCTATTGGTTGGGTACCAGGATTGAGCTCGATATCGTGTACTAATTCCCTAGGTGGTGGAAGAGTTGTCAATTCCTCTGGAAAAACATCTTGATATTCATTTAGCCATTCAGGCTCTGATTCTTCTGATTTGGTCTTTGGTTTATTGAGACTTATAACAAAAATTTACAGTCCTTTCTTTAACCCCTTAACCAAACGACTAGCTTTGACCACCTTCAAGGGAGCTTTCCTTGTTCTGCCTTACACTAAGACTTGTTCGCCCTTTGAGTTTGAAAAAGAGATGCTTCCTTCACTGCAATGGATGTTGGCTTTATTTTTCCTCAGCCAATCCATCCCTAAGATTCCTTCAAATCGGCCCATCTTTAGGATTCTAAATCTTTGTTGGGTTAAGTGACCTTCTAGTTGAAAGGATAGGTCTACCATCTGTTCATCTGTCAGAATGGTGGTACCCGTTGCTAGAGAAACCCGTAACTTACGGCCTGTGGATAGAGAGGTGACTTGCAATCTTTTTTCAGTGTTAGGTGACAAAAATGAATGTGTGCTACCAGAATCAATAAGAAAGGAAAGAGGTTTACCCTCATACTCTAGCTTAGTCTCAAGAATGGAGAATTGTCGATTTCGGCCACTGGGGTCCAAGGCAGCATAGATGTGGGCTTGTTCCTCCATCTCATCCTTTACTGACCTGAAGTTCACAGTTGATGATCTAGGTGGGTTTTTGGTTGGATTTTGTCCTTGAAGATGAGGCATAGGATTAGGTCTTGCCTGTGCTCGATTTCTCCCTCTAGTTTGAAGGTTTTTGAATTGTCCCCCTTGATTGGGTGAATTCAGACGGTTAGCAGGAGGCACCAAATAATTTGAGTCATTTCCTTTAGGGCATTTGGACTTCTTATGACCAAACTCTAGGCACTTGTAGCATTGAATTTGTCTTCCACTTTGAGTGACAGGAACGGCATTCACATGAACAAGGTGGGGTGGTGGTTGGGGTTGGGGTTGGGCTCTTGGCTTTGGGATAAATGGTACTTTATTTTCTTGATAGGGCTGACCGTGATAAGAAGAAAATTTGTGCTTCCTATTAGTTGTGGTGCTTCCCTTAAAAAGGCTCCTATGTTTTGACTTGGCCCGAATTAAAGCGTCTGTGAGTGAAATAGGTCGGAGGGACTCTACTTCGAAAGACAAATCCCCTCCAAGTCCAAGGATGAAGCGACTTAGATTCTGTTCCCCCGTCATGAGAGGAGCATATCGCAAAATCCGGACAAATTCCTCATAGTAAAATTCGACAGACCTATTCCCCAGGTTGCATGAAAGAAACTCATTCATCTTAGTGGTGGAATAGTCTAGGGGAAGATAGAGTTCCTTGAGATGATGGTTTAACTCATCCCAGCTTTGAGTCACTTTTGCTACTTGGCGAGTTTGCCAGTTGAGCTTCCATCATGTTTTTGCTGGTCCTTCTAGCTTGGCTCTTCCCATTATTTCTTGAGCTACTGAATTGTAATCAGCAAGAGCAAAGTAGTCATCCATCTGAATTATCCACTCTTCTAGTTGGGTAGGCACATCATCACCCGTTCCTGTAAATGGATGCGGTTGCACAGATTTGAGAAGGGCCTTGAGATCTTTGTCACGTCCAAAATCCTCTACAAGGGCTACAGCAAGCGACGTTGGTTGGAACGTGGCACATGTATAGCTTGGTGTGTTGGTGGTAATTGTGAATCAAGGGGTGCATGATCTGAAGCACTAATTGATGGTAAATCCCGAGTAGCCTGACTCCTTGTGAGTCTACGTGGCATTTTGCTGTGACAAAAAAGTATCATTTCTTTTAGCAATCGAGTTGAAAACCCTTTCAGGTATAAAAGAATAGTTAAATACTTTTAAAGATAGACCTTTAAAAAAGGTAAACTCTTTGTTATTTTTCTCTCTTTCAAAATCTTTTTTTTTCTAAATGTCAAAAGATTTTTTACATCTCGGGCAAATACTTACTGATATAGGCTTGCACTTCTTTAGTAATTTATATACATCAAGTTCTTCCATCTCTTGCTTTGTCAGTACGGACTATAAAGCCCTAAGGTTACAAGTCACTGAAAATACAAGTCTGTGGACTTGAGAAGAAAGTGACTTGCGAGCACATATAGCCTCACTAACTTGTTTCTAAGGGTTATGTGTAAATGGTCCAGTAAGTGATGTTCTTTGTCGTGGGTAGATAAACATCTTATCATGAGGGAGATTGGTTATTAATAGAAGAAGCTTGCTTTCATATTCTATGGCATGAGAACTAATAATACAATCGCAATTGGGACCTAGTCTCAATTTCTCCCTCCTCATGGCCAGGCAAAGATTATTTAGAAGGTGTTCATGGCCCCAAAGAGTTACTTCAGTTATGTTGCATTGGGTCTTCCACATTTGTTGAGCTCTGGTTGTCCCTTTGGCAGGAAAAAGAAGGTGAACAAATTGTTCTAACATGGCCTCCTTTTGTTCCATAGTTGCTTCTTCCATTTGCTTTTGGACAATTTTGAGTACTTCCTCTTCTTGAGAGGTCCACGTCATCTGAAATTTTTCATGCAATTTGAGAAGTTATTTTTCATTATCTCACTCTTTCCTACAAGAGTCAATTAAGACCTTTATCTATCCAAGGACAAAAACCGCGCTCTGATACCACTTGTGAGGGCCATGCCCGGGGACCACCGGTTGTACCATCTCCAGCGACATCCCTCCCGCTTGAGACAGACACCAAGACAGGACTCCTCCTGCTCTTCGATGCCAACTCAAGGGGGTGATAACATTCAATTTATCTCATATGCATCCCTTAGCCCCAAAGAACCTTGCTTATCGATCAAACTTACCAATCGAAGTCATCAGACTAACTTGGAACTCAACCCTTCAGGGTCAACCGGTGGGAATTCTCTAACTCACTCTTAGTTCAAGGTCATTGACACATTTTCCTGGTTAATACCGAGAACAACCATCATTGAGTTCCCCTAAGGTGAGTGTATTATAATCTACATGAATCCCTCAATCCCAAGTTGTTCCCCGCTCCGTAGATCGGAATCCCTTTTCCCCCGCTCTGGACTTAATTGTTAAGACAACATAAAATTAGGTTCAACATTCCGGCCAACAATTAACCCTCCAGAATCCGCCCAGCCACCGAACCATTTGATAAATGCACCTTCACAAGGTAGTACCATGATACCAAAAAACAGTATTCCAATCATGGCAAACCAAGAATACATTTCAAGCATTTGAAAGCAGCATGCAAACTGTTGTATACCCTTTCAAATGTGCATTTCTCAGGTCGTTCCCACCTTTTCCTTTATAGAATATGTTTACTTCCTTTTTCGTTTAATATTAGTAAGATTATCTAGTTATCTTTCAAACAGTCACAAATACTTCTCCAGGCATACCCCGATCCTCGTCCCAGGACTCGGGTATCTTGTCTCCTCTGCCACGTGAGAAGGTGGCACCTTTACACAAATTCCAATTCTTATTTTTCTTTATCTTGTGTAGGAAAGGCTTCAAAAATAATCTACTTTAGGTTCCTTTTAAATCAATAATTTTGAGAAGAAGAGCAAAGATCCGGCTGATGAGGACAATTGCGGAATAGCCTATTTAGGTTCCTAAACTTTCAAAGGTTCCTTTTTCCCAAACAGTTTGAAGAGTTTCTTAATTAAACCACATCCTCCTCCCTTATCACGATCCCTCCATGGATCCTTTTTCATTCCTCCTTTTCCCGTCGGCATCAGGCCTACCTGGACTAGGCTAATTTCCAGACGCATCAGCGGGTCACATCCACCTGGCCAGGACACACTCCCATTCAATCCCATTTTTAGGGAAATGAATGAACCCTTAACTCAAACATAGAACAATGGATATCAGCCCTAGCCGAAAAGGACCATCCCCCATTGTATCCCACAGGTAAACACCTACGCCGACCTTTTTCCAAACAATGAAGTGTTTAATGAGTAGGGAAGGCCTCCTTTTAAACCTATTTTGATAATGCTCTTAACTTATCGTGATAATTTACTTTTCATATCTTGATATGTTGTTTTCCTTTTCAAAGCTTCTCCAACAAGCTACTTATGCAAGAAGCTTCTTTTCCTACAAGTGGCTTATGCATGAAGCTACTTTTCTACAAGTGGCTACTTTTCAATTAAACATGTGGCTACCTTTTTTTTTTAATTCAACAAGTGGATTTTTTAAAACAAGTTACTTTTTCACCTTACCTTATTCTTTCTTTGTTTTCTTATGCAAATATTTTTTTGTTTTCTTGAGATAAAACTAATATCCCATACGTTGGTTATATCCACGTTCCTATGGTGAAAACCGAATGCTCTTAACTTATCGTGATAATTTAATTTTCATATCTTGATATGTTGTCTTCATTTTCAAAGCTTCTCCAACAATCTACTTATGTAAGAAGCTTCTTTTCCTACAAGTGGCTTATGCATGAAGCTACTTTTCTACAAGTAGCTACTTTTCAATTAAACGAGTGGCTACCTTTTTTTTAATTCAACAAGCTATTTTCAACAAGCTACTTTCAACAAGTGGATTTTTTAAAACAAGTTACTTTTTCACCTTACCTTATTTTTTCTTTGTTTTCATATGCAATTTTTTTTTTCTTTTCTTGAGATAAAACTAATATCCCATACATTGGTTATATCCACGTTCCTATGGTGAAAACCGAAAGCGTCTCGTGGATAGTTTTGCATTGATTACATCCATGTTCCCATGGTGAAAATCGAAAGAGTCTCATGGGTAACTACGATGCTTTACTCTTTCTTATTCAAAAAGTCGACGGCTTAGATATTTCAGCAAGAGCAAGGCTAAGAGGAGGACCTTACATTCAACAACCTATGCTCCACAACCACAACACCCAAGCTTTTATTTCAATGGGACCATACCAGCTACCACATCTGGTATGCCTAGGGCCGCACATATGAACTTTGGGCTACCACAAGGCACAACACCATACCAAACTTGGAACCAAAGGGCTTCCTATATGCCAAGACCAATGTCAATACCTACTCCAATGTAGTCTCTAGAGCGTCTTTATCTACGGTGCCTGCTCACTTAGGTGATTTGGTAACATGTGCTGAAGCTATCGATCGATGTATTGCTGAGAATATGTGTAACATGCCTGATAGAGAGCCTAGAAGTAAGGTAGTACAAATATCCAACCTCAAACAAAAATTTAGTGGAGACGGGGATGTGAGAAAGCATATCGAAGTGTTTGAACAAATATGTGATTCTCTAGGAGAACACACGGACTTGCATAAGAGTAGTGCTTTAAGCCTGACCTTAAGTGAAAAGGCTGGGGATTGGTATAGAACCCTAAGGGTGGAAGAAAAATGGATTTACCCTACTCTTAGGAGACTATTCTTGAAAGAATACATACAAGAGGGAGTGCTTTGGGGTGTAGCATCTCAGCTCCAAAAAGCCCAACAAGAGGAAGGAGAGTCTGTGAGAGACTTTATTAGTCGCTTCAAGCATTTAAATTCTCATTGTAATCCAAATGAGCGCTTCAATAATATCCAATTTCTTGATAGATTCAGTAGGGGACAACGACATGATGATATATACAATGGCGTAGTCATTAGAGGAATCACCACTTGGGAAGCAGTCACCACCAATGCGATCCAATTGGAGGATAACTAAATGATTCAAGGAGAAAGAGTGTTTGTTGATCCTAAATCTACTAGCCCGCAAGCATCACGGCATCAACCAATGACCCTATAGCCTATTGCTAAGGAGCCAAAGATATTTGAGATTACTTTAGCATATCTCACCAAGGACATTCAACAGAGTCTTAGAGACAATTGTGCTCTGTAAAACAACCATATGTATCCAAGAAGGGAGCAGGGAGCAACAATGGTGCTCAGTTTGCTATGGTGCACATAGTATCAGTGCATGCTCTACTTTTAGAGTAAAATTTAATGGGAATTGCAAGGCTTGTGGGAGTTATGGTCATCAAGCTAAGGATTGTATAGTATTTAAAAGCGCGATGTTCAATAGACCAACCTTAGCATGGATGGGCACACCTCGAGTGCTTGCATGGATGCCGGCCCCACCTCTTGAACAAACATCACAACACATGGTCCCTAGGACCCAAAATGTTGTTCAAACAACACCCTTACCACCTCAAGTACTAGGACCGCAACCACCACATCCGAGAATCACTTCTATGAATCAAGTGGTTTGTGAATCATCTATTGCTTGTTTGGAAGGCTGTGAGGAAGATATAGACCCTAATGTTGCCTATGGGATTGATGCACTTGAAGAAAGTCCACAATACTACATGGAGGATTATTGGAGACAAGTCAAACATGTCTATCAAGTAGCTACTCTTGCAGCAAGAGGCCAAAACATCAATTACACTGCCAAGAGACCACCTCGTCAATGCTATGAGTAAGGGGGCCCACTTCATGTAGCTGAGTGTCTTGTTAGTCTACAAAAGAATGCGACACTAATGAAAACCAATCAAGCGCTCATGTCTAAAATGTCAATACTCATGTGTAATCGATGTGGCATAGATCATTTGATTGCCCAATGTTCAAATAAATCAAATGCACTAAAGATCACACTATTAAACTTAATTGAGGCATTAGGAAATTTCAGAGGTCATTTGGAGGGCCTTCTAAGAAAATGTATTTTTTGCACTCTCTCTCTAGAAAAAATGGCAAATAAAAGAGCTGGGTCTTTCATAGTAAAACTTCAAAAAGTGTACTTTAAGTAGATTCCTTACTCCTCTCAACATTCGTTCGTAGTGATTGAGGGATAATCCTCTTTTCAGTTGCATTGAATGAACAACGTCAATACGGAGGGAATGAGGCTAACATGGAGGGACGAATCCGCAGCCGCTATTCACTTTCCATTAAACCTGCACATTTGGCTAATGGCGCACTCCTCAAATGGCACAAATGTTACCCAGAAACGAGCCAAATATCACCTTCACATTGATTTGGACAATGAGTACCAACCATTGATTAAGCGCAGTAAAACAAACACACATATACCTCCCACCTCCATAGACACGCTCAGAGCTCAAGGAGCTAAACACATAGATATCTGGACGAGAGGCTCTCTCTACCCTAAGAATCCAATAACTAATGCGTCTCCACCGTTTGTCAATCCTACAAGCTTATTGACCTTTGCTGGTGATGGAGAAAACGGCCTTCTGGGTTATTGTAAATCACTTACAAGAGAAGCTGAAACTTACAAGAGCATTCTCCAAGCTCAACAATGTGAGATTGTTCACCTTTCACATTTACATTCTACAGATCAGGTTACCATTTTGCAACATAAAACAGAGGTACAAGAACTGAAAGGAAAGGTGCGAAGTTGTCAAATGAAGGACACCATCTTGGGTGGTCGTATCCGAAAGAAGAAATTGCGCAATCTTGAAACATTGCAGGTTGCATCAGGAGGTCTCAAGAAAAGAATCCGAGCATTAAGGTGATGCTTCTTGGTTGGCTACATTGTCTTAGTTAAGTAATCTCTTTGTTTTTTCTTGTTATGCATTGTTTTCATGTGCGTAAATAGTGTTACTGAAGCAAATTTTCTGTTATTTACTTATGCATTGTCTTCATGTAGAGATTCAATCTATCCTGACAAGGAAAACATTGACCCCAAAGCCAATATAGGAAAGAGATTGAAGCCACTTATAAGTAGAAGCCTGGCAGCAGATATAGTACATGACAAGAAGTTTAAGGTTCTACAAAGAAATGTAGTGGACCGCTTTATTTCAGAGAACTCAGTGCCTACAAAAGAGATACAAGGCACACTTGATTCACTTGGTGTAAGCAAAAGAGGATATTCGGCTATCCAAAAGTCTGTCTCATCCATCTTTGTTAGGAAGGGTATAAAATCCAAACTTCTACCATCAGCCTCAAGTGTTTGGAAAGAGAGGCTTCAGCTTAACGAGGTACAGGGAGACTATCTTGGACAACCCTTTCATATTAAAGCAACTTACAGTGTCCATGGAGCGAACATGGCATATGATGAGTTCAACAATATTTTTATGGACCTGCGGATACTATAGAAGAGAATGGTGGAGTTTTACAACATCACATTTGAAGAGTCACGTGGACTATCACATTTTGTGTTAAAACTGGATGAGTGTGAGCTTGTTAAAGAGAAAAAGCTAGAGCGTGTTACTATTACTTTAATGAATAGAGCCCTCTCAAAGTGTCCCAGTGATGATCCTTTATATTTTAGTGTTCAATCAGAATCTAACATATGGTGGCTTGGTGCGTTTGAGGTAAGCGATATTCTCAAGTAAGCTCAAATGTTCAGATCTACTTAAGTCTCATTTATTTTGTGTTGCAGGTAAAGAAAGAAGATCATGAGATTCTATATTGGGTGTTCCATCGAACTAATATTCCGGAGCTGATTGATCAACAGACTAACCAGGGAGAGGTACTACGTCTAGATGGAAGGGGAGACTTTCAAGTTCAGTGGCATCTTGCAGGTGACCTTAAAACATTAAAGTGCATGTATAATTGTGGAATGGGTGCAATGGCAAAGTCACCGTGTTTGTTCTGCATGGAGCCTGCAAAGTTCATGGACCCAAAGTGGTGGAGAAAAGCTCCAACACGTCACATTGAGGATCCTGCTTTTCGACCAGTTTTGAAAATACCACTTGTGAATGTCCACATTTGTACAATGCATGCCCTTTGTAGAATTGTAGAGAAATTGGTCTACTTATACATCGGGTTTGCTTGGAAGATTAAGAACTCTGCAGAACGACAAGTAGCCTTGCTGTGCTTAGAAATGGTATTGTCGGATATGGGGCTTCATGGTGGCAATGTGAAAATCCAGCGGGATGAAAAGAGATCAACTGCTGAGAAGGATGTCCCATGCAAACCATCCATCGGTGGGGTGAAGGCATGGAGGTTTTTATCTAAGCCCCAAGGTACAAGAGATCCAAAGCTAACAAAACATGCAAAAATATATAACACATCTTATGTTAGCAAGGTAGAGTATCAGAGCTGGAAAAAGCTACATATTGCAGTCAAAGACCACGAACCAACTACTCGTAACGCGAAGGCTGAGGTTTGGCGATCAATAGACATCCTATTTTTGATGTGCGACAAAGATGACTGGTCACAAGGTGATATGAACAAGTTCAAGGAAAATCTCAACCTTCTGAAAAAATCATTCAAGACAGCATGGACAGACATCCAGATTACTCACTACATGGTATTATAATGTATTCTTTCTCTCTTATGTGCAAATATGTGACTGTAAAACATTCTAACTAATCTGTTTTCATATCCAGCACATCATCTTCAATCATTTGCCATATTTTATACAGAAGTATGGGAACCCGGCAATATGGAATACCCAAGGGATGGAAAAGTCTCATTACATGGCGAGAAATGCTTATTTCAGGCACACACGACATGGTGGCTCTCGAATCAAGGCTAACAGTTTGAGAGAACTATTTGAATGGTTCTATCGTAGAATCATTCATCGAATGCAGGCAAAAGAAGTCTTGGCAAATTCAGCAACAGCACAAGCCATCAGACATTTACAACAACAAAAAGCTAAAAGATCAATGGCATACAACAACTCCGGAGCTCGTGAAAGTCAACGAAGGTGGAGAGAGACAATGGTGTATGTGAATCACAAGTGGAGAAAGATACTCTGAGTGGATGACATTGTACAAAATTTATGTAATACATGATCTTATACAATTGGTACTTGAAGTGTATCAAGATTTTGCAGGTTCAATTTTGTTTTTTGGCACGTCACCCTTGTAACGAATCATGAGATGTTTGCCATACTCTAAAAGTTCATCTGGGTTTTGTCTACCAAGAGCTAGTGCCATTGCTGTGTAGGTGTAGTAATACGCTGCCCGACCACCTGTATAGCGTGGGCAGTAACCAAAACAATCTCTAGCAAACACTTTGTCCACAAGAATGACTTTATCTGCACTTTTGAGCAGCACCGGTCCACCCAAGAAGCGTGATAGTGTCTTGAATGTGTAAGTTGCTATTGAACCCTCTTGTGACCTGGAATTGTGAAAAACTACTATCGGCGACTCGCAGAGCTTTGAAAGGTACTGTGCTAGGGCCGCATCCCTTCCTCGATACTCTCTTGTCCGGCGCCGAAGGAAGTCATCCTTGTCAGCAATCCAAGACTGCACATACAATGTCAGAAATGACACAAACAGAGAGAGAGAGAGAGAGAGAGAGAGAGAGAGAGAGAGAGAGAGAGAGAGAGAGTTACCATGAAGCTCTCATCCTGCAGAAAGAGGTTTTCTTGCCACAGGTCTACAGATGTAGTTGACCCCTGACCTGAATGGTTAAACCAATCCTCCACTTCTTTGTTACTTCTCGATGGTCTTAGGCTTTGTCTTATTGCTTGGAAGGTGGCTTCATCAGGTAGTGTCTCCTTGTATTTTTCAGCTTTCTCAAAGCATCTTCGAAGGCATTCCATTGGATTGCTAGATGTTTCCATTGCTTCATCATCACTACTATCCTCTGAAACAAATCCACTCCTCTCCTCTTGGACTCTGGAAATCCTCCCTTAAATAAAACACACTTTGCACATCATGTAAGAAGATATAGGTCCTGTCTCCAATCCTGAAGTCAGGCACAGCTGGCAACATCATCTGAGCATGCTTCTCAGTGAAGTTACTGACATCCAAGGGAAGTTTGATTTCTGTGGTTTTCACAGAGAGCATCTTACTTCTTTGTACTTCAATTGCCTCAACCTCATGGTCGACTGTGTCTTCAACCTCCTCGACTTCTTGCATATGAGTTGTCTCCTCGCATTCCTCATCTGGTGCTGCATCCTGCTCCTCTAACACCTCATAAGGATTCTGCATGAGGAATCCAAACAGGCTGTTGAGGTAAATCATAAAGCCAAAGGCTTCCTGAATGAGTTTGCATTCTTTTTGGTGCAAAGGGCAGACTGAATGTCGGCAAGAGGGTGGTAATTCCCTATACTTCTTCACTCCCTGTCCCTTTCCACCACAGTCATTTAAATGCACAAGAGTCATAGTAGGCAGAACAACCCTTCCTACCTGCACCATCACTTCAAACTTATCTCTGTAGGACTGCAAGAAATTACTGTGCTGAGCTAACAGGTCTTCAATGTCAAACTTTGGATTAAACATAGAATGAACTAGATCATACTTGTCCCTAGCACCACAAGATGCTGCAAAATCAAACAGCCTCTCATCAGTTGCAGCTGGGTCTTCCACAGAAGACACATCCTCCTTTTCTTTACATTTTGTACTTTCTAGCACATCTGCATCATCTGAGAAGTCTATATTTCTCTTTCTTGTATTTTTCTTGAGAAGTACTTTACAGGGCACCACACCCTTGTAGGGTGAGAGATCTTCTTGCCTTGGTGACCTCTCTGATTGATCTTCACCAAGCGACTTTTCCTCAGATATGTGCTGACAAAAGTCAACAGTTCTTTTGGCAGATACATTAAGCAACTGAGCCTGCAAGGTTTGAAATCCTGGCACAAGCTATGGATCTGGTTTCAGCCTCTTCTGCCTACTGGACCTTAATCCTATTCATCAAGAAACATAACAAGTCAAAACCATGAGGAAACATGACAATTCTGCCAAAACCAAACCATCATGATCTCTCTCTCTCTCCTGATAGATATAAATATATCTATAAATATAAATAAATATATAAATATATATATATAAATATATAAATATATAAATATATATATATATATGTATATGTATATATATATATATATATAGATATATATATTCATATATATATATATATATGTATATATATATTCATATATTCATATATATATATATATATATATATATATATATATATATATATATATATATATATCTGTCTCCCACCAAAGCACAAACAGAAACACACCTAGTCTCTCTCTCTCTCTCTCTCTCTCTCTCTCTCTCTCTCTCTCTCTCTCTCTCTCTCTCTCTCTCTCTCTCTCTCTCTCTCTCTCTCTTTGCATTTGTCTATTGGACTAAAGGCGCGCGAGGAAGGAAAAGTGGCTTTTGCAAACCTCTCCGCGCACCTTAAGTACAATTGAGAGAGCAATAACAATACTAACGGCGCGCGGAGAGAGTTGCAAAAGGCACTTTCCCTTCCTCGCGCGCCTTTAGTCCAATAGACAAATGCAAAGAGAGAGAGAGAGAGAGAGAGAGAGAGAGAGAGAGAGAGAGAGAGAGAGAGAGAGAGAGAGAGAGGCTGTGTCTGTGTCTCTGTCTATGGAACTATGGGTATTGAGGTGTGTGTGTGTTGAACAACACACACACACACACACACACACAATTTGTACCAACTGCTGGAAGTACAAAGAGAAAGAGTGAGAGATCACCTTTTTTTGGTGGGGTTTGCAGGAACTCAAAGGGAGGTGTTTGCTCCATTGCTTTTCTCTGTGTCAAGCGGACTCTGTCTTTCTCCCTCTCTCTCTCTCTCTCTCTCTCTCTCTCTCTCTCTCTCTCTCTCTCTGAGAGTAAGGACTCCCTCTTTCTATCTCTCTCTCAATCTGTGTCTCTCCCTCTCCCTATCTCTGTGACAATCTGATCACGCTTTCTCTCTCCCTGTCTCTCTGAGACTCTCTCTCTCTCTCTCTCTCTGTGACAATCTGATCACTCTCTCTCTCTCTCTGTCTCTCTAAGACTCTCTCTCTCTCTCTCTCTATTGTTCTCTCTCTTTCTCTCTCTCAAAATCACACTTATAACGGATACACACGGCGACGCCCCACGTGTCACTATAAATTAAAATATATTTGCATGCTGTCGCACGTGTGGTCATTATTGAGACCGTATACTTTTTGTACGCCATATAAAGCGGTCAAGAGAGAGAAAAAACACACCTCGTGAAAGAGAGTGAGTGAGTGAGAGAGTGAGAGAGAGAGAGTGTGCAAGAGCATCGCCTGCGTCTCCGACAGCAAGTCCACGCAGCGACATAACGAAGGTCTGCTTCTCCCTCTGCCTTTGCCTAAATCTCTCTATCTCTGTTTCTGTCACCCACACACAAACACACAGACACACATCTTTAAAATACAAACAACACAGACACAGACACACACATACACACCCACACACTCACAAACACAGACACACACACACACACACACACACACACACTCACAAACACACACACACACACACACACACACAGACAAACACACACACTTACACACAGACACACATCTTAAAAATACACAAACACACACACACACATTCTCTCTCTCTCTCTCTCTCTCTCTCTCTCTCTCTCTCTCTCTCTCTCTCTCTCTCTCTCTCTCTCTCTCTCTCTCTCTCTCTCTATACCAAAGGCGCGCGTAGAGAGCCATACCCGTAGTGCATGTGCCTATGCGCGCCGTTAGTACTGTCCATTGAGTAGAGAGAGAGAGAGTATGGGTGTGTTATTTTACCCTATACTAACGGCGCGCGGACGTGCTTGTTGAGGTTAAAAAAGTGGTCCGTGCGCGCCTTTAGTAATGTGGATTCTCTCTTTATCTCTCTCTCTCTCTCTCTCTCTCTAGTTATATATGCTAAGCTATAGAAAGGAGAGAGAGAGAGAGAAAGAGAGAGAGAGAGAGAGAGTAATAGAGAGAGAGAGAGATTCATAGAAAGAGAGAAGGGGATTGAGACTCTTCTTTTGGTGTACAGTAAGATGGCTAGAACAAAAGCCACTGCAAGGAAGGCACGCAAGGGTCTAGGATTAGCATCGAAAGCAAGTGGTAGATCTGCAACCCCAAAGAAAAGACTTGGAAAACCAAATAAAATTCTGAAAGGGCCAAGGATGAAGAAGCTGGAAACCTGCATGGGACTTTTCAGAGAAATCAGAAAGGCACAGAAATGTGTAGATTTATGCATACCAAAGCTGCCCTTCCAGAGGATGGTGAGGTCCATATGTGATGAAGCTACCTGGGGCACCAAAAGGTGGAAGGTGGTGGCATTAATGGCTCTACAGGAAGCAGCAGAGGACTTCCTACTGGAGTACTTCAGTGACATGACCATTGTTGCAGCCCATGCCCACAGGGTTACCATAATGGACAAAGATAGTGAGACATTGAAAAGAATAAGGTGGAGGTATGACAAACTGCTGGTCCCCAATGTCTGCAAGGATTAGAAAATGAGGGAAATTTTGTTATACCCCCCGGAGCTAGTGCCACAGCTCACAGTTGTAGATGTCACACATGATGTGAATACAAGGGCAAGGGCAGACACTATTGCTCGCCAAACAGAGGAAATGAGGGAAGCAGAGCTTAAGGAGAAAGCAAAAGTAGCAGTGGAGTCCCAGAAACAAACAGAGTGCAATGTGACCCTGTCTATAGAGGCAATGAATCAAGAAACTCTACTTTCAATGAAGAATGGTTTGCTTGCAGAGATACCATTTGTAGATGGAACCAGAAAGCTAGCTCTGGAAAAGGTGGACATTGATTTATTGCAGAATCCAGATGCTCAGATTTCAGACACAATTATCTATGCTTGTCTTAAGTAAGTGTTACTATCTTGCTAGCTTTGAAAACTCAGATAATAGGTTTGCTAACTCAGGTAGAGTCTCTGCAGTCTGATCAAAAGTCAACTCCCATTGCACACTCACACAGAAGTGTTTCTCCTTGATCCACAAATGTCTGTAATTATTAGACAAAAGAATAGTCCATCTGGGACCTTTGAGAGCTGGTTTCTCCATTGTGCTATGCTGGAAGTTACTGTGATCATCTTCCCATATGAGAACAACCATCACTGGAGTCTCATATGCCTTGATGTTGACCAACCAGCAGTGTGGGTGTTCAATTCAATAAAAGGAACCCAACCTGAAATTAGGCTGTAAGTGTTTTGTATCAGAAAGTGTTTATTATAGATATACATGTAAATTTGAAGCCTCATGCTAACATCTTGACATTGCTTTGTGCAGTTGTATAAAGAGGTTGTTGCTTGCCTATGGCAAGCTATGTGGAAGGTATGAACTATACAAGGCCCCAATCAAAGAAGTACCTGTCCCAAATCAAACCGATGGGAATTCTTGCGGCTGGAGATGTCTTCTCCATGCAGAATATGTCCTGCAAAGCTACTTTGCATTAAAACCTTTCATGACTAAGGTACCCATTTGGCAATGCATTCAGTTAGTTTTGGTTTAGTCTATAAAAGAATTCTCATCATGTGGTCTTTCAATTTTGCAGAGTGCTTTAAAAAACTACACATATGATTATTTGCAAAGATACCGGGTAAGTTTAATACAACACCTGCTTACTATGTCTAGCCCTAGAGAGCTTGAAGATAGCGGCTTGGATGAGCGCACTATTGATCTTACAAAACATGACGTGCCACCACGACAAACCCCTACATCCGATACAGTGGAATCGCATCGGGCCGAGGGTGTCATATCAGCAGAAGATCAAAGAGTCGAGGATGAGGAAAGGACAAATGAGCATATGGAAGCTGCTAAGGTTCAACCGGAGGAGACAATGAAAGGGCCAAGTCAGCCAGTGGAAGAGCCAAAAGAGCCTATGGCTGAAACCCAAGATGAGGAAAGCAGGCCTATAGATGAGCAAAAGGATATGGATGAGGAAAGCAGGCCTAGGGATGAGCAAAATGATATGTATGAGGCAAGCCGATCAACCTTGAATCAGGCAGAAAGGGCCATGGGGGAGACCCCTGATGAAGATTTGAATGATGACTATGAAGATAAAGCGGAGAAGAGCAACAACGACATGAACACTACAGAGACCCAGTATGGACCCTTGCTACCTGTAGATACGGTTGTTCCGGTAATGTCTATTCAAGTATGGCAAAATATGTTCAGCTTCTAACTACTTATATGTACTTGTCAACTTTTACAGAGGTTGATTATCTTGGACATCAATGGATTGCTGCTGATGCGGGTGCCTCTCGGTGACAGAGGACCCTTTGAGGATTTGCAAACGTTTCCGATGGGAACTTGTCGAGTCGTGGTTCGTCCAGGAACCAAGGAATTTATTGAGTTTCTTCTTCCGCGCTTCAGAGTTGGCATATGGTCTTCAATGCAAAGGCAAAACTTATCGCCACTAGTTGCAATAGTTTGCAGTGTATGCCAAGCTCACACGTCAGATTTTGCCTTTTTGTATGATCAAAGAAAATGCGTTACCGTTGAGGGCCACTACCACCCTAAAAAACCAGGATTACCTCTTTTGTACAAACCGTTTAGCCAAATCGGTGTACCCTTTGATGCAACTAATACACTACTAATTGATGATACTCCTGAAAAGGGAGAACTAAATCCGCCGGGAACAACTATCTCACCACCTTCTTTCGAGGGGCATTCCTTCGATTTTTACCTTGAAGACATTCTGATTCCATACTTACAGAAATTGTATCTCAGTCCATTATTCACGGACGAGTTTGTACTTTCTAATGAATTAAGATGATTCTTCTATCTGTCTTTGTCTTGTCTAACATATATATATATATATATATATATATATAGAGAGAGAGAGAGAGAGAGAGAGAGAGAGAGATTTGACGTGGTAAAGAAATGTATTTCAAGCACACTTTTTCACAGGGCACAATTGAAAAATGAGATCAATAAACTTCATGTCTTGAAAGTCATTTGTATACACTTGGGTTTACAAGAATATCTGTTACATTGACACTACTTCAACCCGACCATCCAACTCTTTGCACAAAATATCTTTTTCTCTTGGCCGCATCACCTTACGGCCAGCTAAGAAAAAGGAAAAATCTGATAGTTCCTTGTCTATTGACTCTTTAATGATGTCATTTCGCAAATGCTGAAGACTGCATAGCTCCCTTATTGTAACCACCAATAGTAGGCCATGCTCTTTATCAATCACTTCCACATCCACAGTAGGATTATCTTCCAAACCTGCAGAAACCTGGTCCATAGGAATGTACTTACCGTTTAGCATTTGTGATCGCATATACCAAAATGAGAGTAACAGTGATTGGCTTGCAATCATGTACTTGACAACTAGAGTATCAAGCGCGACCTCGCACCGTAAACCAATCTCTTCCTTTGCATACCATCCTTTGTCAAGAAGTTTGTCACAGGATGACTGCTGAAATGACTTGCACATGAACATAGTTTTTGTAACTCTGATGTTGTAGCTATGAAACAGCTCTATGAAGAGTGCAACAGGACAAAAGTTTGCAATTCTAACCAATTTGGTAGGAATAGAGCTACGTAGAGACCTTTGTATATCCTTGTAGAGCTTACTTCGCATTGCCTCCACCATTGTTTCCTCGGGAACTGGCCAGTCCACAGTGTTCCAATCGGTTGGTAGTGGTAGTTTCACCAACATGCCATTCTTATTCCCTGAGCTGAGTTGGTAAAAGTGGTCATAAAAAAAGATTCCCTCATCAGCCAATCTTTTGCTGCTCCTCTCTGAGTACTGTAGAGAACCAATATGGGCATGTACAACATGGAAGAGGCCTATTATGCACTCCACAGGCTCCCATTGCTCATAAGAAGAGGGATAAACATCTGCAATATATATAAGAAGAGTTAAACTAAGAGTATCAATAAGTACAAATGACAAATCTAATGTAATTGAGTTGTGAAGAGTAGAGACATTACTCATAACAAGCGGGAGAAACATTGCAAAATATATAAGAAAAGTTATAATGAGAGTATCAGTAAGTTCACATGTCAAGAGTACTTACAATTGCAACGTGGTTGATGTATATCTGATACATTTCCACCGTTTGCTATCACCTCTGGATGGGTAAACACATGCTGAACAAGAACTTCCTTTACAGATCTTTTGCCGATCTCAACTTTGAAATCCAACACCCTGGCCTTCCATGCTGAGCGGTAAACGTTGATACCACTAGACCTCTTGGGTCTTCTTGGTTGCATGAGGACCCATGAACCTTTGTTTATCCTTTGTCCAACCCATTGGTTGTCTGCACTTATTGAAGCTGGTATTGTAATTGAGGATATGCTACTACTTGGCCTTCTAGGCAAAGTGCCGTTGTTGTTTGTTGGTGTGAGAGACAGTAAACACCTTGAGGCTCTTGGGCGAGAAGACGTGGATGCCATAACTCTCAGAGAAAAGCTTTAGTGGAGGGAGATTCACTTTGAAAGCATTCTAATGGAGGGAAAGTGTTTTAAAATTCCAATATCTTGTGCGGGCTTAATGGTCACCCTCCAGTACGTTAATGACCATGAGAGAATATCAGAAGTGGGACCACACGCAAGCACCTAAAAGCTCGGTAAAAGGAAGGAAATTACTATGCTACAATCCTAGTTTCATGAAAGTTTTATGCTATTTTCCTATTTTTTGAGTCTTTCCAGGTACTTTCCTACGTAACGTAGCCTTCATGCTCATTGGACGCGCTCTATTTTTCTCTCTCTTCATATGGCCCTCCAAATGACCTCCGAAATTTCCTAATGTTACAGATGAGCCATCAAAAAGTACACTTGTGGCACCAGTAAATGTACTCACATGACCGATGCTTCAAAACCAAAGTTATATTCTTGAAGAAAGAGACACGGAATCAATTTCCCAATCTCAACAGAAGAAGAAAACACGAAGGAAGATATCGCAAAAAGCAGCGAAGTCAGACCCCAATTGAAAGACCAACATAGAGACTGGTGACGACCCTGTATATATGAACGACACTGAAGAGGATTCTGATTCAAGTGAAACCATGGAGACTAAAACGACCACTAGAAAATAAACAAACAAGAAAGATTGTCATGAGCCACAATGTCCAGGACCCATTAGGAGATTTCGGAGGTCTTTTGGAGGGCCTTTTGGAAGAGAGAGGAAAATAAGCTCCTCCAATGAGAGAAGAGCCTACGTTACGTAGAAAAATAGATTGATATTAACAAAAATATAAAAGGTGTCCCTCTCCTCATTTAATAATCTAGTGGTCCTTGAAGACGAGCACTCTCTTTCATTTAATGCGAGCACCTTTTTCAGAAGGTAGATGCGGTGCATTTGATACGGGCTACGTCATCACTAGAACTCAAAAAGTCACAAAACTATTAAGTGGTGGAAGATTTTGAAACTTTTGATATTGTCAATGCGTCCGGAACGCACATATCTCCTAGAAATGAATGTCCAATTGCCTCGCTCATACATCCAAAGAGGCAAAAAAATGTCAAAAAGCCCTAAAGGAACATTTTACTACCGGTGCGCGAGGGGCCATTCCAAAATTTTGTAATGCCTCCTCGCGCGCCGTTAGTAAAAATCCCCTTTTTCCTCTTTTTAGGGAGCTTTTTGAGAGGAAAATGTCCAAAAACCTCTAAAAAAGGGATTTCTGGAAAGATAAGTGTCCAAAAATCACTAAAAGGAGCTTTGTACTAACGACGCACAAAGGGGCATTCTAGAATTTTGGAATGCCTCCTCGCGTGCCGTTAGTAAAAAGCCCCTTTTTCCTCTTTTTAGGGAGCCTTTTTGAGAGGGAAATGTCCAAAAACCTCTAAAAAGGGGCTTTTTGGAAAGATAAGTGTCCAAAAATCACTAAAAAGAGCTTTGTACTAACGGCGCGCAGAGGGGCATTCTAGAATTTATAAATGCCTCCTCGCGCGCCTTAAGTAAAAAGCCCATTTTTTGGGGTTTTTTGACATTTTTTGCCTCTCTGGTTGTCGGAATGAGGCAAGTAGACATTTCTTTTTAGAGTATTTTGGCGTTCCGGACGCATTGGTGGTGTCAAAAGCCTCAAAATATATCATATTTTGACAGTTTGTGACTTTTCAACTTTTAGTGATGACGTAAGCTGCATTGAATGCGCCACACCTGCCTCCTGAAAAAGACGCTCGCATTAAATAAAAAAGTGATCATTTTCAAGGACGATTGGGAATATAAATCTACTTTTTAGAGTGTCTGGTTGTCCTTTTGGACGTACTCACAAGGTGCAAGTGCATTTTATAAAAAGTTTCTAGAGAAAGAAATACAATTTCTTACAAGGCCCTCCAAATGACCTACGAAATTTTCTAATGCAAGAAGAAGATAGGAACTTACCAAAACCCTACAAAGGAGATCGAGCGAGTCAAGCAATTGATGGGTTTGGTAGAAGATACCCAAAAAGGGGTCTAGACTCAGCACCTAGGCAATTTTAGATTTCAGACACAGTGTTCCCTATGCAACAACAACCTCACAAACTCCATAGACCCCTAGCCATACCTAGTGTCATCCAAGAAGAAAGTGACTTAAAGTCATGGTAAAGTGGACGTACACACTACTTGTTGGAGAGAATGTTTACAGAGGGACTACCTGACCCTATCGAAGAAATGGAGATCCCATTTTCCCTAAGTCAAGTTACTGAATCCCAAAAGGTGCCGTTAAATATTACAAATTGACGGATTTCATGGCTTTAAAAATTAGAACCACCATCATGTCCAAACTATATGGAGACCTTGAGCTATACTTAGCTCTTTGCGCTTTCCTCAACGGAGAACTGAAAGTTAGGCTTCCACAATTTGCACAGATGGATGGAGCTAGGGAGGTACCCATAGAGGAGGAACACTTAGATCCGCAACCCAACCTGGATGAGAACTTTGTTGTTGAAATACCTGTTAACAAGTTCGGATAATACTTTGAAGGCGATGAATCCAATGCAACCATACCAATCTGATGCATGGTTTTTAGGACCCCTTCTGAAGATGCAATAAAGGCACAGTCAGTTGTTGGGGAGATGAGGATACTCTAGTCCAAAGGATCTCGAAAGAGAAGAAAAATCTACTTCACAAGCACCAAAGAGTAAAAAGTGCCATGGACAGAAGATACGTGGGAACGAGCTCTTATGCATGCCTACAACCTATATCTTACAGAATAGCCCATTCTAGGTGTGAATTTCTAGTGAAATTTACACGAGGATGTTCGTGTGGACTCACAACACAGCATACTTCGTTTTCACTTTTTTATCGACAGTAAATATTTTTTACCACAGTAAATATTTTTATCTACAGTAAATATTTTTCACCTACATGGTAAAACAAATCACTTGTTACCTATAGTAAATTTTTTTACCCATGGTAAATATTTTTTACTGCACCATAAGTATTTGGTAGGTAACAGTTCACTGTTACTAGAAGCAGTGATTGGGCATCAACAATGCAGTTACAGGAGGAGAAAAAGGAAAAATCTTATGGTAAAGGTGAGTCAACAGAGATAAAGACTTTTGGGTTGAAAAGAGACATGCTGATTTTTTCAAAGAACACATGTCAAAAGAAGCCATGGTTGAGGATTTTTTGAGAATTTGATATTCAGGAGGACCCAACAGGTCCCCCCCTGACATGTGCAGAACCTCCAGTTTCAACAGCCACCTACCTGCTCTTAAATGTGCAGAACTACCTGCTCTTAAATGCTGGTCAAGGCCTTATCCCCATGTGTCACAATCAAAAAAATCAGCATTTACCCTCCCCTCTCACATCACTCTAGAGAATATCTTGATAGTGACATATCAGGTGACCTCAATCTGTTGACCACCCTAAGCAAAAAGTAACCCCAATCAACGGATTTAAGCATGTTTATCCCTAATCCTAAACCCTCTCAGAAACCTATATAAGGAGGCCTTCTCTCACTCAAAACCAACACTTCACCCACTTCACCAAGCAACGAAGCTATGACGACATTGCTCACAACGAGGAGCTATGGATGGAGCTCTACTCTCTCTCCCTCTAGTATGCTACATTACTAGCCCTAAAACCTAAATAAGGAGTCTTCTCTCATGCTCCATGGCCACCATCCTCGCCATCATTCTCTAAGGTATTGATGTGTTGCTAGTAGGATCATACCTACTTGCTGGGTTGATTGTTTTTGACAAGGGATTATGCCATCCTTGGCTTGCTTCTCTATATCCTTGTTATGTATAATCAGATGCCGTTGTATTGTTAAGCTGATGTCTTGTGTATATATATGCTACATAAGGTCCCTAAGCTTCGTTTCTACGTGTTTTGCCATATGTTTTGATGCCATCATAATGCCAGAAGTCTTACTTGCCTATGTGCACTATGTGTGAGGTCCCTAAACCTCTTAATTTAGGGTGGTGCCCCCTTTGTTTTGTTCTTTGCTTGTTTGCATGAGGCGTGGTTTGTGGAGTTTGCACGAGTACAGAGGCCACCCGATTGCACTGCTCTTTTTTCCGCTATCACAATCACTACCAAGGGATTAACTATGAAGGAAATCCTTGATGGTGGCGTTGGGGTTAACATCATGACTAAAAATTTCTAGGAAACCATGGAAAGACCTCACCTTGGGACCACAAACATAGTGGTAAAGATGGAAAATGGGACTATTGTTAAGCCTATTCAGATGCTAGAAGATCTCAAGATCAAGGTCTTTAGACATAAAATAAGGAATACCTTCATTGTTATGGATTTGTCCAACCACTCTATGTCAACTGAGATGATCTTAGGTCTTCCTTTTGTAAAGACTAAGGGAGACTAGTGCTTGGAATCCACCTCCCAATCTCCCAATATATATGCTAATCTCCTAGCCCCTTTGCCATAGTTGGATTCCCTCTCCACATTGCCTAGTTCGACGCTTCGCTCAATCCAAGACTCTATGGCCTTGCCCTTGTCTTGATATTACTCCCCCCTTAAGAAAGAGTTTTCATCCTCGAAAACAAAAGTGGGAAACTTCTTCTTAAGAACACTAATGTTTTCCCAAGTGGCACCTTCCTCAGGTTGATCTTTTCACTTGACTAAATCTTGTCGACGTACATACTGACGTGTACGTAAATCATCATAGTCGAGAATTCGTTCAGGTTCATGCGGTAAGGTAGGAGGTTCAACAAAATCGATCACAATCTGTTGGTCAGTGATGTTGTCATCCCAATGTAACCGCTTACGTAAACGGATTATGTGAAACACCGGATGCATACGAGAATGTGTAGGTAGAGATAATTTGTAGGCATGATCACCCACTTGCTTTAGTATTTTGAAAGGTCCACAATATCGTGGAGATAATTTAGGTGTTGGCCCAGTTTTTATACTTTTTGAATGCTCTAGCACACGTAAAAATACTTCTTCCCCTTCCTCAAATGTAACTTGCCGACGTTTCTCATCAGCGTACTTCTTATACAGATCCTGCACTTGTCGAACATTCTAACGAGCGAGTTTCAGCATATCCATGTGGTCTTGGAGAAAATCCTTAAACCTGTTGGAGTTTTTTGGTTGCCAACCCCACCGTAACAAGTGACCTGGGTTGATAACCATACATGAGCATGAAAGAACTAAATCCAGTCGTGACATGCTTAGCACTATTGTAAGAAAACTGAAGAAGAGGTAAATACTCTTCCAAGTCTGACTGTTTCTTGCTAACGTATGCGTGTAGCATATCCTCTAGAACTTGGTTAACTCGTTCAATCCGACCATCTGTTTCTCGATGATCGACTGTACTGAGGTTTAGTTGTGTACCCAACCATTTAAACACAACCCTCCAAAAATGACTGTTAAACTTGGGATCACGATCACACTGACAATTTACTTGGAAAAGCATATAACTTGTATAGGTTGTCCACAAATAACTTGTCTAATTTTGGAGTCTTAATCATTGATTTGGTTGGAATAAACTTACATAGTTTAGTCAATCGATCTACGACCATCCATACTGAGTCATGACCTCGTACAATGGTTGGTAAACCCACAACAAAATCCATAGAGATACTTTCCCATTTACCATTGGGAATCTCCAAAGGATGTAAGAGTCCTCCTGGTTTTAGGCGCTTTGCTTTGTTAACCTGACATTTTTGGCAATGCAAGACATAGTCTTAAACAAAGCCATGTAAACCTGGCCAATACAATTGCCGTCGTACGAGATCATATGTCTTTCTAATACCCGGGTGCCCTGCACTTGGACTATCATGACATTCATAAAGATTTTGGCACCAATCGTCTGCGTCCGTCGACACACAAACTCTCCCCTTATGGAGTAGGTACCCATTGTCGATGGTAAAATTCTTCCATTGTTGTAGTTCATGACTCAATAGAGGAGAACTATGTGAGGAGGTTAACGCTACACTACCATCATTGGAGTGAGAAGGATCCCTCATTTATACATGGCTCCACACTTTGTAATATGCATCATCCTGCTCATATTTGCCCTTTAGAGAATCCAAAAATTCTCTACAAAGTTCCATGAACAAGAGAGAATTGATCTCTGGCATACGACTAACAGCATCAGCCACCGCATTGTATCGTCCTTTACGATACTGGAGCTTGGCGTCATATTCCTGAAGAATCTGTTCCCACCTGGCTTTTTGACCCTTCAAATTGGTTTGTTGTGTAAACCATTTGATGCTTTCATGGTCAAACACAATCTCAAATTGAGCACCATACAACACTATTGCATAGAGTTCACGTTTATAAGCAGAGTAGTTCTACTGTGCTGCATCAAGTTTCTTACTTTCAAATGCAATTGGCCCCCCGTCTTGTAACGTGACTGCTCCAATAGCACGGTCACTGGCATTTGTTTCCAAAAAAAATGGTTTCAAAGGATCTACAATAGCTAGTATTAGAGTTGTAGCTAATGCTTCCTTGAGCATATTAGCTATGCTGTTGAGCAGGTCCCCACTGAAAAGCTTTGCATTTGTTCAGTTGATCCGTCATGGGAACAACAATATTGGCATAGTTTTTAACGAACCTTCGATAAAAACCTGCAAATCCTAAAAAAACTGCAACTCTTCCAGATTTTAAGGAGAAGGCCACTGCCGAATTGTATCCACTTTGGATTGATCCATATGTAGCCAATTAGCTGAAATAACATGCCCAAGATAGTGAATTTATTATTTCAAAAAATCACACTTAGATTTCTTGGCATATAATTGATTTGTTCGTAACAATTCGAACACCTGTCTCAGATGTTGTAAGTATTCTTCTTCAGAAGCACTGTATACGAGAATGTCATCAAGAAAAACGATGACAAATTTGCCCAAGTACGGCCTAAAGACACTATCCATAAGTTTCATGAAGGTTGCGGGCGCATTGGTTAAGCCAAATGGCATAACCAAAAACTCGTAGTGTCCAAACCTTGTTCGGAATGCAGTTTTAGGTATATCAGCAAGTCAAATACGTACTTGGTGATAACCTGACCACTAGTTTATTTTTGTATAAATTCGAGCATGAGCAAGCTTGTCGAAGAACTCATCCATACTGTTAAGCCCAGGGTGAAGAACTAGGTTGAATAAACCCTTTTCTAAGATAGTCAGCAAGTTGACATTCCACCTCAGCAGCTTCAGAGTAACTCATGCAATAGGGTGGTTTATTGACAGGTTTACTACGTGCAACCACATCGATGCTATGTTGCACCGATCGTGTTGGCGGTAATCTTGGTGGAAAATCATTAGGGAAAACTTCGTGAAATTCCTATAATAAATTTTTTAAATCACTAGCAACCTTTGCTTGTTGTGAAGTAGCCATTGGTGGAAGAGATGAGAGAGAAGCATGCGGCGTGAGGAATGTTCAACAGATTCAATGTTAGAGAGAAAATGAGACAATGAGTAACACAATAAAACTTGATCTATTTCATTATCAAAAACAAGTTGCATAATCTCAGTGGTACATATCAGTGGTGAAGAAGATACATCCTTCTCTCCTAACAACAACACATGTGTGCCATAAGATTCAAACATTAAGCTGTTGTGCTCATAGCTACGCTTCAGTGATGGTCCTAGGCTATGCAACCATTCCCTACCAAGGACCACGTCTGCCCTCTCCATGTTCATAACCTGAAAATCCAAGGATGTGGAGTACCCTTGTACTTCTAGCGGTACAACTCGGACTTGAGTTTTCAAAATTTTGGCATCATATCCATTCATCATTGCTACCTTGTACTGGTGGGTACTCGGTGTTTCAGGCAATTTGAGTTTTTTCACCAATCCATGATTGATGAAATTGTGAGTAGCACCGTCATCTACAAAGATGCACACCTTGTGCCCTTGCAGAGATCCATGCATACGTAATAACTTATGTGGTCCGAAGGTCTATTGCCACATGGAAGCTGTGAGACAACATTCATGCACCACGTCGGGGTGTGTTACTTCCACTGTAGAGAATCGTGAGGAAGACTCAAGAGGTAGCAGTTGTATTGTGTGCACTGCTTTCTCCTTGCCATGAGCAGAAAATTCCCATTCGGGACAATCCTTTTTGCCATGACCACTTCCTAAGCATTGAAAACATAATTTTTCTTTTTAGCTTTATCAAATTCCTCAAGATAGAGAGGACCTCTGGACCCCTTGGGTTTTTTAGATGCTTCAGAATTGGCTACTATAAATTTCCTTTTATTGTGCCCATACGGTGTGCGTGTATTACCATGTGTATTAGTAGGCACATGATTATTATGTGATTTCTTTTCATCTGGATCATCATGAATGTATGCTTTCACTATGGCTTCCTCAAGTGTTTTAGGGTCTTGAGTCTTGACGTGCTTCTTAATCTCTGGTGTCAGACGACGTATAAACCCACGTACTTGTTGAAAGGTGTCTAGTCCTTCCAACTTGAGGATAACATCCTGATAGTGAGGTATACATTCCAGGAATGATGGGTATTGTCGCATGGAACACGTGACGTCCAATTTTGATCTGCCTCATTTGTAGGAAAGAATTCTTTGTGAAACATAGCCTCAAAAGTTACCCAACTCTGTGGTATGATATTCTTCTCCTTGCGAGACATCTACCACTTGTAGGCCTTGCCTTCGAGAGTTAAGATTGTTTGCAGTTCTCTGACTACATCCGGAGTACGTCGTAAGGCGTGAATTCCATCCCACTTGCTGAGAAAGATATTCACTACATCCTTATTGCGATCTCAATCTTCTCTCTTAAAAGTCGGTGGTTTGGTGTTTTTCAACAACTCATCCACCTCCTTTGTAGTGAGAGTGTGCAAAGAATCTAGAGATGGACCGTGTCCATGATCAGAAGGTCCTTGCCCCCGTGTAGCAACGTGCTCATGCATGTGTGTGAAAATAGGGCCCTTGACTTGCTGTTGCATAAGTTGTATCACTAATGTAGATAATTTAGTGATGTTTTCATTTAAAGATGAAAAATTTCCTTCCATGATTAATATGCGTGTTTAAAGTGCATGAAATTCTTGAATATCAAGTAATTCATATGCGTCGTCCCTTCGTAGCGTCGCGCGCACTCTTCATGAGGGCATCGGGTAACAAGCCATCACGGGCAGCATCAGGCATTTGATGCTCAAAATCAAAAGTCATATTAATATCTGAATCCATGGAAACACCTTGTAGTGGAAGGAAAAGAAGGAAAAATACCTTGAGTCGAGGAAAATTAATGCCATCGTTGTAATTTGCACCGCAAAGGATAATTAGCCATGCTAGTTACGTTGATTGTCCAAATTGTAATCAATCCACAAATCCAACCGTACAGGTACTCTACTTGGACATGTCAAAGCGGAATCAATTGTGATTGGTATTGCTTTCAGATGGAATTGACTCGATAAATACGGTCACCAATGAATCCCTTTGAAAACATTTATCGACTTGCTGATTATCTACAGCAAGCACGCAGGGAAAATATCTACTTGACAGCCCCTTCGTCGATCAACCCCGAATGTGTGATCACGGTGTTTGGGTTCGAAGCTGCGATGCTTCTTGTTTGATGCGGTGTGTGTATTCACTCCCCGGGGAGGTCACCTAATAAAAATGTAACGTATAACGTGAGTCAACAGAAGGGTATTTAAAGTTCTTGAAACTTACAGAAACATATATACAGAAGGGTATTATTTTTTCAAATTTGAAAAAAAATTACAAAGTTTAAAAGAAAAGGGTACATTATATTCTTAACAAAATCCACAGATAAGGGGTTTTACAAACATGTCTTGAACACACGTGATATGGTAGTTTTACACATAGTGAACCCCCCGAGATTCACTCTTAGGGTACTTTAAGTTTAAGGCCAAGGACCTTAGAAGTTTTGTACGTGAACACAAGGCTTCAAAAAGCCATGGTCGTTGAGCAGACACTGCGAGAGTAGTGGGAATTTGAGGGGGAGCAAGATGATGAGAAGTAGGCCTTGCCCCTGTGTTGAGAGTTTCTCAGAATCCCTGGGCGCTCATGTTGCCCGCGGTCGCTTTGCTACACGTTCACTCGGCGGTTCCCCTTGCCAAGCCCGCCTGCACACGCCTTTTGACCTCGTCTTCCTCCCTTAGCAAGAGAAAGTGTCCAGGACATGCAATCATGCAAAGATTTTGTGTGACTTAGAAACACCACGCCCTCCTTTCCCAAAAAAAGCAACTTGGCTCTTGATACCAGTGTAAAGCCTAGGGGAGATTAGTTCCTGGAATACACCTCATAACCTCCCACTCAATAGGCTAAGATCCTAGCCCCTTTTCCCTAGTTGGATTCCCTTTCCACATTTCCTAGTCCAGCCCTTGACCCAGTCCAAGACTCTCTAGCCTTGCCCTTGTCCTGACACCTTTCATGATGGAAGCAACAATGGTGCATGATTGGTCTAAAACCCATGTCTACTTGCTGTTCCAAGACTCTGCCATTCGAGTGGATCTTGTAACTGGTCGAGCACATCGTCTAGGAAATAGATTTATAATTGATCATAGATCTGATACCGCAATTCACTCGGCCCCATTGCAGTATTGTTACACATGTAAAATGGAAACTGATGCTGGGGAAAATTCTCCTTATAAGTATGGTCTACCTGGGATGATTGAGTCTAACAATGTGGATTGGGTCCACCTAGCAGCAACCATAGACACTTGAGGAAATAGGGGGACGACTTGGGTAACACCTGAGGGAGATGAAATGTCACAACTCATACCCTTAAATATGATAGGATCAATGCATACAGCTTCTAATGACCTACAAGATGAAGGCTTCACTGACATTGGAACCAATAGTGTCTCACATGACTATAGCCTGCACGATTTGGAGTCAGAATTATCAATTGAAATTGACTTGAGGACAAATAATCTGAGTTAAATCTTAGTGCAAATGTGGGGACAAACCATTCAAGGCCCAGTGGTACCCTAGATGGCAATCTATCCTCTCCAGGAGAGTAGAAGACACAAGTGGCGATTCATCTAGTGACTCTTCACTAGAGATCGGCAGTAATAAAAAATTAGACAAGAAGAGTAAGAGGTATAAGAGGCGATGTTATTGAGCGAACGTGCATGCTAGAATAAATGAAAAGAAATCTACCGCAGAATGCCTTAATTATATAGGGGCATGTGATGCTCATCGAAAGTTGGTAGATAACTGGGGTGAATACCTTCAAAGCATTATGTGGTGTAGTCCACAACCCATTGACATCGCATAGCTTGAGGCTACAGAGAAGCCAAAGTTGAGCGGTACCGTAAGGAGACAACAAAATTGAGAGTTAGCTCAACAACAAGAGGAAGCAAAAGAGAAATCATAGTCCATAGAGCAACAAGACCCCACAGACTTACACCTTGCACCACCTGATCATTTCAAATCCTACCCCATAGAGGAACATAAGGTTGTGTATACAAAGGCTCAAAGAAAACCTATTGATTGAAGCAATGGAGTCTATGACGATCCAACAATAGTTAAGGAGATAGAGTTAGCATACCCAAGAGAAGAGTCCAAACTTGTTTTCATTGCCCAAGAACTAACAGAGACTGAGGATTATGTACTTAAAGAACTTCTCAAGGAATTCAAGGATTTATTTTCTTGGATATATCATGATATGAAATGTGGTCCACCTTTTGTGGTGCAACACATAATTCCCATGAATAGCATGGCTAAACCAGTCCAGCAATGACCCTACCCTATGAATCGTAAGTATGCAAAGATTGTTCATGAAGAGATTGAAAAGCTTGTCAAATGTGGATTCTTATACCCTATTGAGCACTCAGAATGGGTATCTCCAATAGTTATTGTGCCAAAAAATAATGGGAAACTCAATGTGTGCATGGATCTCAAAAAGGTCAATGCCGCCACTAGGAGGCACCATTACCCCTTGCTATATTCAGAACATGTGCTTGAAAGAGTTGCAGGGAAGGAAGCTTATAGATTTTTGGATGGGTACTCTGGATACAATCAAATCACAATTGCACTAGAGGACCAAGCTAAAACAACTTTAATAACCAAACCCGGAGTGTTCGTATTTTGTGTTATGGCCTTTGGCCTAACCAATGCTCCTGCTACCTTCCAAAGATTAATAAACACTGCTTTTAGAGAATATTTGAGGGAGTTTTGCAAAGCTTTCTTAGATGACCTTTGCGTTTATTCTTCTTGGAAAGAACATCTATCATGTTTACAAAAAGTGTTTGAGAAGTGGAGATTGTATCGCATCTCCTTAAACCCTTTTAAATACCAATTTTGGGTTAAACATGGAGTCATTTTAGGGCATATAGGGTCCAAAAATAGGATTTCCACATATGACAGAAAAATTAAATTCATTGCTGATTTGCCACGTCCTACAAACTATAAAGGAGTTCAAAGGTTCATGGGCCATGTTGGCTATTACCGGCAGTTTATATTAAACTTTGTCAAGATAGCTCGTCCTTTGTAAAAGCTTCTTATTGAGTTCCAATGGACCGTGGAGTGTGCTTATGAGTCATTGAAAAATACATTGACAAGCGCTCCCATCACTACAAGAGGCTATTCATATTAGCGATGCTCACACAGCGACGCTCAAAAAAAAAAATCCCGGCGTCGCTATGAGCGTTGCAAATTTCTTTGTAAATTTGCGACACTCATAGCGACGCCGGCTGAGCTAAAAAAATAACCGAGCGCGCCCAAAAACTCAGATCTCAGATCTGAGTTTTTCGGCGCCCTCAAGCAAGGAACAGGTAACGCTCTCCCTCTCTCTCTCTCTCTCTCTCTCTCTCGTTTCCTTCTCCACACACACACACACACACACGAGGAGAGGAAGGAGAGCCAGGTATGCTCCTTCCCTCTCCTCATTCTCATGTTCCCTTCCCCTCTTTCTCTCTCCCTCTCTCTCTCTCTCTCTCTTTTTCTTCTCCACACACACACACACACACACACACGAGGAGAGGAAGGAGAGCCAGGTATGCTCCTTCCCTCTCCTCATTCTCATGTTCCCTTCCCCTCTTTCTCTCTCCCTCTCTCTCTCTCTCTCACACACACATACACACACACACATAGTGTTTTTGAGAGAGAGAGAGAGAGAGAGAGAGAGAGAGAGAGAGAGAGTACAAACAAAAACAAAAACGCACACACACATACATAAACAAAGAATGCACACACACATTGAGAGAGAAAAAGAGAGAGAGCATGCATAAACAAAAAACGCACGCATTGAGAGAGGAAAAGAGAGAGAGAACATGCATAAACAAAAAACGCACACATTGAGAGTGGAAAAGAGAGAGAAAACATGCATACGATCCAAAAAAACGCACACACATTGAGAGAGAAAGAGAGAGAAACTAATTTAACGTCGTAGGAAACTAATTAAAATTAAAAGAACTAAAGATCTAGCCGACGAGGAGTTGAACTCAAGACCTATTATTCAAGAGGGAAATGGCATAATCAATCTATCATACTTGGCATGGGTGATAGAAAGGTTATACCATTTATCTCTTTTTATTGGCACACACATCCACACACGTGCACACACACACACAAGAAGAAGAGAGTTATAACGTCGTAGAAAACTATCTTAAAAGACGTTAAAGATTAGGTTATATGTAGACTTACATTAAATAAGATTTAGGTTTATTTTTAATTAGATTTACGTTTATTTACGCTAGATTTAGATTTACGTTATATTAGATTAGATTTAGGTCTCCATAGACTGCGATGCCTGCATGAAGCGGGTGAAGAAAGCCCTCAATGGAATATAGGGTATTGCTGCCTTCACTCATGGTGGGCTCCGTCGATCCAAAAGTACTGGTGAAATGTCTTCAGAAGATAGGGAAGAAGGTGGATCTTCAGGGCGGCAAGAGTCACTACATCCCCGACACAATGACCATCTAGACAACCTCTAGTCATTCAACAGTAACTTCAAAGTTAGTAACAAGAGCAAGAACGGTCTAAAGGGCCAATTGCTGTCGTCAGACGTGGATGGAGATGAGGCAGCGTCACCGTCGGAAGTTAACTCTCACATCTTTAGTGATGAGAATGCCAACTCTTGCCGAGTTATGTGAAAAATTATGTGTTAAATGAGTTTTAAGGTTCTTATAATCCCTGTTAGTTTAGTTCTTTGTTTTTAATATAACATAATTTACGTTAGATTTAGATTTATGTTATATTAGATTAGACTTAGTTTTATTTAGGTTTACCCACACACACACACACACACACACACACAAGAAGAAGAGAGTTTTAACGTCGTAGGAAACTATCCCAAAAGACGTTAAAGATTAGGTTAGATGTAGACTTACGTTAAATTAGATTTAGTTTTATTTTTAGTTAGAATTACGTTTATTTAGATTTACGCTTATTTACGTTAGATTGAGTCCACGCAAGAATTACTTACGGTTTAGGGTTTAGAGTTAGACGAACAGTGAAAAGATCTACTGTGAAAAGATGTTAAGATGTTGTGAAGTGCTACAGCTACAGAAGAGGCAAAGGGGTTTTGTCCACTACATGCAGTATCATGTAGACGTGGGTGTGTAGATTTCTTGTACCCACAAATATAGGTATTGACCAATAAAGACGAGATTATAACCCGGTGGTTCTGATCTCCGTGCACCTCTAGACTGAGGTGTGCGGGGATTGGACATGACTAGAGAATGTGAGGTAAAGAGAGAGAGAGAGAGAGAGAGAGAGAGAGAGAGAGAGAGAGAGAGAGAGAGATAAGACGAAGAATTCCAATAGAATATTAAATTTGTTGTCCAGGTTATAAGTTTTTTATCCTCATTATGAGTAGCGACGAGGATGTGGGACCGTCCAACCGAAACACCTATCTCTCAACGAGGGTCTTATGTCCTTGTAATCAATGCAAGCATGATGTGCGACGGACAAGACGTGTTTCTTTGCAGCACATTCGTGAATTTGGCGAGTTCGATCCATCTATTATAGATCGAGTTGTTGCCAATTATAACTCCTCGGACTCTGACGCTGGCCAACAAGCAGCAATCTTGCAACCCAATAGACATGTTCGCAGGCGCTTTGGTCAAGCAGCATATGTGAGGCCACAAGATGTAGGCTCTGACAGCTCGGGGGATGATCATGCAGAGCACATTCCCAACGAGGCAATGTTTGAGCCCGAGATTGATGAAATGATCGAGACGATCATGGATTCAGAAAGGCTTATCTATGATGATATGAAAAGTGAAGCCGATACGCCATTGTATAATGGAGCACGTATGTCTAGATTGAAAGCACTCCTGTTTCTTCTCAACATGCATGCAAAGTTTGGATGGAGTGACACTAGCGTCACAACGCTTTTCAGGTGATCTATTACAATTAGTTTACTTTAATAAAACTCTAAATGTATATTGATCTGATAGATTTTTACACGACTGTATCATATTTTTATGTTGTGTAGATTGCTGAAAGAGCACATACTACCAACTGACAATGTGATGCCAGATTCCCGAGATGAAGCAAGAAAGATTTTGCGAAACTTGGGGATGGATTACAATTCTATCCACGCTTGTCCTAATGACTGCATTCTTTTCAGAGGGGAATACATAGACATGGAGAAGTGTCAGAAATGTGATTCCGAAAGATATCGAGTAGATCTCCACGGGACAAAAATTCCACAAAAGGTTTTGCGACATTTCCCTCTGCTTCCTTGCATCAAGCATTTCTTCGAATGTAAGTCCATGGCCGCCCTAGCATCATGGCATGAGGAGAATAAATCTTCGGATGGTGTGCTACGAATTCCTGCAGATTGCGTAGCGTGGAAACATATAGATGGAACATGGTCGGATTTTGCCAGGGAAGCTCGAAATTTGCGCTTAGGCCTGGCTATGGATGGCGTAAATCCATTTGGTCAAAGATCAACATCTTACAGTGTATGGCCCGTTGTCATCGTCAACTACAACATTCCCCCGTGGTTGACTACGAAGAAGGGGCACCTATGGCTAAGCTTGATTGTGCCAGGGCGATATAAAGTGGGGAATATGGATGTGTATCTTCGTCCACTATTGGAAGAGCTACAACAATTGTGGATTGGCATAGAGGTGGTGGATATGAGCCGACACACAGGACGACGGAATGCTTTGATTAGAGGCATTCTAATGTGGACCATGCATGACTATCCCGGGCTAACAGAATTCTCAGGTGATCTATTGACACTCCTCACTCAGACACTGTAAATCTTGTTTTTCCCCATAGTTGATCTATTATCATGTGTATACATGCAGGGCTTCAAACAAGTGGATACAGAGCATGTGTCACATGTGGACCTAGACTGAATGCACGTAGGGCACCCTCACTGAAGAAGCAAATCTACGAAGGTCATCAAGCGTATCTTCTAGAGAATCATGTGTTACACGACGGCTTTTTGGGAAGAGAGCCACCAAGGATGTCTGCACAAGCATGGTTAGAGCAGAAGGAGATGTGCAATGACGGATTGCCTCCAGGGATGAAGAGACTATCTCTATGGTACGAGTTACCATACTGGCCCCGACTCATGATCAATCACTTGCTCGATCCAATGCACATATTCAAGAATGTGGGTAATCTACTATGGGACCATCTGACCGGCAAGAAAGATACTTTGGGATCCAGAGTTGACCTTAGAAATGTGGATCGTATGGAGCAATATTGGCCGCAAACAGCGCCTGATGGATCGATAAAACTCCCTAAAGCACCATGGATTTTCACAGGAGCCCAAGAACGCAAAGGAAAAGAGACCATTCGATCTTTGCGGACCCCCACTGGCGTAATGCACTTGCTCCGAACGTGTTTTACTAAAGAAGGAAAGCTTACCGGTTTGAAGTCACACGATTGGCATAAAATGTGTCAGGTACGTTCATAGTGGACTTTAATATCATTGCATAAAATGTGGACTTTAATATCATTGCTGCACATACTTTATAGTTTATTTTACCGGTTGCCATTGAGGGATGTTTGTCTCTCGACATCCGTAACACAATCTACAAACTTGCAAAGCTGGTGCAATGGATCTCACAAAACGAGATCAACGTAGACTCCATACCATTCGCCAAACTAAATGCTGCGGAGCTTGTGTGCATGTTTGAGAAACATTTTCCTACTACAATGCTAACCATTCAGGTGCATCTTCTTGTTCACATAGTTGATGAGGTGGAAATAGCTGGCACAGTTCATTCCAGATGGATGTTCTTCTTAGAGCGTTTCATGAAAACGCTTAAGGGATATGTGCGTCAAAAGGCACGTCCGGAGGGTAGCATGGCAGAAGTTGGTTGGTATCAGAGTCCCTAGTGTACATTGGAGAGTGGCTAGATGGATTTGATAAATCCCGGGACACGCTATGGCAAACCATAGATGATGAGCGCATATCTGGGATTGTCATGTGCAATCTCGGTGTTGAGAAGAAGATGACGGAAGATCTAGAGGCTAAAATCAACCGATTTTGCATGCTTCACAATCCAGTGATGCAAAAGTGGATTTCACAATATGAGGATGCAAAGCAAGAGCAACAAAGGGCACGAATCGAGTGGAGACGGGGAAGACGACCACCGATGCACTATCCAGCGGTTCTGGAGAGCCTACCAACCTTCATGAGCTTAAGATGGTTGCACAACCAATTGAAAAGCGCACAACAATGCGGTGACGAAGTGACTGAGGAAGAGTGGGAGTACTCTCGGGGTTGCGCGACCAAGGTAAGTTTGCAATGTACGACTAGCAAGTGACTTTATTTATAAACGTTTGAACGGCCACTCATAATCTTTGTTCGTTGTAGTATAAGTCATACACAGCAGCATGGTGTAAAGGTCGACATTTTAGGGTGGAACGAATCGACAAAAAGCGTTTTACTCAAGATTGTGGAATCATGGCAAAATTTGAACAGTCTAGTCGACGACGTTCCTCTGATGCAGATCCTGTGGTGGCGGAACTCACTTACTTTGGCACGCTGCAAGAGATTTTGAGGATCGATTACAGAGGATTTTTTGTCGACTTGTTCGACGTGCAATGGTTCAAGATAATCATGGAGGGTCGCAACGCTACTGTGCGTAGAGGAGAGTCTGGTTTTCTTGAGGTGGATTCTACTAAGAAATGGACTGACCTAAGAGACACTTTCGTACTACCCGAGCATTGTGAACAAGTAAGTATGTAAATAGTTAGCATCCCCCTTTTACAAGTTATGTGCTTGAAAGCTCTCATGTAAGTTATGTGGCTCTGGCAGGTAATATTTCATCCTACAAAGTCTACATCAAACTGGTGGTACGTCATAGAGGTAGCCCCTCGTAGTGCAAGGACGTATGAAGGCTACCATGTGCCAATCACAACGACATCAATGGAGGAGATCAGAGAAGATGCTCAATCAGAAGCCGCTGCGGTGGTGCCAGACGAGCATGAAGATGCTACTACTCTATATGGGGTGCATGCAGAGGAGCTACAAAATGAAAAAGAGGATATGTGTTTAAACGAAGAGCTCTATATAGATATAGGAAGTTATGCTGAGTTATGCGAGGATGAGAGAGAGATCTCTTAAAGCCACAAATATTGTATTTGAACAATTTTGCTCCGTGTTGTAAAAGCTCTGGCTCTCTAAGTACCTTCCATGGTGTATAACGCTCTTTTCTACTTGCGCTCACATCTTTTGATTGAAAATTCTGAGTTTTCGACTTGCCTCTTCTATCACTCAATTCATTGCGTCATTGTATTTATATGCGTCATTACGTCATTGTATTTAATGGTCTTTGCGTCATTGTCTACTCTATTCATTCAATATTAAGTTTAAATATTCGTGTGTTTAATGCAGGTATGGATGATGAGGAGTTTCTTTCTTCTTTGTCACCGCAGCAGAGACAGTGGTACGTGGAGCGTCATCGCTCTGGCGCATCATCGCTCGTTCCTACTCCATCCGCATCTCCCTCTCTTTCGGAGCATTCGGCGCGCTCCGAAGCTTCTGCGTCGATGAGACGAGCTTCACACTCGTCTAGACACCGGCGCTCTAGTGGTGGCGGTGGCGGTGGCGGTTGTTGTGGGGATTCCGCCACCGATGCCTCCACACTGCCTCGTGTTCGACGAGGCTCTTTACCCTCCCCTTCTTTGCCCGCCCCCACACCAGCCACATCATCGCCATCTACGCCAGGTTTTGCACGGCTGACTGTTCCTAGAAGCTACACACCTCTACCTACTCCGCCAGGAGCCACCCCACTTGACACTCCTCGCTTCGGGGCCCAGACGCCGGTGGAGACACCTGACGTCCATACCCCCATCGACACGCCGCTAGAGACCCCTGCCGGGACACCCAGGTTCACGCGTCACCGGCCAGAGGGCTTGCCTTACTCCGTCGACATCAGCGGAAGCATCATCATGGATGATGATGGCAAGAAGGTGATCTCGCGCATGCGTGGTCTTTGCTCTTAGCTGTTTAGACACTACATACTAAACAAATGGAGTGAAGTACCAAGTGATTTAAAAAACAGAGTCATCAGCATACTTCATGATGAGTTTCCCGTTCCAACACGGGATCAGCGCTTCAATGAAGACCTGATGAAGATTCGAATGCGCGAATATTACAAACACAAGCGTTTCGAAGTGCAAAAAGCAATCAAGAATGGGTGGAACAGGCCAGATTGGTTGGCCAAAGAAGATTGGAAGAATGCGAAGAAAGCAGCGCGCGAGAATCCCGACAAGTGGAAGCAACAAAAGGATGCAGCCAGAGCACGAGTAGAGACAGGGAGCTCGTACCACTTGGGGAGCGGTGGATGGGCATCATTTGAGGCCGATTTTGTAAGTGTTTTCACATTGCTCTTTATGTTCGATAGTTTAGGGTTTATGAGTTTTTTAATTCTAACATAATGAAATCTTTGTATGTTTTGACAGTGGTCGATGACAGGACGTGATCCCACACCGTACGAGCACGAGTACGTAGGCAGGAAGGGCTTAAACGCCCTGATGGACATTCTCAGTTCTCGCGGCGGCATGGTTAGTATTAGGGTTTACTCTTTTTTATTTTTTGTATTGTTTTATAAATGTCATTATATGTTTATACTTATTGAAAGCTGTCTTATTGTCTTTTTTTGCAGAATCCGACAGATACGCCGCTTGGACGCGATGAGACGTCTGACTAGACGAAGTCAGTTTAGCCGTAGCTAGATAGATTTAGTTTAGGGTTTCTCATAGCTTATGTATCATGAGACGGATTTTATACGTCTTTTTGAACCATGTATATTATTACATTTGTCACCGCAGTTCCTTTTGCCAATCAATTCTTTATGCCTATGATGTTGTACAATTGTCATTATTACATTTGCCAATCAATTCATTTTGCCTATGATGTGTACAATTGTCAATTTTGCAAACAATGCGTCTTGTGGGTGACTATTTTGGGTCTATTATCTACCGTTGCACTTTTTTTAAAAAGTGAATCAAGTACAATATGGTTGATGGGTGGCAGGGCATTCAATGCCCTGCCACCAAAAAAAATTTCTCTCGGGCGTCGCTATAACCGTCGCTATTTATGGCTCTGTAGCGTGCTATGAGCGTCGCTATAGTCTTCAGTGTAAACGTCGCTATAACCATTGCTATGAGCATCGCTATATAGCGACGCATATAGCGACGCTCTCGTAGCGACGTCGGGGGTTATAAAAACCTAGTGTATTTCCATCGCTAACAGCGTCACAAGAGCACACAACTTCTTGTAGTGCATTCTATGAGTGCCTCATTGTAATGCAATTTTCCATGTGGATATTGATGCATCGAACTTTGCTATTGGATGTGTTCTAGCTCAACCAGGAGAACATAAATTGGACTACCCCATTAGCTTTTCAAGTTGTCAATTGAATGATGCTGAGAGAAACTACACCACTACAGAGTGGAAGGGTTTAGCTATGATTTATACAGGAAAGGAATTTTGCTACTACCTTCTTGACAACAAGTTTGTTTTCTATGTGGATCATCAAGCCTTGTTGTATCTAGTAAATAAACCTTGTTCCACGGGAAGAATTACACGATGGTTTTTAATTCTTCTTGATTTTGATTTTACCATTGTGGTGAGACCTGGTAAAAGACATGTCATGGTGAATCATTGGTCTCACATACCCAATGGTGAAGCCCCTACCATTAGCTTTGCAAGTCGTCAATTGAATGATGCTGAGAGAAACTACACCACTACAAAGCGAGAAGGTTTAGCTATAATTTATGCAGTAAAGAAATTTCGCTACTACCTTCTTACCAACAAGTTTTTTCTCTATGTGGATCGTCAAGCCTTGTTGTATCTAGTAAACAAACCTTGTTCCACAGGGAGAATTACCTGATGGTTGTTAATTTTTCTTGAGTTTGATTTTACCGTTGTGGTGAGACCTGGTAAAAGACATGTCATGGCAGATCATTTGTCTCGCATACCCAATGGTGAAGCCCTTACCATTAGATTTGCAATTTGTCAGTTGAATGATGCTGAGAGAAACTACACCACTACAGAGAGGGAAGGTTTAGCTATGATTTATGCAATAAAGAAATTTCACTACTACCTTCTTGCCAACAAGTTTGTTTTCTATGTGGATCATCAAGCCTTGTTCTATCTAGTAAATAAACCTTGTTCCATTGAAATAATTACACAATGGTTGTTAATTCTTCTTGAGTTTGATTTTATCGTTGTGGTCAGACCTGGTAAAAGACATGTCATGGCTGATCATTTCTCTCACATACCCAATGGTGAAGCCCCTAATGGATTCGATGATGAATTGCCAAATAATTCTCTATTGTTAGTCGAGACCATGCCTGAATGGAGTGAGAAGATTGTGAACTTTCTAGTTAATGGTTTTCCACCCAAGGAAATTTGTAAGGATATAGCTCAAATTTTTTTTTTTAAATGTGAACCTTATTCTCTAATTGTAGGAACTCTCTACAAGCTAGGGAAGGACGATATTCTTAGACGTTGTGCTTGTGAGGATGAATATTTATACATACTACAAGAAGCCCACATGGGTATAGCCAAAGGACATTTCTTAGGGGAACTAACTGCTAAAAAGGTGTTGCAATCAGGCTATTGATGGCATATCTTATTCAAAGATGCATCACTTTTTGCAAAAGGATGTGATAAATGCCAACATTATAAGATCACACAACGAAAGGATAAGATGCCATACATCCTATTAAAGTGATTCAACCATTTGAAAAATGGGGTTTAGACTTTGTAGGCCCAATTAGTTCGGCAGCTCGTAACACTCAATCTGGATATATTATCGTTTCCACTATCTATGTGACAAAGTGGGGGAAAGCCATGGCGACATGCAAGGTTGATGCAAGGTCAATTTCCAAGTTGTTCTTTGAGAACATTATTACAAGATTTGGTTGTCCCTTTGAAAATGTGAGTGACAATGGTAGTCATTTTATAAATGAAGTGATAAAGGAACTTACGAGAAACTTCATGATAGCCCACCATAAGTCCACACCTTATTATCCACAAGAAAATGGCCAAGTTGAGAACACTAACAAGATGTTGATTTCTATGTTGACCAAAACAGTGGAAGCTCATCACACAGATTGGGAAGCTGACATCAGCTCTATGGGCTCATTGTACTTCTTACAAAGTGGCTATTAATTGTACACCATTAAAAAATGGTATATGGCCAAGAAGCATTTATGCCATGAGAGTTTGTAATTACTACTTTGTGCGTAGCTTCACAAGAAGGTTGGGATGGTAACCTTTTAGTTGAGCGTTTATACATCCTTGAAAGGTTACATAGAAAGACAATCGGCTGTGCAAAATGCACTTGTGGAGAAAGATAGGAGGAAGAAATGGTTTTACTGTCATCTAAAGAATAAATATATCAATGTTGGTGACAAAGTCCTTATGTATGGAGTACAAAACGAGAAGAAAAAGTTGAAATATGCAAGAAAAGAACCATATAGAGTATGTGAAATCACCTCACAAGGTACCATTCGTGTGGAGACTCTTGATGGAGTTGAAACCATTGGATTTCTCAATGGGACAAAATTTAAAAGATATTATTATTCTTTAAGAGGAGGTATGTGCCATCCATCAAAAACGGCAGCCAAGGCACAAACAGAATTGAAGAAGATACAAGATCAAACTAAGTCTAAGGAGCGACAACAACGCATAAGACACCAATGAGAGGCCAACCTTGGAGATACACATGCATTCCACATTGAAATAGAGGATGATTAGTTGGACTTTGACACACCTCTACGATACCCTATTGATCTAAATAGCACCTATGGGAAAGTTCTATATAACGCCTTGTTAGACACCGGTGCTAAATATAACCTGTTGTTATATGGAGTGTGGTGTCAGTTGGGAAAGCCATCTCTATCTGAGATTACTATCCAAGTCAAGGGTTTCAACAACAAAAGAAATGCGGTTTTTGGAATCTCGCCTCCTTATGTCAGTTATAACAACGGGGTTGTAGCTTAAGACTTTTTGGTCATGATTGCTGGAACTATGGAAGGTAAGATAAACCTAGGATGCATAGTTCCTGACATATTACCTCTTTAGGAAATAAAACCCAAAATAGTGCATGTCCAGGAGGTTGAGCCATATGTCTGTAGAGCCCAACTCTCTAAAGCTTCAACTTCTATAGTTGAAACAAAAAATGAGACACACAATACCCATCGCAATACATACAAGTGGGTCCCTAAATCTTCTTTAGCGACCATAACTGATGCTAAAAAACAGGAGTCTTATAAGAAATTCCCCACTCGCTCCCTAAAATGTAAGAAAACATTGCAATGGATTCCTAAACAACTATTGGAAGCCCAAGGCTACTATCAAGGAGATGATAAAATTTGAGTGCCAAAACGTAAATTGTATTCTTATCTGTCACTTGACCCATGTGAGTCAAGTCCTGTGACGATAAAGCCAATTGAAGATCGTGGGAAAGTAAAGATTACAAAACACTATACACCTGATCCGGAGCTAGTTTGCATATCCAACGAGAAGGCTTGTTTTTCTCAGCTCAACCATAGAGAAAACAAATGAAGCTTCTTGCTCTTCATGTAGTTCATATACGGAAATTAAAGCTTTGACACCACCTCCATCTACCATTGTACATATCCATACAAACAAGAAAGAGTTTTCACCTCCCGTTGTAGGTTCACCACCTACAACAGCGTTGCAAATAAAATCATGGGAGAGTACCTTACCGCCCTTGCAACTAGATGAAATGCCTAGGTTAGTCAACAGCTATTGGTCAAAGTCTTTCCCCATGAAAACTTGGAACAATTGGTTTCAAAAGGTGACGACATCATTCCAAAAGCATGATCTACCCAAGGAAGGGGGGAGTGTTTGCTGACACCCATCATTCACTTTCTCCCCTCTTAACCTTCCTCCCTGACCTCTCAATCTTCCAATCTTAGGGAACATATATAAATAGCCTTATACTCACAAAAAAAGAAAGTAAAAGAGCAAGATCCACCAAACAAAAATCTGAAAACCTACGAGTTCTAGTACATGACCCATAATCATAACAACACATTATGCACAAGGACACGACCTTTTGATATGACCCTTATAATATTTTCACACTAACCATTATCTATCTGTGTGTACAAATATGGCTAGTATGATAGAATCATCCACTTATGCCTTGGGTGAGAAGTACCCTATTTACTTTTCACAAATGCTTCACATAGTCTACTCGGTGCTTGCTTGTGAATGGGATTTGGTAGGTAGGCTAGCATGTGAGAGGAATTTTGAGGAATTAGAATGGTTGATACGTCTCTTCTTGTCCATTAGCATTGTCTCTTGTCTTCTTTTTTTTGCATGCATGTTTGTTTGCTTTAAATGGATTGGTAACAGAATATTCAACACATTTTCTTAGATTACACATTAGATTCTATATAATTTTCTATCATAATCCCTTGTCTAGGTTTCAGAATCAAGCAGTCTAACTAAGCTAGTTTGACCAAGTTCGGAGTTAGAGGTCTTCTCTTAATACCATGGGGAATGCCTTCGTGATAATCAATGGTTATTTTAGGTTCTTAATCCAATTTCGGCAGCATTGTGTGCAACGAACTAGGGATTTCTAGTGGGCTTAGTCCCTATTGACCTTTAGCTTAAGTATTATAAAGGGAGTTTACTAGTGTGATGAGTCTGGGGAGGGTAACAGTGTTATATGACCCCCCAAAGTTACAAAATCAAAATGCTAAAAGCGAACAAACAAAAAAACAAAAAATGCCACAAAGTAAAATCTTAAGCTGGAAGAGAAATCCCAGCTTGATTTGGTACTTCACTCACATGTATTGCCTAATATGGTACTAGAGCCCTAGAGGTTCCCAATGTGAGCGCTTTTCCTTGAAAAGCAAAAAACCCAAGGCATACAAAGTAAGCTCACACATCAAAATTGAATCAATGTGAAAATACTTTGGGTGGTCAAAGAAAAGGGAATAAGTCAGGTGATGATTTCATGAGCAATTCCTTTTATCGTAGCATAACTACAAGGTCTTCTAGGTATAGCGTCTAGTCAATCCTCGGACATGAAATACTTGGCTCTTGTGATTAAACAGCTTGAGAAGCTTGCCCATGGTATTATTAGCTAACCTCTAGTGCCTTTCGACCGTTAGATTAATGACCCTAGACTTGTTTATTTTTTGACCTTTACAATTGTTTATGTGTTTGATTATATTACAGTTTAATGTTTACTGTTGGCAAATTGTTTAATATTCCGTTACTAATCAATTGTGTGCCTAGAGCTGCATATGCTTTTTAATTGTATATAAGAATACAATTATTGTGCCAATTTTGGATGATTTTGTAGTGATTAAAGAAGGCTAAGGATATTTAATCTCGGATGCTCTTCCACCTCGACGAACAAGCTTCATCTCAGTAGCTCTTGAGGACAGAATCTACATTAGGAAGGGGGGCATGTTAACCCTCACAGACACCCTATCACCTTTGATGGATGCATATTAATTATTTGATTGAGTCATGGACTGGGCTTGTCAGTCCAACAGGTGTGTAGGTGATTGTCGATGAGAGATACACCACTTATATTATTTTTACAGTAGTTTTGCAACGATCGACCACTGTGGACCCCCATGTGTGAATGAGTTAAATTCTTATAAAAGGTTCATTTGACCTAAAAATCCTCATTCTTGGAGGTGTAAGCTAAGAAGTGCTCTTGCTCCATCTCTGTCTCCTTCTCCTTCGTGTGTTCACATGTGTACATGTGTGTGTATGCTTGAGAGAGAGAGAGAAAGAGAGATATATATATATATAGAGAGAGAGAGAGCATTGCGGAAACATCGGAGAGACATACAAAGAGAGAGAGAGAGAGAGAGAGAGAGAGAGAGAGAGAGAGAGAGAGAGAGAGAGAGAGAGAGAGAGAGAGAATTGCGGTGGCACCGACGACAGCGAGGTGGTTGAGAGCAGCATCGATGTTGGCTCCTTCTTCTTTGTAGCACAGGATCCTTCACGACAGAAACATTGAGCGGTGAGTGACACACCATTGTTTCTTTGAGCTTGCTAGGTCTCTCTAGTTGTGTGCTTGTAGCCTTTTGAGGCTTGCACACAGTGCACAAGCAAGTTCCCAACCTCCAACACATGTGGAAAAGCGCACAAGTGGTGCCACACGCCTTCAAGATGCAAGTGGAAGTGATTGCATCTGGAGAGATGCCCTCTCTTTGCATCCACTAAAAGCGGCCCAAAGCTTCCTATTCTTCCCCCCATTTGGAATATCCTACAATCAATGAATTTCAAGAGAACATACTAGACAAGTAACTCCCAAAGCACTTTCAGTGCTTTTCCAAAAACCACATTTTTGTCTCAAGAGCTCCTGACTAACAATATCATTGTTTCGAATGCTTTTGCTGATATCAGTGTCTTGCATAGTGCCACAAGCCTTGAAAATGCAAGTGGAGGTAATTCCCTATGCAGAGATAGCCTCACTTCAAATCCTCTAAAAACAACCATGAGATTCTTGGCATTGCCCCTGTTGTGCATATATCCCGCATTTATAGCACTGCAAGAGAGGGAATACAGGATGGACAACTCCTCAAGTACTTTTTGTGATTTTTGAAGTAAACAACATTTGGCATACATGTTGACCAAGGAATCGCAAAGGACAATTTTTTCTCTCAACAACCCTTGACTAACAATATGATTGTGAATTATTTTGCCCATATTGGTGTATTGCATAGTGCCACATGCATTCAAGTTGAAAGTGTAAGTGATTTCATCCACGTTTTCTTTCAACACCCCCTGACTAACAATATCATCGTGAATTATTTTGCCTGGATCAGCATGTTGAGTGGTAAGATGCAGGCATAAGTGATTGCACTTAGAGAGATTTATTTGCTTTGCATCCAACCTATAGATTGTTGGCCTTTACCCCATTTGGCACATCCTTTAACCAATGAATTTAAAGAGACAACATCCAAGACAGGTAGCTCCTTGAGCATTATTTGTGATTTCTAAAGTACACCACATTATCTGTGCTTTCTGAAGTACACCACATTTGGCATACGTGTGGACCAGGGCATTGCAAAGCACAGAGTTTTCTTTCAACAACCCCTCACTAACAATCTGATTACTTATTTTCTTGTATTGATGATTGCTACTTAGCCTGAGAGATGGTTCCTTTTATTTCCTTAGAGAGAAGGAATGAGAGAGAGGTAGAGAGGTGAAGAGGGGGAGACAAGGAGAAAAGGACAATGATACCAGATGGGGTCCAAACCAACCCTCTCGAGGCTCCCCACATGGTTGCTGATGCGGTATGGAAAGCACAAACATGCAAAACCTCAAGAGAGACTCTACTTACTTGAATGGGGAATGTCGTTGGAGTAACTCTTCAAAATGAAGCACCTCCAGGCTGATTTGATGCACTTTTGGATCCGTCTCGATGAGGGGTTGCTGAAGGCCACCAAGGGGTAGATGTGGGGCTGATTTGCACTCCCTATGTGAGAGGAAACAAGGGTTGAAAGTTGGCTACAAAAATGCAGATCTAGCTGCAAAGATGCAAGAAATCTATTGCATAAATTAGAGCTAAAAACGTAGATGGTGATGAAGCAGATGATGAGCAGCAAAGGGAGCACTCAATGTGGCAAGGAAATGACCCAGGAGATGGTCAATGGGCTGCCTAAGGTTTGAACTAGCTGTAAAATATCCAGGTGAGTTTCGGTGAGGAAAAGGGTTGAAATCTGAAAACACAAGGCTCAACTACTGATCCAGACAGTTGCTTGTGGTGGAGTGGTAAAACACCAGGCAGTTTCTCCTCGAGCACTTTTTGTGCTTTCTGGGCACATATGGTAATCAAGGCATTGGCAAGCACGACATTTTATCTCAAGGGCCAAGGGTAACATTATCATCATGAATTATTTTGCAAGGATCAACATCTTGAGTGGCCCCCACCTGCTCTCAAGATGCAAGCGTAAGTGATTGCATCTGGAAAGATTCCCTTGCTTTGCATCCACTGAAATCTGCCCAAAGCTTCTTGGCCTTTCCCCCATTTGGCATATCCTGTAGTCAATCAATTTCAAGAGACAACATCCTGCACAGATAGCTTCCAAACCACTTTTAGTACTTTGCCAAGCATGAAATTTTGTCTCAAGAGCTCGTGAGACAATATCATTGTTCAGAATTCTTTTGCCGATATTTGTGTCTCGCATAGTGTCACATGCCTTAAAAATTTAAGCATAGGTAATTTCCTATGGAGAGATAGCCTCACTTTGCATCCTCTGAAAATAGCCCTCAGCTTCCTTGCATTGCCCCTTTTTGGAATATATCCTGCATTCATAGCACTCTAAGAGAGGGAATATGGGATGTGAAACTCCTCAAGTACTTTTTATGAATCAAACAACATTTGGCATGACCGGGGCATTGCAAAGGACGATGCCTTCTCTCAATAGCCCTTGACTAACAATATCATTGTGAATTCTTTTGCTCATATTGGTGTAGTGCGTAGTGCTAAATGCAATCAAGTTGAAAGCTAGCATAAGTGATTTCATCCACAGTTTCTTTTAATAGCCCCTGACTAACAATACCATCATGAATTCTTTTTCCCGGATCAACATGTTGAGTGGTGTCACATGCCTTCAATATGCAAGCATAAGTGATTACATCTGGAGAGATTCCCTCGCTTTGCATGCAGCCTAGATATTGCTGACCTTTCCCCCATTTGGCTTATCTTTTAACCAATGAATTTGAAAAGACAACATCCAAGACACGTAGCTCCTCGAGCATTATCTATGCTTTCTGAAATACACCACATTCGGCATAACTGTGGACCAGGGCATTTCCCAGCACAAATTTTTCTTTCAATAACCCCTCACTAACAATATGATTGTGAATTTTTTTAATGGTGTGTGTAGAGGAGTTGAAATGGTGAAGATCTAGACTTTACACTTCCACACATTTTTAATTCCTTTCTTGCATTGATGATTGATACTTAGCATGAGAGATGGTTCCTTTTATTTTCGTGAAGAGAAGGAATGAGGGAGAGAGAGGTAGAGATGTGCAAAGGGGGAGCTAGAGAGAAAAAGAGAATGACACATGATGGGGTCCAACCAACCCTCTCAAGCCCCCCCACACTATTGCTGATGCGGTATGCAATGTACACACATGCAATACCTCAAGAGAGACTCTACTAAATTGAATGGGGAATGTTGTCATGGTAACCCTTCAAAATTAAGCACCCCCAGGCTGATTTGATGCACTTTTTTATCCGTCTCGATGAGGAGTTTCTAAAGGCCACCAAGGGGTAGATGTGGGGCTGATTTGCGCTCCAAATGTGAGAGGAAACAAGGGCTTAAAGTTGGTTGCAAAAATGCAACCAATTTGTCGCATAAAGCAGGGCTAAAAATACAAATCTTGATCAAGCAGATGATGGCAAGCAATGGGAGCACTCGATGCGGCAAGGAAATGGCTAAGGAGAGCCTCAATGGGCTGCTGAAGGTTTGGGTTGCAGTGAAAACGCTAGCAATGAGCGAGTTTTGGTGAGAGAAAGGGTTGAAATCTAAAAATGCAGGGCTGAATTGCTAATACACAGGTAGTTGCTCATGATGGAGTGTGAAAACGCAAGGCAGTTGTTCCTGGAGAAATTTCTGTGCTTTTTGAAGTACAACGCATTTGGCATACATGGCGATCAAGGCATTGACAACATGATGTTTTCTCTTAAGAGCCCAAGGGTAACAATATCATTTTGAATTATTTTGCCATGATCAATATGTTAAGTGGTGCCACATGCTTCCAAGATGCAAGAGTAAGTGATTGCATCTGGAGAGATGCCCTCACTTTGCATCCATTGAAAGCATCCCAAAGCTTCCTGGTCTTTCCCCCATTTGGCATATCCTGCAATCAGTAAATTTCAAGAGACAACATCCTAGAGAGATAACTCCTAAAGCACTTTCAATGCTCTTTCAAGCATGACATTTTGTCTCAAGAGCTCTTGACTAACAATATCTTTGTTCAAAATTCTTTTGCCGGTATCAGTGCCTTGCATAGTGCCACATGCCTTTAAAATGCAAGTGTATGTAATTCCCTATGGAGAGATAGCCTCACTTTGCATCCTCTAAAAACAACCCTGAGCTTCTTGGCATGGACCCTATTGGGCATATATCCGGAATTCATAGCACTTCAATAGAGGGAATACGTTTTGTGATTTTTGAAGTAAACAACATTTGGCATACATGTTGACCAGGGCATTGTGAAGCACGATTTTTTCTCTCAATAGCCCTTGACTAATAATATGATCGCGAATTCTTTTGCCCATATTTGTGTATTGCATAGTGCCAATTCCACATACGGTCAAGTTGAAAGTGTAAGTGATTTCATCCACTATTTCTTTCAACACCCCCTAACTAACAATAGCATCGTGAATTCTTTTGCTCCGATCAGCATGTTGAGTAGTGTCACACGCCTTCAAGATGCAAGCATAAGTGATTGCATTTGGAGACATTCCCTTGCTTGGCATCCACCAAAATCAGCCAAGAGCTTCCTCGCCTTGCCTCTATTAGGCATATCGTGCAATGAATGAAGTTCAAGAGACAACATGTTAGACATGTAGCTCCTCAAGCACTTTCCGTGCTTTTTTAAGTGTACCACATTTGACATTCACATCAATCGAGGCATTGTAAAGCATGAAATTTTCTTTCAAAAGCCCTTGGCTAACAATATTGTTGTGAATTTTGTTGCCAATATCAGTGTCTTGCGTAGTGCCACATGCTTTCAAAATACAAGCATAGATAATTACATCTAGAGAGATTCCCTCACTTCACGTCCTTTGAAAAACATCCCAAGGCTTCCAGGCCCTGCTCGCGCTGCTGGGCGTATCCCAAATTAAAAAATCTCCAAGAGAGGGCTTCACGGATAGGTAGCTCTTCAAGCACTTTTTAGGCTTTCTAAAGTAGATGACATTGACATACATCTCGACCAAGGTATTGCCAAGTACAATATTCTCTTTCAACAACAGGTATTGCCAAGTATGATGATCTCTTTCAACAGCCCCTTACTAACAATATGATCGTGAATTCTTTTGCTCATGTTAGTGTCTTGCATGGTGCCACATGCCTTTAAGACAAAAGCGTAGATATCATTTACATTTTCTTTTAGACCAACAATATCATCGTGAATTCTTTTGCCCGGATTAGCATCTTGAGTGGTGTCACACGCCTTCAAGATGCAAGTATCAGTGATTGCATCTTGAGAGATGCCCTCGCTTTGCATCCACTCAAAACAGCCCAGAGATTTTTGGCCTTGCCCCCATTCATCATATCCTTTAACCAATGAAGTTGCAGTGACAACATCCTAGACATGTAGCTTCTCGATCACTATCTATGCTTCTAAAGTACATCACGTTTAATAGTCCTTGTTTTTTGAGTAGTGCCACATGCCTTCAAGACAAAAGTGTAGGTGATTGCCCTTGATTAACAATATTGTCGTGAATCCTTTTTCCCGTATAAAAATCTTGAGTGGTTGCATAGGATTTCAAGATGCAAGCGTAAGTGATTGCACCTGGAGAGATGCCCTCACTTTTCATTGTTGGAAATATCTTATAGCTTCTTGGCCTTACCCCTGTTCGGCATCCTATAATCAGTAAATTCCAAGAGATGGCATCCTGGACAAGTAGCTCCTCAAGCACTTCTCATGCTTTTTGAAGTACACGGAATTTGGCATGCATGTCGACCAAGGCATTGGCAGCCACGATGTTTTCTTTCAAGAGCCCCTTACTAACAGTAACATTGTGAATTCTTTTGCCTATCTTAGTGTCTTGCGTAGTGCCACATGCCTTTGAAATGCAATGATAGGTAGTTTCATCTGAAGGTAAGCCCTTATTTTTCATCCATTATAAAGAGCCCAAAGCTTCTTGGCCCTTCCTCTATTGGGCATAACCCACAATTAGAATACTCCGAGAGAGGGAATCACAGATTGGCAGCTCCTCAAGCACTTTTTGTGCTTTCTGAAGTAGACAAAATTTGGCATACATGTCGGCCAAGGCATTGCCATGCACCCTGTTTTCTTTCAATGGATCCTGACTAACAATACAATCATGAAGTCTTTTGTCCATATTAGTATCTTGCCTTGTACAAACATACCCTTTTCAAGAAAAGTTCTTGAGAGTTGTTAAAAAACAGTACGTTTTCTTCTTCCACTACCATCCAGAATCCATGCAATGTGAGAACCATGTGTGTTAATATGTTGAATCAATGCATTAGAGAGGGGTGTTGTGTAGTTTTTGTAGAGTCTGTAAAAACTTTAGAATGAATCCTTGATAATAGAAACTATCATGAATATCTTTTTATTTTCTTTTATTTGTCAAGAAGTTTTGAAAAAACATAAAATGAAAAAAAATGTTCTTTCAATGAGATGGATGGTCCTTCCGATACATCGATAGCTCTAGCTACTTTTTCCAATGGGCCACACGATCCCAATGAGGTTATTCTGTCAACCCCTCCTAGTCATACTAATGTAAGAGGTGTGAAGCAACTTGCACGCTCAAGGGGGAAAATGCAAGATTGATTTAGATACATAAAAATGATATTTTGGACAATCTGAAAAGATTTTTCTCTCTCTTATGGACATTGATAGTCCTTTCAATTCTTCCCTAGGTATTATTGTTGAAGGGATACATGATTCCATTGAGGTCATCACTATTCCAATGCCTCTCGAGCATGACTCTATTAGGGATGTGAAGCAACTTGCACACTGTAGGAGACAAGACCAAACTGAAAATTCTTCAAAATGTTTCAGGATGATTGAAGATTATTTTGTTTTTCACATTGAAAACTAGCTCCAATGCAAAGGTTATTTTGAGGATATTCAACAAGAAGGCCAAGGATCCCATGTTAGCAATGATGAAACTCTTCCAGAGGAGATAATTTTATCTTTGAAGGATGTGAAGAAAGATATTTCTTGATTGGGGAAAATTCAATGTGGCCTTTTTCCTTTGATACAAGAATTTCAAAAAAAGTCCGTCGAACACTTCTCTATGTGTTTCACAGAGCAAAATCATCATGTTGTGGCATTAAAGAAACAAGTTACTACTCTAGAGAGTGAGCTAGGGCTTTGAGGATGGCCATTAATCAATTGAAAGCCATAGAAAAGAGGCTAAGTCATTTGGCTATGGCAAAGCCTTTGTCCAACTAGAGAAAAATAACCATGTTTTGTCTTTTGTAGACAATCTGTCAATATCATCTTGGTGATTCTCATGTGACAAAGTTGACCTTTCTATGTTGCAAAGGTGCTCTATTGCCACTAAATTAAAATGAAAATTTGTCTTTACTCGCTTTGTCTACCAATTTAGCCATGATTTATGTATCAATTGGTGCAGTTGAACCATGGTTCTTAATCTCATTTTATGTTCTTTGAGATTCTCAATCTCATCTCAACTATGAACTTTCAAGTGTTTCTGTCACTACTTAGAGTCAATTGCCATGTTGTCACTTCTCTCACGTATTCCTACAAGAATAGACCTATTGCAAAATTTGCACTTTCTCTTTGATTTGCATCTTCTCTATCTCATTTTCTTGCACTTAATGTTGGAATTTCTCTCTCACTTGCACCCCTCTTCTCCTTTGCTCACACTTAATGTTGGACTGGCTCTCATTGGAACCTTCTCTTTCATGTGCATTTCTAGGTTGTTATAGAATCAGGATTGGACCCTCCTATGTTTTTCATGTGAAAATTTTGGATTCTCCATTTTGTGGGCATATTATACTCACTAAATCAACAAGAATATTTCTCTATATTGATGTTGTCCCCCAGATTTATAGCAAAAATGCGATTTATCACTTGGTGGCAATATGACCTAGATGTTTCTCAATGTCATGTTACATTGATCTAAACTTCTCAATCACAACTTAACTTTGAAGCTTTGAAGTTGAAGTTCTAATGTTGCATGAGGTTGACTACCATGTTGCCGCTTCTCCGACATTTGTAAACCTATGCCTGCCACTAAATCAACACCTGCTCTCTCTCTCTCTCTCTCTCTCTCTCTCTCTCTCTCTCTCTCTCTCTCTCTCTCTCTCTCTCTCTCTCTCTCTCTCTCCCTTGCACTTACATTTTCTTCTTTGCTTGCACTTTAGTTTGGAGTTGGACTCTCATTTTCATCTGGTCTTTCATGTATACTTCTAAGGTAGAAGAGGGATACAAAAGATAGGAATATATACATTCTACTAGATGTAGGTTTTGCATGGTTACAAAAATGTTAAAAACATATGAGGCAAGTCCCTTTCTTGGGTGTTTTTATATAGGTGTACTTTAATAATTATAAATAGAGATTGCTTCCTTTTTCTTGACTACATCTTATTTATAAAAAAAAATGTATGTTGTTACAGCATCAAGAATGGCTCCTCTTAGGTTTCTTATTGATCCTCGAGTTGAACGGTTAAAAAAATTGAGTGTAACATGCTCAATACGCCATAGTCGTGCATGAGATAAGACATACATGAGAAATCAAATGAGATGCAGTGCATCAAATATAGAAAGCTATATTTTAAAATTTGAGGGCGAGTTGTTAGAGCATGCATCCTTTCTTGAAAATCATGTTATTGATGCAAGAGTTTCTTATTGTGAAACTATGATTGTGAATGGGATGGTGAAAAATGTTGGTGTTGGTAATGCCCATTGTCAAATGGGAGTAAAACATACCAATAACTTTAATGGTCAAAGAAACAATGTGAATGCAAGACAGAGAGAAACCACATATTCTACTACTTTTGTGGTGGGTGATGTGTCTAAAATACTAATCGGATGTGGCTCTATCTTATGCCATATGAATTTGCACACAATTGAAAGCCGTCATCCATCCACTTTTCCATTGCTTCTTGGTGATTATAGTCTACACCATATGGATAGAATGTTTTTTCAATGTTGTTTTTGTGATGCATATCTGTGGAAATTTGAGGTAGAAAGTACCTCTGAGGGATTTGTGGTCGGTATTGTTGTTCAAAGGGAAAAGTTTTCTTGCCTCCTTTGCACGACCCTCCAAAGGTTTTGGAAGCTCTTTTGAGTGGTGATGATGGGCAAAGCAAGATGTCTAGATTATATATATGATAATAGAAGAACTCCTTATCTTTTGTCTCCTTGGGTGCTCATCTAGATGAACAAGTCACTAGAGATGGGGATGTTCATATATTTTGGATCGATGGGTTAGCATTTCATGCATTGGATCTCCATTTCATAATGCACCACAATAACATTGTAGGATATGCACAACTATACATGCATGACACAGATCATGAATTGAATAATAGACTACAAGGAGTTTTTTCATTAGATGCTCAAGTAATGCATCAATTACAAGAGATGATGCATGTATATAATCCATATGCGTGTATGTTGTCTATTGTAAGAGACCGTCTAGCAGTGACATCACATATCAATATAAGGATGGTTATTGCTGAGACTTGAGCTATCTGTGGAAAATGTTTTGTTTCAATTGCAAGTGAAGTTGCATCCATCATGCCTGATCAAGGTGATGACCTTGATATTGGTCATCGAGATAATTCAGACCTTCACACATAGTGGAGTTGTCAAGAGGATTTCAAATTTACATAGGTTATATATGCTATTGATGTATGTTATATTGTTCCCATATGGAGAAGATGGATGGCTTATAAAAATTCCTCTTTGTGGAGGAGATACGAGGCATATGATTACTCAGCGCGAGTTTTATGCATTCAGACTTCAAGTGCGAGAAGATAGCAACAAATGTCTTCATTGTGGAGGAAGGTTGCTACAACAATATATGGTAGATGCTTATAGTAGTATTGAGGAGTCTAGGTTAGTATGGGCACATGATCATCAATCAACTCTACGTGTTGAAGTATACCAAGGTCTTGCTGACATGCTTAGTGTTCACGATGTGCCAAGAAATGTATTTGGTAGAGATGCAAAAAGAAGAGTTGTTTTGCCCTCTTCTTACACTGGAGGTCCAAGATTTATGCATCGGCTTTATCAAGACTCAATGAAAATTGTTAAAAGAATGGGAAAATTTGATCTATTTATAACCTTCACTTGAACTCCAAAGTGGGATGAGATCATTGATGTATTGCTTCCAGGGAAAACTGCTCAAGATCGACCCTATCTGACTACACGTGTCTTTTATGAAAAATTTAACGACTTGATGGAATTGCCAATCGAGAGGTCCTTCTTTGGGGTGGTATTTGGATATGTATCTGTAATTGAATGTCAAAAGAGAAGTCTTCCACATGCATTTGATATTGCAAAGCTGGTTCAAGTCTGTTGATGAGGCCCTCACCTTTCTTGCAAAAACTTTACATAGTGAAAAGGTTTGTCATTTCTTATAATCTTACCCTTAACTTTTTGCATTTTAAATCTTACCCCGGCAGTCCTAGTGTGTTCACACACATCACTACCACATGTATATGGTAACAAATCCCCCCTAGAGTGATGCGGTGAATGAGAGCTGGCACATGAGTAAAGGGAAGTGCCATGCCCTGAGGACAGGATCCGTCCACAAAGGGGAGTAAGACCAAAGCTTTGCGAAAAGCTTCAAGCTTCTCACGAGACAATGCCTTTGTGAAAAGATCGGCAAGGTTGTCCTGTGTTGGCACATAAGCCAAGCTGATCTCTCCTGTTGAGAGCCTCTCCCTAACATAGTGGTAATGCACCTCAATGTGCTTTGTGCGAGCATGAAAAACTGGGTTCCTTGCAACTGCCAATGCGCTCTATCTGTCAGTGGAGATAGTGTTGGCAGTGTTCTGTCCAACACCCAAATCATCCATAAGGCGTTTGAGCCATACACACTCAACCGTAGCTGTGAAGACTGCCATGTACTCAGCCTCACAACTTGAAGTGGCCACAGTAGGTTGCTTCTTGCTCAACCATGATATACATGAACTGCCAAGCATGAAACAAAAACCACTTGTGGACACTCGCGTGTCAAAACAACCAACCCAATCTGAGTCCGAAAAAGCATGTAAGTCTGGCGGCAATGATCCCCCCTTCGGATTAAACAAGCCAAGATGTAAAGTGGAACTAAGGTAGCGGAAAATCCTCTTGACATCGTGCCAATGCTTAGACCCTGGGCTATGCATAAATCTGTTGACTTGTGAGACTGCAAACTGAATATCCGGCCTCGTGTTGCATACATAAATGAGGAAGCCAACACTAGTTTGGTAAAGAGTGACAGCAGCAAGATCGCTAGCATCGTGTAGACTCAACTTCAAACCTATTTCCATGGGAGTGGCAATAGGTTTGCAATCCTCAAGTCTAAACTTACATAGCAATGTCTCTATGTAACTTTTCTGACACAAGGCAATACCACCATCACACTGCTTAAACTGTATATCCAAGTAATGATGCAACAGACCCAAATCTTTCATCTTGAAAGTAGCATTCAAATCAGCCTTAAATTCAGCAATATGTCTCTCATTTGGTCCAGTGATCAACAAATCATCAACATAAAGAACCACAATGAGAATTACATCACCCTCACGCTTTACATACAATGTGCTTTCTATTGGACTGTTACGAAAGCCTCGTTTAACCAAATGAGTGTCAGCTTTCTCATACCAAGCACGAGGAGATTGCTTCAACCCATACAAAGCCTTCTTACATCTGCACACTTTGTCCTCTTGTCCTTTCATGAAAAAACCGCGAGGCTGTGTTACATAAACTTTCTCAAATATGCCACCATTCAAGAAAGCAGTAACAATGTCTGATTGATGTACATCCCAACCAAAATGAGCTGCCAATGCACATAGAAAAAGTACAGTAGTCATACCACAAGTGGGAGAAAAAGTCTCTTCATAATCTATGGCTTTTTGTTGTGCATAACCTTTTGCAACAAGTCGAGCCTTATGGTGATCGATCTCACCATCTGGCTTGCATTTGAACTTGTAAACCCACTTCGTACCAATGGCCTTTTTGCCAGGAGGCAAATCACATAGAGTCCATGTGTCATTTTCTATAAGTGCATCATATTCTGATTGCATGGCAGCCATCCAATTTTTTGAATTCTGTGCTTCATCAAAAGACAGAGGCTCCTCAACATCATGTAAGCTAGACACAGCCAAATCATAACAATCTGATGCATAAGATGCACGGCGAAAGCATGAACGAGTACGACTAGACAAAGGTGCATCCAATTTACTGTCACACAAAGTGTGCACCAACCATTTCAGCATACCTCTAGCCTGCTCATTTTTAGCCCTTTCCTCATCAAGTACATCATGTACATCTACATCAATAATAGGCTGATCTAAAACATTTTCAAAAACCCCATAGGCTGTACATTTTCCTCATTGGAACTTACATTCGTAATTCCACCACTGAAAAGAGGCAACAAAGTGTCATAAATGTCATGTGAGCTTACATTACTATCTCTAGTACATAACAACAAGGGCTGAATAGAATCTTCATCCCGAGAAACCAGAATACGTTTTGTTTGCAGATGATACAACCTATAACCTTTGATTTCAGCACTATAACCAACAAAAATATATTTGACAGCCTTATCATCCAATTTTCTGCGCTGCACTTGTGGCACCAAAGCATATGCCAAACAGCCAAAAACACGCATGTGCTCAATAGAAGGCTTTCTATCATGCCATGCTTCATATGGAGTAATAGATTGCAAAGCTTTCGTAGGACACCTGTTAAGTACACAAGTGGCACACATGATGACCTCAAGCCAAAAAGAATGCGGTAAAGCTTGACTTTTCACCATACATCGTGCCATTTCCGTCAGTGACTTGTTTTTCCTCTCAGCAACACCATTTTGTTGAGGTGTATAAGGCACTGTACATTGGTGTTTTATCCCACGACTAGCCAGAAGTGCATTAAATTCATGAGACATATACTCCCCCCCTCAATCGGAACAGAGGGTGTCCATAGTACATTTCGAGACATTTTTAGCCATAGCCAAAAATTGTTTGAAGCGAAAATACCCATGCATGCCTGGAGTAATCATCAATGAAAGTCACGAAGTACAGGTAATTGCCCAAGGACGGAGTTTGCATGGGCCCACAAACATCACTCATGTGGCCCGAACTGAACCATCCTTTGGAAACTTAGAACGCTGCATCTTACCCAAAATACAGCCTTCACAAAAAATTTTGACAGGTGCTTCAAGAGGTGTCAAAGAAGCAACCATATTTGATTTTTGCAAACGCAGCAAACTAACAAAATTCAGATGACCAAAACGTGCATGCCAAAGTTTTGCATCTGAAATAGCCCTTGAATCTGCAATAGCATTTGCAAAATCTTGTCCACACTTGTCATACAAAGTGAGCTTATACAGCCCCACGGCACAAAAGGCCAGATGCAACAATTTCATCACCAAAACTGAGATCATGAATTGTACATCTGTCATCCACAAATTTGACTACAAGTCCAAGTCTAGCAAGTGTGGATACAGACAAGAGATTCTTCTTGATCCCAGGTACATAAAGTGCATCAACAAGTGTGAAGGAGCTGCCATTAGCAGCAGTGAGCACAATCTTTCCAAGTCCTTGAACTGGATAAGAGGCGTTGTTGGCACAAGTGACTGAATTCCCATGAGGGACAGACTCGAGAGAGGTAAAAAATTCACGATGTGAGGTAATGTTCTTTGTAGCACCACTGTCGAAATACCACACATGTGAATCTGCAGCAACTGACAAGCATGCATCATGGACAGCAGGATTGTAAGTGCACTCTGCGCTAAAAGCCCATTCTGCATCAACATCAGCAACACAATCTCCTTTCACAGATGACTCAACAATGGCTGCATTTGTAGTGGAACCAGCATTTTCAGTGGAACCACCCTCTTTCTTCGTAGCCTCTTTGGCCTTCAACTTAGGACACGACTTGATCAAGTGATCATTGGCTTTACAATAATGGCAACGCATCTTCTTTTTTCCCTTATCACCAGAATTTCCAGACGAATTGCTGCCGATAGAAGCATTAGCAAGATAATTTTTGCCACTCGCAGCAGAACCATAAGAAGTGGCTACATTGCTGTTACCACCCTTTCTTTAAGAAGTAATAAAAGCCTGTTCAACTACACGTTGTCTAGTCCTCTTTTTTCTGGAAAGTGACTCTTACAACAGCAATGTGCATAATGCATCAAAATTGACAACTTCTGGATTTCCTTGGGTCATAAGTCTCCAAGTACTAGCAAAAATCTGGTAAGAATCTAGTAAGGCATCAAAAACAGTCTGCACAAGGGAACTGTCTGAAATAACTTCACGTGCAGAAATAAGTTGCTCATTGATATCCTTGACACTAGCAAGGAAAGTGTCCATATCATCTTCCTCATGCATAATCTTTGACTCCAACTCTTTACGCAACAAAGAAATTTTAGCCTCATTGCGGCTTGCATAAAGACCTGCTAGAATATCCCAAGCTTGTTTTGCAGATTTTGTTGAACGGATGTGAGGAATAATGGTGCGCTTCATAGAAAATGCAATCAATGCATGAGCCTGCGCATCCTTAACATCCCAACGAGCTTGTTCTACCACAGGCAAAACAACTCTAACAACTACAATCCTTGCAGCAAGACCTGCAACATCCTCAACATCGCCTACATCCTCAGAACCAGGATGTACATCAATGCCCTGCAGAATGTTCCAGACACCCTTTGACACAAGAACATGCAACATCCTCAACATCGCCTACATCTTCAAAACCAGGACGTACATCAATGCCCTGCACAATGTTCCAGACACCCTTTGACACAAGAACATGTTACATCATATAAGCCCACATAGGGTAGTTGTCCCCCTCCAACCTATCCTCAGCAGCAAACATCTTGAACACATCTGTGTTGTTGTTGTCAGCCATGGTAAATGATGTACCTAATGTGAAAACTGCCCGAAAATAGGAGAAACCGAGCGGGAACAACCTGTGCTATATAGCACAAACCATAGAAGACTATAAGGCACCTGTTATGAAAAAAATGACACTGACAGAAATTCTACACAAAATGACAAAATAGCCTGTGCAGTACTGCCTGTAGTGGAAACGGAGGCCGAAATGAGCCCAAATCAAAATTCTGAGCAAACAGAGGTCTACGAGTACCCCCAAAATATTTATCGACCTGCGAACCCTTGCCAAATCTCACTAAAATCGGAGAAAGTGAGCAGGCGTGTGCTGGAGTAGTTGGCGATTAAGCCTGGGAGGACGTGACCTGCTCTGATACCAATTGTTGGAATTAGGGTTGCAGAGAAACACACACAGCTTGGAGAAGACAAAGGAAGCTCAAGGCACACAATATAGAGTATGTTACTTAGTGTGCAATGGAAAGATTGATAGCCCTAGAGTGATGGGCGTATAGATACACAGAGAGCTTACACAGTACGCAGAGAAGTCGTTTGAAGGGTTATCTCCCAAAACATTTTTGTCCACAAAAGTATAAGTGAGTATATACAAAGAGTTAGTGATAAGTGAGTTAGGCGGGTGGGCGGGCGGCCATATCTGTATAAGAGGCCACTTGGGTTTTAATCCCAACAGTACGTCTGTACCAGCATCTGTTGGTTACAATTTGGGCAATCTTGCATTGAAGCTTCCCGCATTTAGACTATGCTATGAGCATACAAACTTGGCGGGGGAATCGGCAATATGATTACACGTTATTTCATTATATACCAGACATGTGTATATGATATACATGCTAATTCTTTCTCGCACAATGGATAGGGCTATGAGATGCATTTGAACGAGTTTTCCCATGACATCTCAAGACAACTGGTTACATTAGAATGACCAGGTTAGACCATGTTCAGTATTGTTTATTTTTCCATGTTTATACATTTACAATGGAAACTAATGCTTTTGTACAAAGCAAAGTCCTTTGACAATTTTTCATGAAGCAAGGCTTCTCCCTTGTGCCAAGGTACTACCCAATGACTTGGAATCACGAGGAGTGGCACACAAGTTTGAAAAACTGGTAAATTAGGGACTATCACCTCATAGAATCCCTACCAGTTTCGACTGTGCAAGGCACTAATGGTTATGGCTCTCACGTTTGAGGCCATCACTCTCGCCAAGGGCTTAACAATCTGTATGCACGGCATGCCAAACTGGTGGCAAGAATTTCACCGCTTCAGAGATTACACTTCCGCTAACACACGAAACACTCTGTCACGGAAAAACTAAGTTCTGCATTGTTTAAATTTTGGGTTGCTATCAACACACAATACCACTAAAAGTAACCTAAAAATGGGACTAATTCACAGGCGAAGTACCATGTTAATCATTTTTGTAAAGTCACGATCCCATACATGGTAAGTGGGTCAAACTATGGCTTGCGTTTTTTGTTCCCTCTCTCGATGAGAGCATTATATAGGCGGATTGTTGCATGCTTATAGAATAAGCTGCAAGTCCGGCATATGATGCGTCAAAGCACACATATTGGGCACAACATATATAAACTCATCACTTAAGGAAAGTTCCTTAGCCCATCATTTTCTCTCTCTTTTTTATTTCTCTCCATGAATAATGAAAATTGTCTACACAGTGTTTGGGAGTCAGCATGAGCCAAGGTGCTCTCTCTCTGTGTTAGAAATTAGGCAAGACGCCCTCTACATTAGTCTTCTTCGTTTCCTTGAGTGAACGCTAATTGCCATAAGTGCTATGCAGCACACATGATGACTAGAAGTCATTGTCAGATCTCGGGTATAACCCAACATTTTGAATTCCTCGGGGGATTGTTATTATGATATAACAAATCTGCTCAGTGGAGTACGAATACATCAACGTTAATGGACAAGCAAGAGTCTTGTCATTTCGGAGGATTAGGGTGTTATTTTTGCACTATATATTTCTCGTGTGACACTCAAGTTGAGTTTTTGATACTCTTGCACTTACATCAGCTGATCTATACCATGGGTCTAGAGGTAGCAAACAGTTGAGACAGCATGGATGTTGATACAAGCTAGGCATCGCACTTATGTAGATTTCTTGCTCTCTCTATAGCACTAGGAGTGTCTATGGCATCACAATTTGGGGGTACGACTTAGCAGGTGCTTACTAAATCACCCATACGCATTGAGGATCACGGTTTGATCTATTCCCGTTATACTTTCATGGAAAGAATTCCGTAATCTACCACACGGTAGCAGAAAAATTCAACTTTTCAAGTTGATTCTCATCATTCTGTACACGGTTAACTAGGTTGGTTACCGTCACCTGCTAGTTGAGCAGTTTCTACAAAGGGTCTTACAAGGGGGTTTGGACTACATAGATTTTACCCAACGGGTTGGGATTGCGAAGGCAACACCCAGGATTTCTAGTGCAATGTTGCTTGGTTTTTTTTTCAGGTGGGCAACGTGCTCCTCTGCATTTAAATACGGGTAAGTGAGCATGAAGTTCAACTCTCCAGGTACGCATCTATTGATTTGGTGTTATTCCATTTTTTTGTATGTTTTGCTTGGTTTTTTCAAGTCGTATAAGTACGCTTGAATATTTCAGAGAACATGCCAAGGGCATGTCAAAACAAATCATTTTGGGTCGTCGTGTACCATATATTTTTTCTGCATTATGCTGTTATGAATCCACGTGTAGGGTTCGAGTTGGCACATGTTGTCACATGGGATACAACATGGTCTAGGAACTCAAGGAGTTCAGTCTAGCCAATGTGGAGCAATGATAATGAGGGTCCCTCTCACTCACATTGCGGAGTGTTCATAGTTTCCTCCACACACAAGTACAATTTGTGCTTGATGGATGTCGCTTTCTTTGCCATCCTTATTTGAGATATATTCCACATGTGGTGAATATAAGTCTCTGGGACTGAAACTGGCACCTAATTCCTAATGATGTGTCGTGATGAAGTCCCTATGTGCTGGTCGCACACCATATCAGGAACAATTTCAGTGGCAAAAAATTTTCGGGTACTACGTACAGACTTTTTCCGATTACAAGTGCTGTGAAACCACCTTAACGGAGGATCGTTTCTGCATATAGCCAAGTATGCTACGTTCATGAGAATGTCTCATGGTTGGTACCTAGGTGTGACTGAGCTTTCACATTCTATTACGGTCCAACTCTTGTTGCAAGTCTTTCACGTACGTGCTGTGAAAAGTCTCGTCATGGAATTGCGATTCGGATTGATTTGTGTTAAATGCATGCACACTAGGTGTTATGGACCCTAGTGTTTAACACAAATTCGTTCGGAGCGGCATGCAAATTCATGGACTTCCTTCTTTCTGCAATTGTATTCACTTGAAGTGCAACTTTTCAAGTAGATTTATGAGTTTACACCATACCATACAAGGTGATGGCTGAGGATGGGTATCTGTGATTGGATATACTCTATAAGATTACTCCACTTCAACCCGCTTTCAACCTAGTTGGTTGTCTCCACTCCATATCGCATATATGGCTAGATACTCACTGGTTGAGCTATAGTTTATCATCAATCGTGGAAGACTATCTGTAAGTGGTTGGGGAAAAGCACCTCCCTCTTACTATTGCTATTTTTTGCTAAAGGATCTACTACGAGCATACGTTAGTACAACGCATTTTGAATGGGCGATTCTCTCCCTATTCTAGAATTTGCTTACATAAGATTTTCAACTTTGAACACCTATTGTGGTGGGTTTGGATACCGTTTTCATAGTTTCATAAGTCAAGGACTTAATAGGTGTGCTGACAAAGTAGGTTGGCAGGTAACCTTCATTAGGGGTGAACATGTAGTTCAATGTGTTCCAAAATGTTCAAAAGTTTGCCATGAGGACACTTCCTACTCTGTCTCTCAGTAGCTATGAGCTTTTCAAGATACTGACGCGAGTTGGAAATCTGGCTCACAACTTCATGGGAAGTTGCACCAAGGTTTTCTTGCATTTTTCCAGTATCTTCGAAAAATATGAAAACTGGTTATGTCTTTAGACACTTTTCAGTTGTGGTTACTCCTTTAAAGTACTCAAGTGAGTTCTAAATTGAGTTACCATTTGTTGGGGTATAAAGACCAATGTGGTCGCCCAGGTAAGTGGGCGGGCCGCCACGTATGTACACATATTCTTTTGTAAAAACCTAATAAGAACTCACTATACTCTACACATTACAGTAGAGTGAGTTTACCATATCGTCGTGCTCTACTTCTCGCACTCTCTCTCACGTCACACTTCCGCTCGTACTCCTTCAACTGGTATCAGAGCTCAGATCGAGGCTCGGGGCAGCATTTGCACGTAGCTAGAGTCACCTGCTCAGATTGGAGTGAGATTCGACAGGCGAAGACATGGATCCAAATCTTGTGGGAATTTCATTCTGAGGTCATCTCGACCACCGTTCGGCTTTGACAAAGTTCTACGCAGGCCACTTTCGACTACGTGGTCTCAACGGGTGCAGATCCAACTCTGCAAATTTGGGGTTTCAACCTACGACTGCAGAGGTGCTGAGGATATCGGCACTCCCAAAGTGTTTATTTGTGTCTATCTACACAACGAAGGACGGCTTACAGTTCTTGGAGGCGTGTCACATACGACACGGGCGCACCTACACACAGACTGTAGGCGACATCCACCAGTTCATCAGGTAGCTTGTGTTTGCTGCTTGATATTCCAGATTTCATCCTGACATTGCACGTACTTCCACATGGGATGTATTGTCAGAGATGATGTATGTCTGTTGAGGGTTTGCTGGCTGTGAGTCACACAGCAAACAACCGCTGCAGCGGTTACAGCATACAGTGGGAAATTTGTGGATGTATGACTTTGTGGGAAGTCTATGTACTGTCAAATTTACTGCAGCCTTTGTTGAGGGTCGAGTGAGGTTTTATTGAGCTGGGGGATTCTCGAATGTTGAGATACTTTCGGTGATACAGGTCTTGGAGCGATCCCTCAAGCACCCTTAGATAGGGAGCTAGGATGTATTGACTGTGAGTTAGACAATTGGGATTGCATCTTTGCTTTACTGCCATTGAGGCATTTTCGCAGTCTATGCTTACAGGACAGTGATTGACAGGACAGTGAGAGACAGTACAGGTGCAGGACAGGTTTACCCACAGCTTACAGTGTTAGAGAGACAGTGGTTTTTTGAGCTTTTTTTGGTCTGTTTTTTAGTACACCAGAGCCATTTTACAAAGGAGACTCTGCCAAAATTTCTGCAGAATCTGAAGCTTTATTGGTTCATTTGACAGGTTGATATTGGTTCAGAGGTCAGTTTACAGGAGAAACTCTGCCGAATTTTTCCCAGGAAAGTAAACTACCGTGAAGCGTAGCTATGGCTGGATCATAGGACACTGCTCTTTACAATATCAAGAAGCTGGATGGAACCAATTTCCCATTGTGGAAGAAGCAGATTTGGCATGTGTTGGTACAAAAGAAGCAGATAAAACCTATAAAGCTCAAGGGGATAAAACCACAAGATATGGACGAAGATGAATGGAGTGAAATGGATGAATTGGCACTTTCTACCATTATGTTGACTTTGGCAGAAAGCGTTTACTTCAATGTAGCAGACGAGATGTCGGCTTATCAAGCATGGACAAAGCTGAGTGATCTTTATGAGAAGTAGAGTGCAGCTTCACAGGTATACTGGCTTAAGAAGCTTTTTGACTTGAAGATGAAAGAAGGGACACCTATGTCCAATCATCTGAATGAATTCAACACCATCTACAGCCAGTTGTCATCTCAAGGTGTCAAGTTTGATGACCCTATTAGAGCTATGTTCCTGTTGATCACATTGCCGAAAAGTTGGGACACTTTTCGCATAGCTTTGAGTAATTCTGTACCTCCAGATGGTTTGACCATAGCAGGTGTAGAAGGCATTCTGCTTACTGAAGAAACCAACAGAAAGACAATGGACAAAGGCAAAGGAACAGCCTTAGTTGTCAGGGGAAGGACCAAAGAAAAGTACAAAGGTGGAAAGAGGGATCAGTCTTGTAGCTAGTCCTGCAGTGCTAAAGGCAAGAGTGACATACAATGCTACCATTGTGGCAAGAAGGGTCACATGAAAAGAGACTGCAGAGAATGGAAAGCAAAAAAAGTCAAAGAGAAAGCAAAAGACCATGGTGAGAAGAACAAGTCCTTAGTGAAGATTCAAGAAATAAATGTGACAAACACTATTGCAGAGGACAACAGTCTAGTGTCAGGAGACATCTACTTCTTGAAGAATACAATGGACTCAGCTCTTCTTACAGCATCTGATGGAAATGCACTGAGTGACTGGATTATAGACTCAGGGGCATCACTTCATGTGTCTCCAACCAAGGAGTGGTTTACCTCTTATGTGACCACTAAAGATCATGTTCGGCTAGGCAATGGGCAGACATGTGAGATCTTAGGTGTTGGAGATGTTCAATTGAAGTTTCAGAATGGCTCTTCTTTCACGCTGAAGAATGTGAGACATGTTCTCCCAATTACAAAGAGGTTGATTAGCACAGGTTTACTTGATGATGCTGGCTACGTCACCACCTTTGGAAAAAATATGTGGAAGATATCCAAGGGTTCGATGACAGTAGCACATGGAGGAAATTCTGGAGGACTTTACATGATTTATGTCTCAAATGTCTCTAAAAATGTAATCAATGTAACCGAGTAGCCGAACGTTTCTTTGTGGAATAGCCGGTTAGGACATACGTCCAAGAAGGGAATGGAAATCTTGTCTCGTTCTGGTTATTTTCCTGGCTTTTCATTTAATGATTTTGAATTCTGTGAACATTGTCTGTATGGTAAGCAAACACAGCGGCCACATAAGCATAGAAGCAGTAGAAGAGATACACAGTTGGCACTTGTTCATAGTGATTTGTGTGGACCTATGCCTAACCTATCTCTAGGGGGAGCTTCTTACTTTATGACATTTATAGATGATTACTCGAGGAAAGTATGGGTTTACTTTCTCAAGCACAAGGATGAAGCGTTTAGTGTTTTCAAAACGTTTGTGACACTTGTGGAGAATCAGAGTGGCAAGAAGCTTAAATGCTTACGCACTGACAATGGTGGAGAGTATGTTTCAAAGGCCTTTCAGGACTTTTGTGAGTCAAATGGTATAAAACGTGAACTTACTGCTCCTTACAATCCTCCTCAAAATGGTGTTGCTGAGAGGATGAATATGACCATACAAGAGAAGGTCAGAAGTATGTTGTCTAATGCACAGTTGCCAAATGGGTTTTGGGCTGAAGCTGTATCAACAGCTGTTCATCTTATAAATAGATCTCCTAGCAAGTTTCTACAGAAGGATTCAGTGCCAGAGATGGTATGGTCAGGCAAAATGCCCTCATACAAGCATCTTAGAGTCTTTGGCTATGAGGCATATACTCACGTTCCAAAGGAATTTAGGAACAAACTTGAGCCAAAGAGTAGAAAGTGCATCTTTCTAGGCTATGGTAATTCTGGTGAGATGGGGTACAGACTATGGGATCCCGAATCCAGAAAGGTTATCCGCAGCAATGATGTTCACTTTAATGAATCCAAATATCATTCTAAACCAGAGAGGGTTGAGGAGATTAGAAGAGTTGTCTTCCAAGAAGATGGACCTGCATGTGCAAGACAAAATGTCAGGGCTCAAGACGAGCAAGGACAGGATAGATTGGAACCACAGGTTGTAGCTGAGCTTGAGCCACCTATTTTGCGTAGATATGGACGTATCACGCGACCTCCTAATCGGTTTGTTCCATGTATGAACTATGTCATGATGACTGATTGCAATGAGCCTTCATGTTACAAGGAAGCATTTTCAAAAGGAAATTAGTTCCTTCTCGTTCAAATTTAGAAATTTTCATTAAAACTTGAAAATTTTGAGAGGGAATTTAGTTTCTATTCATTTAAATGTGAGACATACAAGGCTTGAGACCTACATAGTTTGCATGTGATCCAACCTGCAGATCTTGAAATTTATCTACAAATATCAAATCAAAAGGTAAGAAAACCTACAAATTTTGGAGGAATTTAGTGTTAATAGGTCTAGATATGGTCTACTTACGCCTAAAAATTAATTCTAGGCTTTAGGGAGTATTAGCCGCTCTATCAAGATATGACAACCCGATGTGTCTTTGAGCTCTACAAGGCGGATCGTTCGCTAGGCACCCAAAAATTGGGTTAGTCCATAGCTTGCCAAAATCTATTTTCTAACCAAAGAGAAAAATGGCACCCTTAAAGTCTCCTTAATTTTAGGACAAAATTTGAAGGATTTACTAGATTTTACACTAAAACTTGTAATTTTCAAGCACTCAATCTAGGTGGCATTTAAATTATATCCGGTTAAAAAGGTTAACAATATTATTAAAACACTCAAATAATGAGTCTAGTATCTATCTATAGCTATGCATCTATATATCTATACTAGGCTATTACAAAAGGGGTAGGTATCTCTCCCCCCACAAAAAACACACACACATGGCGAGAGCTCCTTGATCCGGCTTGTGTTCCCTACAGCCCCCAACCACACGACGAGACACACACACACACACACACAGAGGCAACTTTCGGCCCGTCGGTCACACTAGTACTACATTGCAATGGGGAAAGGGATTCGTGCCCCTTCCACCGTACATGTGTCGATCCAGTCAGTGTGGTTTGCAAACGAACGACACAGACAACCCGCACACTGTGTGTGTGTGTGTGTGTGTGTGTGTGTGTGAGAGAGAGAGAGAGAGAGAGAGAGAGAGAGAGAGAGAGAGACAGTGCGCACAAGCACCAGCAACGGTGAGAGGTAGCAGTGAGGATGAACGAGTGGAGTCGATCAGCAGTACGTGCACATGCCTATCATTCTAGTGAGAGAAATGAAGAAAGAGATGCAATCAACGGCTTGCAAAGCGCTGGGCCAAATCACAAATGCTCCCGTCACTCAAACGGCTACAATCGGCGGTGAACGCGAAGGCAAAGCCACTCGCGTGCAGATTGCAGCGGGTGAGGTAGCTGTTTGTTTTGACAAGGGCGTGGCGGGCGTGTGGTGGGCTCATCAGCCTTTTCCATCGGAATTACCTGCTGATGGCATGCATGTGCGCAGCCTAAGAGAGAGACGCCTAACTTCTAAGGCGGCTGGCCAGACTATACATCTAAAATTTTTAGTTTTTGCCAATGGGGTCGTAACCTAGGCCTAGAGGTCAAATTGGATGTTTGTGAGTAAAGGACCCAAATCGAAACATCTGTCTTTCAAAATTTCGATTGTACCTCAAAAAATACAGCATTTTATTCAATCATTATATAAAAGTGCCAGTCATGAAAGAAATGAAATTTTCAAGGTTCAACCGTTCAAGGCTAGGTCCCCTGGACACTGCCCGAAGAGTCCGAAGAGTCCTGCGGCCTGCCTCTCCTTGTTTACATGCTCTTCAGCATCCCCAAGCCATGAGAACGCAGAAGCAGGGGCATCACCCCGTGCTCCTCTTCATCCCCTCCTCTCTCACCATCAGCTTATCAGTCGTCTTGCTTCATCCTCTGCTTCTCAATGTGGCGTTCCCTCTGCCCGCTGAAACGCCGACATCATGCCTTGCATCCACCAATCACAGCTCCATATGTTCTTCCGGCGAAGTGAACGTCTCCTTCCCATTCCTCCCATCAGATGAGTGCCTTGGCATTCAATCAAGCTTCGTCATAACCAATTGCGAGCTGTCCAATGCGTACCCTAATTAGCCTGGTTTTACCGATGATCCCGCCACAGCTAGTCCCGGCCTCCCCGCCACAACTGTGGTCAATATATATTCCCCTCTTCCAACAGGTAACTTAAGCTACCCATCTGGCCTCCCATTCGACCCCGGATATGGCTACATCACTCTCACATGGAATCCAAGTCTGCTTGGCCAGAATGCATGCACTCTCGCCTCCTATGAGCAGATCTTACAAGACATACCTCAATCCATAAACCTCCAGGAGTTCGCACACTCTTCATTCAACTTCCATAGCTCCACCATCATACTCCTCAGATGCAACGCTACAAAGGCAAATACCACTTCTAATTTGCAAATGAGTAGCATTGCATGCATGGCTTATGAAAAAGAGTGCAACCAAAACAAAGACGAGGGCTATAATTGCTACCAGTATATGATCCCTAACCCAGCTATAAGCAAGGAGCTCAATCTTTCCCAAGTCATGAATGCCTCAGGCTGCAAGGAAACGATGTTCTTCGTCGCATTAGACCCTTCTCTTGTTCTCTTGACATGGAAACCGGGCATTCTTCTGCTGAATTGGAATCCCACAGGCACAACTTGGCTTGCTTCGACTTTCCAAGATTGTGTCAAGTGTTCATCAAGGAATGGATCATGCGGCTACGACCGCCTTGGCAACTTTACATGTTCCTGTGCCACAATTTGCTCTTCTGAGAATCCAAACATCACGGCATTGCCTGCAGGATATCCTACTTCTGAGAATCCACAAATCACGGCATTTCCTGCAGGATATCCTACTTCTCTGCCTCCTCTGGAAGGTTCTCTCTCTCTCTCTCTCTCTCTCTCTCTCTCTCTCTCTCTCTCTCTCTCTCTGTGTGTGTGTGTGTGTGTGTGTGTGTGTGTGTGTGTGTGTGCAGCTGTCTGTCTGTAAGTACGTAGGGTATGTATGCATGTGTGTGTGCGTGTAGAGAGGGCAAGCGTGTGTGCATACGCATCCATGAAATAAGTATTTGGCGTGGTCTCACAAATAATTATTGAGTGGGCAAGAGCCATGCCACGCCACGCCCACGCAATACGTTTGTTTTGTGTGTGTGTGTGTGCGCGCGCGTATGTAACTGGTGAATAATTCTGCAAATGGTATGCCTACAGGATTGTAGACCAGTCTAATCCACCCATACGTTATACATATGCAGATATCAGCAACCAGAAAAGCAAGAAGACTCTGAAAATTGTTGTTTTGGTGGCTGGGTTATCCGCCATGGCCCTTTTACTAGCCTTGCTTGCTATGTTCTTCTTTTGAAAGAAAAAGAAACCAGGCACAGATCAAGACTTACCAAGTCCTGGATAAAGACCATCATTTCTGTCAAGAAAACAGGATGCTACTCTAGCGAGGGAAATTTCATTTAAAGAGCTCGTGTGTGCTACAGAAACTTTTGCAGATAAGAACATCCTTGGCGACGGCGGGTTTGGGGCAGTGTATCGAGGGGTACTTGCCGACGGCCTCAAAGATGCTGTGAAGAGGCTTCACCATAACAACTACAGAAGGATAGAGCATTTCTACAATGAGATCAAGGTGCTTTCAAATCTCAATCATCCAAACCTTGTTATGCTCTTCGATTTCTGTGCTTGCGAAGACAAGAGGGAGCTACTGCTGGTGTTCGAGTATGCATCCCAAGGCACGGTGTCAGACCATCTTCACGGTGGTCGAAAGCCGCCAATGTCATGGAGCCTTCGCCTTAGGATAGCTTGCGAAACAGCCGGCGCGCTCTGTTACTTGCACAATGCTGTCGTGCCCCCTATTTACCACAGGGATGTGAAGACAGCCAACATACTTCTGGATGACGCATTCCATGCAAAGTTAGCAGATTTCGGGCTTTCGAAGTTGGTGCCGATCCAGGCGACACACATTTCGACATCGCCGCAGGGGACTCCAGGGTATCTGGATCCAGAGTATCATGAATGCTATCAATTCACAGATAAGAGTGATGTGTACAGCTTGGGGGTGGTGTTGATGGAGCTAGTATCTGGGAAGCTGGCAGTGGACATGTCAAGAGAGAGGGGGGAGATAAACCTCTCTACATTGGCAGTGCTGAAGATCCAATGTGGGTTGCTGGAGGAGCTGGTAGACCCACAGTTAGAATTGAAGAAAGCAGACCCAAGTGTGGAAAGAGCAATCAACAGGGTTGTAGAGCTTGCCTTTGCGTGTCTGCAGGGATATAGAGACGACAGACCCTCCATGAGATGTGTCGCAGAGACGCTTGCCCACATACGCAGAGAACATGAAGGGTGCGCCATAGCCACGCAGAAGAAGCCCCCTTCCTCCCCTCCCTCTGTTCTCGTTGCGATTCCTCTTGCGCTTCCTCCACCACAGTGAGGAGCTGTTGAAGCCTACTGGTAAATTTAGCATGGCCCTATATGTAACTGAACTCTTCCCATAAGGAACACTAGTACAGCCGGCGGTCACCTTCGGCGGCCTCTCTTAGGGCACGCACATGCAGTGCCGTCCGCGTCGAAAAAGGTGTAAAATCACCCTTGGCCCACTGCCAACAACGCACGCACCTGTCCAGTTCAATCGCAAAGCCATCGGCAGTTGATCGTTGTCATTGGGACTAATTACCCTTGGTCCTAACGGTCACTGGCGGTGAAGTAGCGTTTGCTTGGAGGGAGGGTCCTTCATTGGTGAACCCTTTCCTACACTGTGTCAGAGCGCTCTCTCTCTCTTCCTTTCTCTCACTAGAACGTCTGCATGTGCTCACAAGCAACCATGGCCGCTGGCAGAAAGCAATGACCACTTCTTCACCAGATTGAGCGCATGTGCGCTCTCTATCTCTCTCTTTCTCTCTCCCTCTTTTGGACTGTAGCCTTCAGTTCGCAGCTTTTGACACATGTAAAGGGCACTCTCACTGCCGTTATAGAATACATATACATATACATATAGACGAGACTATAGGCGAGGCTTGAAGGGAACATAGTTTAGTACTTGGGCCTTTCCAAGTATTAGTGATTGAATTATAGTCTTGCCTACTCTACTTCCCTTCAATAATGGTGCCCTTAATAAGGTATTTGTCTCTACCAAGTTGAAATCACTTTCCATGATTATCTGCTTTCGACTTCTTAGCTAAGGTCTGATTTACAGAACCACAAGCATAGCACCAAACTTTGATCATGGGAAAAGGGTTCTTAAGTTCATTTGTGCACCATTTACCTTGAAAGCCAAAGTCCATAATGGCAAGGGTAGAAGGGAATGAGATATCTATGGACTTTGACGTGCAAGGCCAAAGTCCACGATTGATGCGCCCCGTGTTTTCCTCCTCTACCATTGATCCTGTTTGAGCGTGCTTGTGTGATATAGTGATGAGGAAGTTCCTAGGGCACCATCTTCACAACCTCCCACATGGGGCAGTAGAGAATCCAGCTCATATTAGGGGTATCTCACTTGATCGTGTGCAAGAAAGTGACTTTTAGGTTTTAGAGAGCAATGGATTTAAAGAGATCAAAAGGCATAACAAGAAACACATAGTGACCACTTGTGTGCAAAATGTAGTCTTGAAGATGTCGAATGTGTGCATCTTAATTTGATAATAACAAATTTTGAAGTCAAGTTTGCAAAAAAAATGGTGGCTCTCTTCAATTTGTCAAAAAAATTATCTAAGGAAGGAATTGGGGATACTTATGCTTATGCTTAAAATAGTCTCTGCACATTCTCTAGGCCATAATTTCTCTTCAATTAACAAAACAAGGGATTAAAAATGGAATTAGAAGGTTGTATCAAGGCTTTGTCAAGTATTTCATCAGTCACTAAACTCACTTTTGTTAATGGCGTTTTGCCTTTTTCCTTGAAAGGAGATCGACAACCAAGAATAACGAATAAGGTCAATTTTGTGATCCTTGGTTCTAAAAAGAAGATAAATAGCGAGGGTAGTTTGAAGCAAAACAACTCCCTATGTATTGGGAAACAGTATCATTTTGAATTCAAGAAAAATTGCTCCAAGCACGGAGAGCATGGAGATAAAACTATTAAGGTAAAAGAAACCCTTGACTCGAGTTTGAAAATTCATGCCAAGTGTGTGGAGTTGTGTAGTGCAGGGGACTTGCTGTGCGCCATGTGCGGGTCACAATAGCTACAAGCACACAATCATGTGTAGACAAGCTCAGAACAGAGATGAGCGATGTGTCACTCACCTCCTTGCATCGTCGTTAGAGGGAAACTTGTGCCGCAATAAGGATGAAGCTCATCACGTTGGTCAACCGCCGTACCGTTGCTCACGCTCAATTCCACACACATATACTCTCTCTCTCTCTCTCTCTCTCTCTTTCATGCACACACTATCACACATCCATAGGATAAGGCAAGAGAAGGTAGAGAGCAAGAGCACTTAGCTTTTGAACTTTGAGAACAAGCAACTAGGGTTACATGACGTTTATATGGGTCACACCACACACCCAGGTGTCCACACTTGGTGGGTCAATCCCTACATCCAACTAATCCTTATATGCTACCGCAATAAGAAGGAAGCCCATCACGCTGGTCAGCCGCCGTACGGTTGCGCACGCTTAATCGCACACACATATACTCTCTCTCTCTCTCACACACACACACACACACACACACACATCAAGAGGATATACTCTCTCTCTCTCTCTCTCTCTCTCTCACACACACACACACACACACACACACACACACACACATCAAGAGGATAAGGCAAGAGAAGGTAGAGAGCAAGAGCACTTAGCTTCTGTACTTTGAGAAGAAGCAAAAACTAGGGTTACATGACTTTTGTATGGGTCACACCATTCACACCCAGATGTCCACATGTGGTGGGTCAATCCATAAATCCAACTAATCCTTATCTGCTAAGTCTATGGTGCACCTCCCATCGACGATCACCCAATCCATGATAATGTAACTACGGGACCGACAAGTCCGGTCCATGACTAGAAAACAATAAGAATGGTAATAACACCATCATGAGTTAACATCAGGGGATTTCATTTGCATCTTCATGTGAAGTGGTAATAACTCATGTTATATAATATCAAATTCACAATGACTAGCTAAAATCGCCAGTCGGGCATCGCTACTAGCCCATCAGGCCCTGCTGGGCAAGCAACGATGCCCGACGGTGGCTTGACTATATCCTCTCCTTGCCCCTCATTTTTGGAGGTGGCTATATAAACATTGTCCCATCCTACTAGCCCTCCATTTTGGCACACTCTACAAAGCTTCCACTAGAAATTAAAGTTGAAATATACATGTTAGATTTTGTTCAGGTAGCTTTAATCCGTATATTTTTTAAATCCACGAATAATTACCTCCCTTGGGTGTCTATCCGCCTGAAAATAGATTTGGGTAGGGAGCATCCTTGCGGAGGGTTTAGGTGGTGCAAGTGCTTCGGGCTCATTTCTATGGCTAGATTGGAGTGCACCTTATCACTACACGTATGTTCTATTCTGTTATGTTTAGTTCCCTCCCCTTGGTGTCTATCCTCTTAGAAATAGGTTTGGGTAGGGAGGATCCTCGTGGAGGGTTTAGGGCCTTAGGTGGTGCTAGCGTCTGGGGCACATTTCTATAGCTAGAATGGAGCGCTCCTTATCATTTTTAGTTATGTTTAGTTACCTCCCTTGGGTGTCTATCCGCCTAGAAATAAGTTTGGATAAGGAGCCTTCTCCTGAAGGGTTTAGATGGTGCAAGTTCTTGGGGGCCACTTCTATTGTTGGAATGGAGCGCTTCTTATCACTGCTGCAATGACATACTTGTTTGTTATATTTAGTTACCTTCCCTGGGTGTCTATCTGCCTGAAAACAGATTTGGATAGGGAGCATCCTCGTGAAGGGTTTAGATGGTGCAAGTGCTTGAAGCTCATTTTTATGCTTGGAATGGAGCGCTCCTTATCACTAGGCCGGTGTACTTTTCTGCCCATTTATATTGTTGAAATGGAGTGCTCCTCATTACCACCGATTTCATGTCTTTTTGTTTCATTTTATATGTATATTATTTTGCATTATTATACAAATATTCAATTAAATCCAATTTTCTAAAAACCTAGCACTTTTGTGATTGTATGAATGCATAGGTGGCTTGTGAACTTATCATGGATGCTAATGCTTGCTCCCAAAACATTAATGCAGCTACTTCTAGTCACCCATCCAATGGTGGTGAAGGATCAAACAATGGCGCTTCCAATAAAGGGAAGCACAAGGCCGGTGGTAAGGTGATAGGGCTTGAGTGCCAATTTGCTGAGAACATAAGATCATTTATAGATTGGCGTTGCAAATTATGTGGAACAAAATAAAGGAGGTGCACATCGCATTAGGGAACACTTCCTTGGAACAACTAATAGGGCAAATGGAGGCAGATGTAACGGCATAGGTCATGAGAGAACTACAAAATGATTGAGAGTTTTATTAGGAGGTGTAGCCAATGCAAAGCACCCTAAAATACTGACTCCAAGTCAGTTGGCTTCATAGCACCAAGGCAGTGTTGCCTCAACACAAGGCGAACAAAATAATTGTGCACCCTTTATGCCGGCCACCACACACACACAAAGAGCTAGCACTCAAAAACATCAATGCAGCTACTTCTAATGTACCTACGTCTAGTTGCCCATCCACTGGTGGTGAAGGATCAAACAATGGAGCTTCCAATAAAGGGAAGTGCAAGGCCAGTGGTAAGGTGCTAGGGCCTGAGTGGCAATTTGCTGAGAAAATAAGATCATTTATAGATTGGCGTTGCAAATTATGTGGAAAAAAAAAATCAAGAGGTGCACATCGTATTAGGGAGCACTTCCTTGGAACAACTAACAGCACAAATGGAGGTAGATGTAATGGCGTAGGTCATGACAGTGCTACAAAATGATTGAGAGAGTTATTAGGAGGTGTATCCAATGCAAAGCACCCTAAAATACCAACTCCAAGTCGGTTGGCTACATAGCACCAAGGCAGTGTTGCCTCAACACAAGGCAAACAAAATAGTTGTGGACCCTCCATGCCGGCCACCACACACACACAAAGAGCTAGCACTCAAAAACATCAATGCAGCTTCTAATGTAGCTACTTCTAGTCGCCCATCCACTAGTGGTGAAGGATCAACCAATGGAGCTTCCAATAAAGGGAAGCGCAAGGCCGGTGGTAAGGTGCTAGGGCCTCAGTGGCAATTTGCTGAGAACATGAGATCATTTATAGATTGCCGTTGCAAATTATGTGGCAAAAAAAAATCAAGAGGTGCGCATCGTATTAGGAAGCACTTCCTTGGAACATCTAATAGCGCAAATGGAGGCGGATGTAATGGGGTAGGTCATGAGAGTGCTACAAAATGCTTGAGACAATTATTAGGAAGTGTAGCCAATGCAAAGCACCCTAAAATACCGACTCCAAGCCGATTGGCAGTGTTGCCTCAACACAAGGCAAACAAAATAGTTGTGCACCCTCCATGCCGGACACCACACACACACAAAAATCTAGCACTCAAGGTGGATCCTCTGAGTACCAGCTTGCAATGCATAGAATGGGCCAAGTAAGTCAAGAGTAAAGATTTCAATCAACTTCTCTTAAAGAGGCACAATCTGCTCTTGCCCAAGCTATCTATTTTGTTGGTGTTCCTATGTTAATGGTCACACGAGAGCCATGGAGGCATGCATGGAAGAAGATCGGTGAGTATGGTGTTGGTTTTTCCCCTCTATCATATCACTAGGTGTGCACAACGTTCTTAGATAAATGCTTTGCAGACACCCAAAAGGAAGCTACTAGATTGACCTTGAAATCAATTGAGCAAACAGGATGCACTATAGTCAGCGATGGATGGTCAAATGTACAACGTAGGCCACTAATTAATGTGATGTTGTTCAATCCTTGAGGGGAGTGCTATATCAAAGCAATTTATAGCTCGAGTGAGATAAAGTCAGGGAGCTATATAGCTAATATAATAACAAAGACAATTCATCAAGTAAGTGTCCCCAATTTAGTACAGGTGATCATGGACAATGCCAAAAATTATAGAGCAACTAGTCATCTCTTGGAGGAGTGCTTTCCAACTTGCACACGTTTGGTTGCAATGCACATAGCTTGATTCTTATATTGCAGGATTGGTACAAAAAATATACCAATGATTGGTTCAAATGCATTATAGATAGAGCAAGGAAGGTGGCGAAGTTTATTTTGAAGAAACAATGTGTGCTAGATAGTTTACAATATTGAAGGTGCCATGTGAAACAAGATTTTGCAGTAACTTCTACACCGTGGAAAGTCTTTTGCAAAACAAAAATGCTATTTTGGAGACATTTGTTTGTGTTGGCTTCTATGAGTGGGAAGCAGAAAAACCAAAAAGAGTAAAAATAGAGGTGCGGTCCCTGAAAGTGCTTATTGATGATAAAACACTTTTGGTATGACGTTGGTGACACCTACTTGATGATGAGGCCCGTGATGACATCCTAGCGTCATTTTGATCTTAAGCCACCCAATATAGGGAAGGTGTACATGGGCTCACATAATGTTCAAGAGAATTAGAACTCTCCTTTGGAGCCTGCAAATTCTCTGATTAAGCCTTGGAGAGCACCTCGCAATAAATCTAAAAGGGATATCTTAAATAAGTATGTACATGCTCGATGGGTCAGTGCGCATATTCCACTGCATAATGTTGCTTTTTTGCTTGATCCAGAGTATTAGAACATGGACTATGATGAACTAGATGAAGAGGTGAGTGAAGACTTCTATGACATGGTCTTTAATTTCTATAGTAATTTTAGTTCAGAGTTTGTGCAAAATCTTGTATTGGAACAACCAACATGGAGACGATGGCTCATGAATGGTGCTTCAATGCCTACGTTACGTAGATTGGATGTTAGGGTTCTTGCACAGTGTGCTACGAATTCAAGTTCAGATAAAAATTGGAGTAGCTATAGCTATGTACACTTGACTATTCCTAATCGGCTTGTCAACGATCGTACGAGAAATTGATATACCTAGATTGCAATCATAGGCTTCTAAGAAATATTCAATCAGAAAGGTACGAAGAAGATAGACCACGGTGGACTGTGGATAAATGAAGATGACCACAATCAAGGGGAAGAGGTGATAATTAAAGAACTCAATTTTTGTGAGCTTGGTGGATGTACTTTTCTTGAATTGAATGCGAACCTTGAGGTGGATGATGCAGTGATGTAAACATAGATAGCATTGTTGATTAACACTTTATTGGGGTTCAAAAAAATTGGAAGTCATGTAAACTCTTTTTTCGTGACCTGTGGCATGTGGTCCAAGGGAAATACCATACTTACCATTTGTTTGCTTAAATCAATTGGTGGCTTTATACACTTTGTTATTTATTACTACTATGGTGTCTAGAAATCATCATGGAATTTTTTTGCTTGAAGCAATGGACGGCTTTATACAAATTGTATTTATAAAGTTACTTTAATTACACACCAAGTAATACTATCAATACATTTACATAACAATTTATCCACATTTGGTTACAAGGCAGTTTGCTTCAACATTCATTGCAAGGGTGTCATATACCATGATTCAAAAAGTCACTGCAAGTTTTGTAATACTTTGAGGTTAGTTGTGTCACCTTCCCCCATTATGTGTGTGGAGGTACAAATCTTTGTTTGCAATTCCTCCACAATGTACTGTGTTTGCATATCAACACCGACCAATGCATATCTTAACTCCTTTTGTGATATTGTAACTGTCTCACTATGAATGTCCACTATGCTCTTATTGGGGGCCATGTTGCTGAAGTCCATTGGCTCATTTTGAACATATTGAACGTATAGCATCTTTGCAAACCACATGGGAAAATCTGTGTGGTTTAGTGTACTCCCTATGAATGAAAGGTATATGGACTCGTCGTGCATGCAATTTTTTGGTACAACATATTTTTGTTCAGCTTCAATCTCCCCTTGCGAGGGATAGAGAATTATGACACAGTCGGCCATGCTTCCTTGACCATCCCTGTGGTGACATCTTTGTTGATATCTTTCCATTGCTTGCCATTTGCTAGTGCCCACTCACTGGTCCGTGCGACAACTCTTGCTTGGTCATTTGGGCCAATTGCATCTGCTAGTGTCCACAAGCGACCGTATGCTTTCTTGGATTCCTCATGCTCATCCATGTCTAGTAGAAACACATTTACAATGCCTTCAATGTGCGATAAATAATTAAGTTTACACCACAAAAACACATTTACTTTTGCATGCATTTAGCAAAAACAGATTCGAACCTGCATAACCATGTCCATCCTAGCCCTTGTCTTGACATTGGACCATAATGGAATGTGAAGATCAATCACCTTCAGTTGGAATCTTATTCACGATTGAATCATGAAAGAATCTTCTCCCTCCATGAAAGTAGGAGGAAGATGTCCAATACCCCCAAAGAAAATAGTCATACTAGATTTTTGCATGTATTTACACAAGAGATTACCTGCATAGAGGCTCTCTTAATGTATTCATGTCTCTTTCACATGTGTTTACAAAAGAGATTTCCATGAATCAATTGTTCATTAGCTAGGCCATGCCTACTTGCTACCCATAGAAGACCCAAGGAATTTCCCAGCAAGTTCTCCACCCTACCATCCTTTATATAGGCCATTCACCAACTATTTTTAGAACTCATTCTCCACACTCAACACTCGGCCCCTTGGCCTGGGTCCATGACCCCCTTGGATTTTCCCTTGGCCCGACAAGAGATTTAATGAGACTGATACAAATAAAATTACTAAACAATAAAGAGCTCCCATTTTTTTTGAGGTCTTGTGATTTTTCATTGGTGTGTTCACCACTCTACTAGAGCCACTCTGTAGAAAACCTTAACTAATTGAGTATTTTTAGCAAGGGCATGTAGCATCAAGACAAGTCTCTATATGTCATGTATGGATAAGACTTGTCATTGAGAGGAGAGAGAGCTCACATTTGTGCATCTTGCTATAGAGGAGTCAAGAGAAATAAAGAGCATAGATAGAGATCAAGATAGAAAAACCACAAAATATTTCATGAATATTATCTCTTGTAGTCCACAACACTTGCTCCCATCTCTCAATCTTTGGGTCCTATCTCTGAAGTCATTGAATTCCCTTCACATAGTAGTTCCTAACAATTTAGCTTTGTTTGATATACTCACAACCTAGTGCGTATCATGGAGAACATAAAGTGAAATTCCATAGTATAGAAGAAGGTCTAGCTTGGTTGTGAATGACACAACAGAGGTGTTTTTTAGACCACTACAAGCGGTGTAGTCCAAGGTTTTCTCCTTGTAAGCTACAAAGGTAGTATCATGTTCATGTGAATGCTAATCTAACAAAACATACTACAAAAGCATACATGAGCTTCTAGGATTTTCCAAGATCTTCTTTTGGAATTTGTGAAGAGTGGAGTCGAAGGGGATTTGCAGGCTGGAAACACATTGTGTAAGGTGCTTGGAAAATGGGGTTTGCTAGAAGATGCACAATGGGTTCTCGATTAATTGTTGAGCCAAAATGTGGTTTCTTGGAGTGCAATGATCATGTCGTATGTTCAATGTGTGTTTGATGACGAGGCTATTGCTTTGAGAAAATGCAGTTAGATGGGCTACCACCAGATAGTGTGGTCTTCACATGGAGCTTAAAGGCTTCCTGGAATTTGGGAGAATTGTCAAGTAGTTCACAACAAGGTACCAAATGCTTAATTTTAGTTTATTAAAAAATTCGAAAGGTTTTTTGTTTTACATTTTGTGTCCATTTCACCATCAAGGACAATTTATATGGCCAAAAAGGCCATACGTTACTCTATGAGCTTAGGAAATTTGCACGTTATAATATTAACACCCTATACCCTTTAACTCCATAGGTTGGCTTATGTTCTTCCACAAGATACCTACTTATGGTGGCCAAGAATAATTGTCCTAAGACCCTAAGGTTTCCAACAAGGCATTTAAGATCCCTATATAAGCTTCAATAAGAATCATAGGACTTTTCCAAAAAATGACATTCTTAACGTGTCTTTATGTTATTTAGAAATGGCACCTTATGGCCTTTGGGTCATAGGGATCCATTTGATCTTTTGCCACACTTTAAGACTAGGTTGATAATGGGACACTTATATGTCTTGGGACACTCTTATGTGCTTTATGTACTGCTAGGTGATCATTTTTCTTGTATTATTAAAGGAGATTCAAAAATAATATTTTAGTGTTCTATATCCACAGAGTTGGCTTATGAGCTAAAAAGTTTAACCTTTTTTGGCTACTAATTCCACCTTTAACCTTATTCTTGCAAAGCATTTCTAAACATAAATTGTGTAAAAAACATGTGTTTTTTTTTCTTTTTCAAACAAATTGCACCTACATTGAAAACTTAGTAGTTCTCAACATGCAAGTGGTTATTGTGAAAGTTATGACCTGTTGAAAACAGGGTTGTAGAGAAACACACACAGTTTGGAGAAGATGAAGAAGCTCAAGGCACACAATAGAGAGTAGTATTTCTTAGTGCATAATGTAAATATAAGCTAGCCCTAGACTGATGGGCACATGTACAATGAACGGGGAAATAAACCTCATAGCGAGGGAAAAAATGCCAGGCAGAGGTCCTAACTATGTTCATACACATCACCACCACATATGTATGGTAACAAATCCCCCCAGGAGTGAGCAGTGAATGCGATCTAGCACATAGTGTATAGGGAATTTCCATGCCCTAATCACATGATCAATCCAAAAATGGGAGTAAGCCCAAAGCTTTGGCTTTGAACTTCTCATGAGGGAATGCCTTTGTGAAGAGCTCTACAAGGTTGTCTTGTGTTTGCACATAAGCCAAGCTGATCTCTCTTGCTAAGACTCTCTCCCCTGACATAGTGATAATGCACCTCAATGTTCTTTATAAGAGAATCAAAAATTGGGTTCCTTGCAACTTACAATGCACTCTGACTATCAGTGTAGATGATGTTGGCAGTGTTGTGTCCAACACCCAAATCAGGTATAAGACACATGAGCCATACACACTCAACCATAGCTATGAATATTGCCATGTACTCAAAATCACAACAAGAATTGTACATAGTAGGTTGATTCTTGCTCAACCATGATATGCATCAACTATCAAGCTTGAAACAAAAACCACTTGTGGACTCTCATGTATCAAAACAACCAACCCAATCTGAGTCCAAAGAAGCATGTAAATCTAGTAGTAATGATCCCTCCTTGGGATAAAACATGTCAAGATGGAAAGTCCCACTCAAGTATATTGAAAAATATTGCCATGTACTCAAAATCACAACAAGAATTGTACATAGTAGGTTGATTCTTGCTCAACCATGATATGCATCAACTATCAAGCTTGAAACAAAAACCACTTGTGGACTCTCATGTATCAAAACAACCAACCCAATCTGAGTCCAAAGAAGCATGTAAATCTAGTAGTAATGATCCCTCCTTGGGATAAAACATGTCAAGATGGAAAGTCCCACTCAAGTATATTGAAAAATACTCTTGACAATGTGCCAATGCTTATACCCTAGGCTATGCATAAATCTGCTCATCTGTGAGACTGCAAATTGACTATCAAGCCTCATATTGCATACATAAATATGTCATCCAATAGAAGCTTGTTGATAAAGAATAAAATCGACAAAATCACCAGCATCATGAAGCATAAATTCTAGACTTGTTTCCATGGGAGTAGCAATAGTTTTGTAATCCTCAAGTCCCAATACCAATGTCTCTATGTAACTTGTTTGACACAAGGAAATACCACCGTCACATTGCTTAAAATGTATATCCAAGTAATTATGCAGTAGCCCCAAATCTTTCATCTTGAAAGAAGCATTTAAGTCATTCTTACCTTTAGCAATATGTGTCCAATTCAGCCCAACGATCCGCAAATCATCAACATAAAGAACGATGATGAGAAGTGCATCACACCCATGCTTAACATACAAAGTGCTTTCTACTGGAATATTACAAAAGACTCATTTAACCAAATGAGTGACAAATTTCTCATACCAAGCACAAGGAGATTGCTTCAATCCATACAAAGTTTTCTTACATTTGCACTTTATCTTCTCGCCCTTTGATGACAAAATTGTGAGGCTCCATTACATACACTTCCTAAAATATGCCATCATTCAAGAAAGCAATAACAATACCTGATTCATGTACATCCCATCCAAAATGAAGTGCCAATGCATAGTAGTCATAAGATAAGTGGGAGAAAAGTCTCTTCATACAATATGCCTTTTTGTTGTGCATAGAAAGTCTCTTCATGATCTATGCCTTTTTGCTATCTCAAAGGGTGCACCTTTAAGAAACCTTTAAAAGAATATTAAAAAAATCACTTTACTTACATACTTAAGATAACAATATGATCCTTTTTTCTTCAAAAACTTATGGGTTTTTCTCTAAAATCAATTAAAAAACCCCTTCTATTAATACAATCTTGGAAATTTAAAAACTCGTTCATTTGAACTCACATGGTATCTTAAATTTTAAGAGGTGAACTCCCCAAGTTTTCTATGCATAGCCTTTTGCAACAAGTCAAGCCTTCTATTGATCAATCTCACCATTTGACTTACGTTTCAACTTGCAAACCCACTTCGTACCAATGGCCTTTTTTCTAGGAGGGCAATCACATAGAGTCCATGTGTCATTTTTGGTAAGTGCATCATGTTCTGCCCCATTGCATGGTAGCCATCCAATTTACTGAATTATGTGCTTTATCAAAAGACAGAGGTTCCTCTACATCACATAATATAGAAAGATCCAAAGCATAATGCCATAAAATCTAATATCTAACCAACCCAAATTATTTTCTCATATTAAACTGATCATTTAATGTGGGAGAATAAATGGGAACAAGGGTTAGAATATAGACATGTGCTTATGGGTCTATCTCAACACGGGGCTAAAGTCAATGGGTCCAAACGAGAGATGGTATGTCAAAGAGCTATGCTAGCTAATGGAGCTTGAAACGCCTTAGGGTTAGCTTCATTAAAGACCTCCAAAGGTAAGTGTTAAAAGTCCTTAGACCTATGAACTTAGGCAAGCTAGGGTTGTGCTTGAGGTGGGAACCTGGCCCAAGCTTGAGGTACTTGTCGTGCTTGCTGACTAAGGTGCTAAAGTGCTCCGTGACTAAGGTTCTTGAGGGGCTTAACACTAGGTTTGTGTTTAAGCCACTTAAGTGGCTTGAGCCACAACAGTGGCTTGGCACCTCATTCTATAAAATAGGCTCTAAGACTAGTTATTTAAAAAAAACCATAAGCATAGAATATCATTGAGGTCATATCACATAGAGGAACAAATTGGTATAGCGTCTATCACAAAAAGGTGTGAAATATAAAATTTTAATTTTCTAAACATAGCAAAAATCCACAAAACTGGCTTTTAAATTTGACAGCATACATGTGTTTGAAGCTCAAAACAAGTTGAATGTTTTTTTTTCTAAAGACATTATATGCATAGATTTTCATTGTTTACATATCCATGTATTTTTCAAGAAAGTTTCAATGTGCTTTGAATGTTTTAAAGGGGTCTACATGGGATATTAAATCTTTTGCGCAATTTTTGCTCGATTGCACTTAAAAGATGGCTCTTGAAAAATAATATATTTATATGAAATGATTTATCTCTCTTTTTTTTCAACTCCCTACATGCCTTGAGAACAAATCCCCAAAAGGTTTTGATGAGGTTTTTTGTGGTTCATAAGAACAATAATTTACAAACAAATTTCTTATAGCCACAAAAGTGGCTTATCTTCACATAACCCAAGTGTTAAGGTGTTCCAAAAGTCAACAAGGATCCCTACACATGGGGGGGCGAGCCCTACTTGTAGGAGCATGAGAGAGAACACACACACACTCACTCACTCAAGGCAAGTCTAGTCTAAAGAGGCAACAAGTACACATGTCAAGATCCTCTCCATGTTGCCCTCATAAGGTGCCTAAATCCTATTGGTTGAGCTCTAAAGGGGTCCAATGATAATTTAGCTAATTAAATTAATTGTTTAATCATTTATCAAGTCCTCTCAGTCAAAGGGAAAAGGAGGACATTTGTCCACCAAGGACTACCCCTATTGCTAGCTATAACCCACGCTTGTGATTGGCTAGGCTTGAGAAATCCAATGAGCTTCCAACAAGGTAAAAAATAGGGGGTCGACCCAAGCAAATTGGGGGCTAGCTTGAGGGGTATACTCTCTCTCTCTCTCTCTCTCTCACACACACACACACACACACACACACACACACTCATTGTGTCAAGTGCAAAGTGTAAGAGCTTCATCTCCTTCTCTAAGATTGTTGAGAAGTTGAGATCCTACACCAACACTCTTGGCTATGGAATGCGAATCCAACTAAGAGCCATGCTTCAATGCTTGAGCTTGCCATCTTCTCCATCTTCATTGCTATGCTATTATGCTATGCTAAGCAAGAAGAGTGATGATAAGTGAGGAGCTATTTCTTTATCATATGAATGTTTCTTCTTTCTCTTCCCTACCCTCATTCCCTACTAGCTCTCTCCACCTTCGAAGATGTTTGAGGTCTTGGGACTGAGGCTGGGGATAAGTAAATAATTTTATGTAGCTAAGTTACAAGCATAATTGTGGTGCATGAAGCTCTCTATCTTCATTGCACCATCAAGGTCTTAGGAAACACAAAGCTTGTATTGTATCAAGTCTCTCATGATGGGAAAAATTTATAATAGAAAATCCTTTTGGAGGGGGGATTTGGTCCACATAAATATGGTCCTCAATTGTTGTCAAGTTCTCTAATTCTATCTCTTGCAAACGTATTGTCCATGCCAAGTTTATTAAGTATAATGGTTATGTTGCTACGGCTAATTAAGTTCATCCTCTATGTTCTCAAATTAGTCTCATAGAAATGCTCACTATAGTTTTCTTAATTCCACTATTCTCAATGTTCATAGGCCATTTCCATTACATTGGTATTAGAACTATTGGTTTCTCTTTTCTTACTTAAGAAGAGAGGCCCTTCAATTGTCCATGAAAGGTTGGACCTGTTCATTGCAAAGGGGTAAGTGGGACAGGGAACTATTATCTTGGTTGAAAAGGACTTAATTTGAGGTACACCATTGGGAAGTATAGTCTTAATAATGGAGTCTCTCAAGGTTTGCCTTTGGATTAACCATTATTGAGCTATTATCAAGCTCAATAGAAATCATAATCAACCGAGCAATGTTAGACCCTCTCCACTAGTCTTTGCAATCAACAGTCTCTAAACCATGGGTGTGGCCACTTGAGAACTAATTTTTAAAGGTAAAGAAGAGTAGCAACTAAGGTTTTTGAGGGTACCAAAGCACAAAGTAATCTATACATAAGTTTAATTAGCATGGTTGACAATAACCAAGAGAGTAGAATGAATATTGACAATCTTGATTTTTCACATGAAGGTGCTAATGACTCATGCCCCCATGTTTGTTAATTATCTTATTACTAGGTTGCAACAAGCTATGGGAAAGTCTGCTTCGCAAGCCAAATTTACTCAACAACTTCGTGCTTATGGGATTTCCCTTCCTCTCCAAAAGGAGAGAGAGCTTAGAAAGAATCTTGATGAGACTCCGAGAAGAAGACTGTCTCGCATAAGAGAGGAGGAATCCAAATAATGAGAGATAAGCGAATCACTAAGCTCCTCTGAAGATGTGGATCCACGAATTGAAGATGGCGGTCTCAACAATCACCAACTCCTCCCAAGAGGAGTCAACCCATAGCCCTTCTCCTCGTCACTCCGAAAGGGAAGAGAGGAAACAAAGGAAGGAAAAGGCAAGAAAGAGGTCACCGTCTTCTCCTTCTTCTTCATATTTCTCCTCTTTTGACGAAAGCAACAGCTATTCTTCTAGATAATACAAGAGAAGAGGACATTGCAAATCCTACCCTATGTGGTGAAGGTCCCAAAATCTTAAGAAATTCAAAGAGAGAGGAAAGATTATGTCTTTTCTCACCTATATGGCACCTTTGGTGCTACTAACAAAGTATTGGACTTCATCCAACAATTCAACATGGCCTTTGGAGATGAGGGATTTATAAAGTCCTCCAAGGTATGTCATGTAGCTATGCACTTCCAGAAATCTTCTTGTTAATGGCGGGCTAGCCTTCCTGGAAATGGTGAAGCCCCAAAGACATGGAGAACTCTATGAGTCTCCATCATGAAGGAATTCCTTGCAAGCGATGCAAAGGACAAAGTGCTTACAAATAATGAAGTTTGAATTTCCTCTCCAACGAGTCTATCCACATATATGTGGAGAAGTTTTGGGATTTACATCTCAAGGCTACTATCTTTCAAAAGATAGACTTCGCCGAGTAAAAGCGACAATTCTGTGTGAGATTACCTAAAGGAATGGCCGAGTATGTCAACTCCCAACGGGACGGTCTATCACCAAAGTAATCCACCACAATATTGTTGCTGTGCACATCAATTTTCAACAAGGGGCTAAAAGGAATGCCAAGCCCATGGAAAACAAAGATTGAAATGATGCAAAAGGGAAGAACAATTCCCAAAACTCCTTCCAAGGAAATTCCAACAACAACAACAACAATTGGCCTAAGGAGAAGGGAGTTTACAAAGGTAAACATAAACTCTCTCTTGAAGAGCTATAAGCTTTCCGTAAGGACCACAAATTGTTTAAGTGTGGGGAGCAAGGACATGGCTATCGTTCTTGTGCCAAAAGATATGCCCGCAATGAGACTGCTAGAGCTTCTATGATTGAAGCTTCAAAACACGATGCTCATTGTAAAGGATCACCTCTCTCCTATGTTTGGGGAAAGGTACGGGAGTATGATGGCTTCATCTTGTTTGATCCTCGCTCTACTCACAACTTCATATTAGCAAAGTTGGCCACTAAGTTGGGCATTCAAGCTTTCGGGATGGGAGATATTGTAACTACTGATGGAGATTTTAAAGGATTGCAAACCTCCATTACTCCCTTGATTGGGAAGTTGAGGCTTCATGTCCAAAGCTACGTCAACAAAGAAGATTTTTTTTTCTCTCCTCTCCAACACGAGGATGTTATCCTAGGGGCACCATGGTTCAATCGCATGGCTGCCAACATAAAGTTCCCTAAAAGGAGAATCTACTTAACCTACATGGAAAAGGCATGTATATAGATGCTAATCAGTTCGATCATACTATTCCGCTTGTAAATTCACATGATTTTGCAAAGTCGATGAAAATTTCAATTTCCTCGTATATGATTTTTGTCAAAGACTCTCTAAATGGTCACAATGTTTTATCAAATGAAACTGGTAGGAATCAAGAAGAGTTAGACTTGCCTAATTTTCTAAATGGTTTCCAAGATGTTTTTATTAATGATATCTCTATGGAATTACCTCCAAAACAAGGGGATGATGACCATCGAATTGAGCTCCTACTAGGAAGCTCACCACCTAACAAGCCTCCTTATCGAGTTTCCAAAGCTTAGCAACAGAAGATCATGAGGCAAGTACACGAACTGGTAGACAAAGGGATGGTGAGGCCTAGCTCCTCTCCCTTTTGTTCTCAAGTCCTTTTAGTGCAAAAGAAATATGGTACATACCACATGTATGTGGACTATCGAGCGCTAAACCATATCACTATCAATAATTTATTTCCCGTACCACGGGCAGAAGATCTGTTTGATAAGCTACAACGTTTGACCTACTTCAGTAGGATTGACATTAAACATGGCTATCATCAAATAAGAATAGTGAATGAAGATATCCTAAAGATCATGTTCGGTACAATGTTTGGTCTTTATGAATACCTTGTCATGCCTTTTGGTTTGACATATCATTAGGGAAAATTTGGACTCACAAAGGGGCCTTATAAGGAGTTTGACTTCCTCTCTCATGTCCAAAACGGGCGTACAATAAAATTTTTGCAAATCAACTCTAAACTTGGCGGAGATTTGATAGTTAGAATCTACTCTTCAAACTCTTTCTATTGATATATAGCATGCCATGACATTCCTCATATTTGAAAGATTCTATTTTTTATTCTCTTGTGATGTGACAACTCCGTCTAGAATCTAGAGAATCAAAAATAGAATCTTTCAATATAAGGAATCTTGTGGCATGCTATATATCAATAGAAAGAGCTTGAAGAGTAGATTCTAACTGTCAAATCTCCTCCAAGTTTCATTTGCAAAAAATTTACCACATGCCGGTTTTGGACATGAGAGAGGAAGTCAAACTCCTTATAAGGCCCCTTTTCTGAGTCCAAATTTTCCCTAATGTACTCCAGCCACGTTCAATTGTTTAATGGAGAAAAAATTTAGACCCTACTGCTAACTAAGTGGAGTGTTCTTTGATGATATCATCATCTACTCTAAGTCCTTGGAGGAGCACAAACAACATCTCCACGTGATTTTTCAAGCTTTGAGGGAGAACAAGCTTTTTATCAATCATAAGAGAGTGAATTTTTCCTTCAAAAGATTCAATACTTAGGTCATATTATCTCTTAGGATGGTATCCATATCGATCCATCTAAGTTAGAGGTCATAAAGGCATGGTCTAATATAAGGAATCTACATGAGCTACGAAGCTATATTGGTATGTGTGCATACTATAGATGCTTCATAGCAAAATTCTCTCAAATAGAAGGACAAAGAAGAATGTTAATGTTGGAATTAGGGTTGCAAAGAAACACACACAGCTTGGAGAAGACGAAGGAAGCTCAAGGCACACAATAGAGAGATAGATAGATAGCCCTAGAGTGATGGGCGTATATACAATGCTCGAGGGAAAAAAACCTCCTAAAGAGGGAAAAAATGCCCCAGCGATCCTAGTGTGTTCACACACATCACTACCACATGTATATGGTAACAAATCCCCCCTGGAGTGATGCGGTGAACGAGAGCTGGCACATGAGTAAAGGAAAGTGCCATGCCCTGAGGACATGATTAGTCCACAAAGGGGAGTAAGCCCAAAGCTTTGCGGAAAAGCTTCAAGCTTCTCACGAGACAATTCCTTTGTGAAAAAATCTGCAAGGTTGTCCTGTCTTGGCACATAAGCCAAGATGATCTCTCCTGCTGAGAGCCTCTCCCTGACATAGTGGTAATGCACCTCAATGTGCTTTGTGCGAGCATGAAAAACTGAGTTCCTCGCAACTGCCAATGTGCTCTGACTGTCAGTGTAGACAGTGTTGGGAGTGTCCTGTCCAACACCCAGATCATCCATAAGGCCTCTGAGCCATACACTCTCAACCGTAGCTGTGAAGACTGCCCTATACTCAGTCTCACAAATCGAAGTGGCCACAATAGGTTGCTTATTGCTCAACCATGATATACATGAACTTCCAAGCATGAAACAAAAACCACTTGTCGACACTCGCGTGTCAAAACAACCAGCCGAATCTGAGTCCGAGAAAGCATGTAAGTCTGGCGTCAATGATCCCCCGTTGGGATAAAACAAGTCAAGATGTAAAGTGACACTAAGGTAACGGAAAATCCTCTCGACAGCCCGCCAATGCTTAGACCCTGTGCTATGCATAAATCTGCTGACCTGTGAGACTGCAAACTGAATATCCGGCCTCGTGTTGTATACATAAATGAGGCATCCAACAACAGTTTGATAAACAATGGCATCAGCCAGTAGGATCGCCAGCATCGTGTGGACTGAACTTCAAACCTGTTTCCATGGGAGTGGCAATAGGTTTGCAATCCTCAAGTCCAAACTTACATAGCAATGTCTCTATGTAACTTTTCTAACACAAGGAAATACCACCATCACACTGCTTAAACTGTATACCCAAGTAATGATGCAACAGCCCCAAATCTTTCATCTTGAAAGTAGCATTCAAATCAGCCTTAAATTCAGCAATATGTCTCTCATTTGGTCCAGTGATCAGCAAATCATCGACATAAAGAACCACAATGAGAAGTACATCACCCTCATGCTTTACATACAATGTGCTTTTTGTTGGACTATTACAAAAGCCTCATTTAACCAAATGAGTGTCAGCTTTCTCATACCAATCACGAGGAGATTGCTTCAACCCATACAAAGCCTTCTTACATCTGCACACTTTGTCCTCACGTCCTTTTATGACAAAACCCCGAGGCTGCATTACATAAACTTCCTCAAATATGTCACCATTCAAGAAAGCAGTAACAATGTCTGATTGATGTACATCACAACCAAAATGAGCTGCCAATGCACATAGAAAACGCACAGTAGTCATACGACAAAGCTTGACCTTTGACCATGCATCGTGCCATTTCCGTCAGTGACTTGTTTTTCCTCTCAGCAACACCATTTTTCTGAGGTGTATAAGGCACTGTACATTGGTGTTTTATCCCACGACTAGCTAGAAATGTATTAAATTCATGAGACATATACTTCCCCCCTCGATCAGAACGGAGGGTGCCCATAGTACATTTTGAGACATTTTCAGCCATAGCCAGAAATTGTTTGAAGCACATAAAAACTTTGGACTTCTCTTTAAGCGGAAATACCCATGCATGCCCGGAGTAATCATCAATGAAAGTCACGAAGTAAAGGTAATTGCCCAAGGACGGAGTTTGCATGGGCCCACACACATCACTATGCACAAGCTGCAACCTGCATGTGGCCCAAACTGAACCATCCTTTGGAAACATACAACGCTGCATCTTACCCAAGATACATCCTTCACAAACATGTTTGACAGGTGCTTCAAGAGGCGGCAAGAAGCAACCATATCAAATTTCTGCAAACGCAGCAAACTGGAAAAATTCAGATGACCAAAACATGCATGCCAAGGTTTTGCATCTGAAATATCCCTTGAATCTGCAACAGCATTTGCAAAGTTTTGTCTACACTTGTCATACAAAGTGAGCTTATACAACCCACGGAATAAAAGGCCAGATGCAACAATTTCATCACCAAAACTGAGATCGTGAACTGTACATCTGTCATCCACAAATTTGACTACAAGGCCAAGTCTAGCAAGTGCGGATACAGACAAGAGATTCCTCTTGATCCCAGGTACATAAAGTGCATCAACAAGTGTGAAGGAACTACCATTTGCAGCAGTAAGCACAATCTTTCCAACTCCCTGAACCAGATAAGAGGCATTGTTGGCACAAGTGACTGAATTCCTATGAGGGACAGACTCGAGAGAGGTAAAAAATTCACGATGTGAGGTAATGTGCTTTGTAGCACCACTGTCGAAAAACCACACATGTGAATCTGCAACAACTGACAAGCATGCTTCATGGACAACAGGATTGTAAGTGCACTTTGCACTAAAAGGCCATTTTGCATCAATATCAGCAACACAGTCTCCTTTCACAAAAAACTCAACAATGGCTGCATTTGTAGGGGAACCAGCATTTGCAATGGAACCAGCCTCTTTCTTATTAGCCTCTTTGGCCTTCAACTTAGGACATGACTTGAGTAAGTGATCATTAGCTTTACAGTAATGGAAATGCATTTTCTTTTTTCCCTTATCACCAGAATTGCCAGACGGAGTGTTGCCATGAGAAGCATTCGGAACAGAAGTTTTGCCACTCGCAGCAGAACCATAAGAAGTGGTTGCATTGTTGTTACCACCCTTTCTTTTAGAAGCAATAAAATCTTGTTCAATTGCACGCTGTCTAGTCCTGTTTTTTCTGGAAAGTGACTCTTGCAACAGCAATGTGCATAATACATGAAACTTGATAACTTCTGGATTTCCTTGGGTCATAAGTCTCCAAGTGCTAGCAAAAGTCTGGTAAGAATCTAGTAAGGCATCAAGAACAGTCTGCCAAGGGAACTGTCTGAAATGACTTCACCTGCAGAAATAAGTTGCTCATTGATATCCTTGACACCAACAAGGAAAGTGTCCATATCATCTTCCTCATGCATAATCTTCGACTCCAGCTCTTTACGAAGCAAATCAATTTTAGCCTCATTACAGCTTGCATAAAGATCTGCTAGAATATCCCAAGCCTGTTTTGCATTTTGCTGAACGAATGTGAGAAACAATGGTGCGCTTCAGAGATAACGTAATCAATGCATGAGCCTGCACATCCTTTACATCCCAACGAGATTGTTCTGCTGTAGTCAAAACAACTCTAATATCAGCAAGACCTGCAACATCCTCAACATCGCCTGCATCCTCAGAACCAGGATGTACATCAATGCCCTGCACAATGTTCTAGACGCCCTTTGACACAAGAACATGTTGCATCATATAAGCCCACATAGGGTAGTTGTCCCCATCCAACCTGTCCTCAGCATTAAACATCTTGAACACATCTGTGTTGTTGTCAGCCATGGTAAATGCTGCACCTGATGTGAAAACTACCCGAAAATAGGAGAAATGGAATGGGAACAATATGTGCTATATAGCACAAACCGTAGAAGACTAAAAGGCACATGTTACACAGAAAACGGCACTAACAAAAATTCTGCACAAAATGAAAAAATTGCCTGTGCAGACCTGCCTGTAGTGGAAATGAAAGCTGAAATGAGCCCGAATAAAAAATCTGAGTAGACTGAGCTCTGCAAGATCTGCTGAATTTTTTATCGACCCGTGAACGATTTCTAAAGCTCATTGAAATTGGAGAAAGTGAGCAGGCATGTGCTGGAGTAGCTAGCGACTAAGCCCGGGAGGATGCAACCTGCTCTAATACCAATTGTTGGAATTAGGGTTGCAGAGAAATGCACAGAGCTTGGAGAAGATGAAGGAAGCTCAAGGCACACAATAGAGAGTGTGTTACTTAGTATGCAATGGAAAGATAGATAGCCCTAGAGTGATGGGCGTATATACAATGCTCGGGAAAAAAAAACCTCATAAAGAGGGAAAAATACCCCGGCGGTCCTAGTGTGTTCACACACATCACTACCACATGTATATGGTAACAGTTAAGTACTCATGGACTACTAAAGAGAATAATGCTTTTGATAAGCTCAAAGAGAAGCTTAACTCCCAACTAGTCCTTATGCCTTTGGATCTCTCAAAGCCATTTGAGGTCCAATGTGATGCTTGTGGTGATTGCCTTGGACAAGTCTTTCTTCAAGAAGGGCATGCCATAGCATATGAGAGCCGAAGGCTCAATATGGATGGACGGGTCTTGGGCATATATGAAAAAGAGCTTTTAGGTATTCTACATGCCCTATACACATGGAAGCACTATCTATTGGGGCTCCATTTATTTTGCAAACGGACCACCAAAGTCTCAAGTACTTCATGACACAAGCCAAGATTTATGACAAACAAATGAGGTGGGAAAATTTTCTTTCGCAATTTTATTTTCATATTTCTCACATTGCTGGTAAGCATAAGGGTGAAAGCATGTTAACCTGACGCGCTTTTTGTGCTAGTTAGAAGTTTCAAGTTAGCACATCTTCAAAAAGTTGGGCGTCCGGTAAATTTTTGACAAATAACCTCAAAATTTGTCGGAGGTTGTACATCTAGATTCCTTGTTTCAAGTGCTTTCTATTGATATATCATATGTCATAGATCTTGGAGATGTAGCTCAAGTTATTGTACTAGTTAGCATATGTCAAAATTGTTCTAGTTAGCATTTTCTGGGACATGAAAAAGCATGACAGGTTAACATGCTTTCACCCATAATCAAGTGGTTGATGCACTTTCACAACGACCAAGAGTCAATGTGGTGCCTATAGCAACTCACAATGATCTATCCTCAATGATAGATGAGTATGCTACTGACCCTGACTTTAAAGACATAATGTCAGTCCTCGGATTGGTGAATAAAGAAGAACCATTCACCTTCCAAGATGGTTATCTTGTCCATCGCAATAGGCTATGTGTTTCCCACTCCTTTCATGAGAAAATTATGTATGAATCCTATGCTCCTCCCTATGTGGGGCATAGAGGAATTCAAACTACTCTTCGAGGAGTAGAGACATACTTCTATTGGCCTACCATGAAAGTAGACATACAAGAGTATGTTTCAAATTGTGTGGTATGCCAAAAGACCAAGTATGATAGAGGGAAGCAACCATTGCCCATCCCTAATCCACCATTGACAATCCCTAATCTACCAGGGAGACTATATCCATGGATTTTATCTTTGAATTACCCAAGTCTATCCATGGAATTATGGGAATAAGGACAATAGTTGACAGAAGTTTAGCAAGACAACACACTTTATTCCTATCAAACAGACTATTAAGGCACACCAAATAGCAACCCTCTTCATATCTCAGATTTTCAAACACCATGGATTTCCAACATCCAATGTGTCAGATAGAGATCCTAGAATGACCAATAATTTTTGGAAAGGTCTCTTTGAAAATCTAGGTACAAGATTGAATTTCTCTTTGGTCTATCATCCACAAACGGATGGCCGAAGTGAGATAGCCAATCTTTCTTATGTTATATAGAAGTAGATCAATGCTCACAATGGGAGAAGTACTTATCCCTTGTAGAGTATGCGTACAATAATACTGTCTATACTACTATGGGAAAGAAACCTTTTGAGATCATAGAGGGAAGACCTAAAAGTCCCTTAAAGTACATGGGAAGATCTTCGCTGTCAATGAGTATAGCTGTGACCTACAATAATCTTTTCAAAAGGTTAAGGAGGATATATCCATCTCTCAACAAAGAAAAAAGGTTGCTCCTAATAAGCACAAAGGGGCCTTAACATTCAAGGAAAATGATTGGATCTTACTCATGTTTCCAAGGCTTGATTGAGGCAAACAACGGGCAGAAATCCTATAGGCCATCAAAATTATTATACTAAACTAGAAAAAAGATACTATGGTCCTTTTAAAATCTTGAATCCAATCAATGACATGGCTTATCAACTCATGTTTCCCAACCATTGGCTCATACACAATGATTTTCATGTGAGCCTACTTAAGCCCTACAAAGAAGATCCACCAAGAGAACCAATTATTGAAGACCTCCTAGAATCAAAGACCAAGAAGAGGTGCTACAACCCGAAGCTATCCTTCTGCATGAAGACAAGGTACTACAACATGGTAAGATTATCTGATGATATCTTATTAAGTTCAAAAATTATCCTTTTAAAGATGCTAGATGGATGCAAGGAGTACAACTTAAGGATAGTATGAACCTTGTCAATGCTTACAATGCTACATTAGAGTAAGAAAATGTACATGTTTCTTTTAAATGATCAATGTTTTTGTATTTTAAGGTTAAATCTCTTTTTATTGTGCACAAATTTCAGTAGTATGCATGCTTAAAATCATGTTTTTGTTGATGACTTCTCTCAAACACTAAGTAGAAATTGTTGCTCTACTTTGGAATTATGATATGGACTAAAGAGCATACATGCTTGCGGTAGCTAAGTTACCCAAACTCCAAATGGATTAGTCATCCACCTTGGAATGATGCCGTAGGCTAAAAAGGGATCCTCTGCCCGCTAAGAAACATCAACTAATGAATAAGGATTTATTTCTTCTACCTCATAGTCGAGGATGACGATGATTTCAAGAGAGAGGTAGTGTCATAAAATCTAATATATAACCAACCCAAATTATTTTCTCATATTAAAATGATCATTTAATGTGGGAGAATAAACGGGAACAAGGGTTAGAATATAGACATGTGCTTATGGATCTATCTCAACACGAGGCCAAAGTCAATGGGCCCAAATGAGAGATGGTATGTCAAAGAGCTATGCTAGCTAATGGAGCTTGAAAGACCTTAGGGTTAGCTTCATTTAAGACATCCAAAGGTTATTGAAAAATTTCCTTACACTTAGGACCTTAGGCACACTAGGGTTGTGCTTGCGGCGAAAACCCAGCTCAACCTTGAGGTGCTTACTGACTAAGGTGCTTTAGGTGCTTGTCATGCTTGCTAACTAAGGTGCTTGAGGTGCTTAATGACTAAGTTTCTAAAGTGCTCCATGACTAAGGTGCTTGAGGGCCTTAAGGTGTTCCAAAAGTCAACAAGGATCCCTACACATGGGGGGGCAAGCCCTACTTGTAGGAGCATGAGAGAGAACACACACACCCTCACTCAAGGCAAGCCTAGCGTAAAGAGGCAACAAGGACACATGCCAAGCTCCTCTCCTTAAATCCTATTGGTTGACCTCTAAAGGGGTCCAATGATAATTTATCTAATTAAATTTATTGTTTAAGCATTTATCAAGTCCTCTCTCTCAAAGGGGAGAGGAGGATACTTGTCCAAGGACTACCCCTATTGCTAGTTATGACCTAGGCTTGTGATTGTCTAGGCTTGGGAGAGCCAATAAGATTCCCACAAGGCCAAAAAGAGGGAATGGACCCAAGCAACTTGAGGGATATCTTGAGGGGTACTCTCTCTCTCTCTCTCTCTCTCTCTCTCTCTCTCTCTCTCTCTCTCTCTCTCTCTCTCTCTCTCTCTCTCTCTCTCTCACTGTGTGAAGTGCAAAGTGCAAGAGCTTCATCTCCTTCTCCAATCTTGTTGAGAATTTGAGAGCCTCACCAACACTCTTGGATATGCAATGCAAATCCAAGAAAGAGCCATGTTTCAATGCTTGAGCTTTCCATATTCTTCATCTTCATTACTATGCTATTATGCTATGCTAAGCAAGAAGAGTGATGATAAGTGAAGAACTATTTCTTTCTCATATGAATGTTCCTTCTTCCTCTTCCCTACCCTCATTCCCTACTAGCTGTCTCCACCTTCGAAGGTGTTTGAGGTCTTTGGACTGAGGCTGAGAAAAAGTTAATGCTTTCATTTAGCTAAGTTAAGGGAATAATTGTGGTGCATGAAGCTCTCTATCTTCATTGCAACATCAAGGTCTTAAGGAACACAAATCTTGTGTTGTATCAAGTCTCTCATGATGGGAGAAATTAAAAGACAAAAACCTCTTGGAGGGGGGACTGGCTCCACATAAATCCCGTCCTCAACTGTTGTCCAGTTCTCTAATTCTCTCTCTTGCAAAAGTATTTTTCATGCCAAGCTAATTAAGTATAATGGTTATGTTGCTACCTCTAATTAAGTTCATCCTCTATGTTCTCAAAGTAGTCTCATAAAATTGCTCACTATAGGTTTTTTAATGCCGCTATTCTCAATGTTCTTAGGCCATTTCCATTACACACAACAATTTGATGCATAAGATGCATGGCAAGAACTTGAATGAGTACATCTAGATAAAGGTGCATCCAATTTATTATCATGTAAAGTATGCACAAACCATTTTGGCATATCTCTGGCTTGCTCATTCGCAGCCCTTTATACGTCAAGTACATCATGAACATGTGTAAAAGAAATAGGTTGATCTGTAGCATATTCTAGAACCTCTATAGGTTGTACACATATTAAGTATATAAGTGGCACATATGATAGCCTCAAGCCACAAAAAATGTGGCATAGCTTGACTTTTGACCATACATCATGCCATTTCTATAAGCAACATATTTTTCCTTTTAGCAACACCAAATTTCTTAGGTGTATATGGAAATGTACATTGGTGTTTTATCCCACAACTAGACAAAAATGCACTAAACTTAGGAGACATATACACCCTCATCAATCTAAACAGAGGGTGTCCATAGTATATCTAGAGACATTTTTCAGTCACAGCTAGAAGTTTCTTTGATCACATAAACTCTTTGGATATAGCTTTAAGAGGATACACCCATGCATTCCTAGAGTAACCATCAATGAAAGTCATGAAGTAAAGCTAATTGCCCAAGGATGGAGTTTGCATAGGCCCACAAACATCATTATGCACAAGTTGCAATCTACATGTAGCCCTAACTGAACCATCCTTTGGAAACTTTGAACATTGCATCTTACCCAAAATACAACCTTCACAAGCATGCTTCACAGGTGCTTCAAGAGACAGCAAAGAGGAAACCATATCAAATTTCTACAAATTTAGCAAAGTAGAAAAAATTACTTGCCCAAAATGAGCATGCCAAAGTTTTGCATCCAAAACAACCTTTGAATCTACAACTTCATTTGCAAAATTCTACCCACACTTGTCATAAAAAGTGATCTTATACAACCCATGACATAAAATGCTAGATGGAACAATTTCATCACCAAAATTGAGATCATGGATTGTACATTTGTCATCCACCAATTTCACAACAAAGCCATGCAGATACAAACAAAAGGTTCTTTTTCATCCTAGGTACATAAAGTGCATCAGAAAGTGTGAAATAACTACCGTTCATAGTAGTTAGCACAATGTTTTACAACTCCCTTGACTAGATAAGAGACATTGTTGTCACAAGTGACCATATTCCCATATGGGACAACCTTCATTAGGAAAAGTTTGGACTCAAAAATAGGCCTTGTAAGGATTGTTGATGTGGCATAGCTTTCAAAAAGTGGGGATCGGTAATTTTTTTGCAAATAAGATCCAAACTTGTCGGAGGTTGGATATTTAGAATCTACTCTTCAAATGCTATCTATTGATATATAGCATGCATGTATCGGACATTGCCTTCATGTAGATATAGAAAAAGGTGATTCTAGATTACCGTAACGGTAACAAAACCTGGCTGATTGAAAAAAAATGGCATAACTTTCATAGAAGTCATCCAATGGCTCTTTAGAATCCATTTTTCAAGAATTTTCCAATGATAGGTCATATCATGGGGTTCTAAGCAATATTTAGAGGGGTCTACCGGGTTGATTTCTTTTGTACAACTTTGATGATGTGGCACTCTTAAAAGGACCAAAAATGAGTTCAAAATTTTCCTAATGGAGAGGGGAAAACAAGTCACTATGTGAGGTAATGTGCTTTAAAGAACAACTCTCAAAGTACCACACATGAGAATCTATTGCAAATGACATACATGCATTATGGATGGAAGGATCATAAGTACACTTTGCACTAAATTTCCACTTTGCATCTACATCAATATCACATTTACATCAATGTCATAGTCTCCTTTCACAAAAGACTCTACAATAGTTGCACTTGTAGTGGAACTAGCCTCTTTCTTCTTGGCCTCTTTTACCTTCAATTTAGGACACTGCTTAATCAAGTGATCATTAGCCTTGCAATAATGGCAACGCATCTTCTTTTTTCCCTTTTACCAAAATTCCTCGAAGATGAATCGCTAGAAGAATCATAAGGAATAGGTGATTTTCCACTCGAAAAAGAACCATGAAAAGTGGATACATTACTATTGCCACTTTTTCTTTGAGAGGAAACAAAAGGCGATTCAATAGCACTTTTTTTTAGCAATGTTCTATCTTGAAAGTGAATCTTGCAACAATGTGCATAATACATCAAACTTGAAAACATTGGGATTTTGTTGGGTCATAAGTCTCCAAGAACTAGCAAAAGTCTGGTAAGAATGAGACAATACATCAAGAACAATCTACACAAGGGAGCTGTCTAAATCTGCACAATCTACATCTCCTATCACGCAAGCCGTTGGTGCACCCAAACTGTGTCGATCCATGGAAATGCAAGAAGCCAAGTCATGGATGTTTGCAGGCAAATGGCAGGGTCATTGAGCAAATACTTGATGCAATGTAAAGCCAATGCTATTCCAATATGTATGTCAGTTTTCTTTATTTCAAAAGAGAGAGAAATACAAGAAGAGCACGAGACACTGTGAAATTATTGTGCAGTTATGAATATTGAACATATTGTTTTTAAAGAAAGCTTAACAAAACTTATCCTTCGTCTTCAAGAAATTTTGTCAAGGCAGCTTCGCCGGCTTCCTGCACTTTGAATGATAGCGACTCAAGGCTTACACCCTATAGGGCTGCACTTCATTTTTTCTTACACCCTATAGGGTAGTGTAGTTTGTTCTTGATTGATAGCACCAAATAATCTCTCTCTCTCTCTCTCTCTCTCTCTCTGTCTCTCTCTGTCTCTCTCTCTCTCTCTCTCTCTCTCTCTCTCTCTCTCGTGCTCTCTTAGCCGTTTTTTGACCTAGTACACAACAATTCACTCTTTTGACCATAATTGCTCATTTGAACTCTGATTTAGGTGATCTATAGCCTCAAGCAAAGAGCACAAAGCCCTCTACGCATTGATGTAAACACATAAGTTTTTTGTGTAATGGAAGACTTTGCTGTAACAACATCTCAGAATTGAAAAAACTGTCAAAACTTTTTTTTTTTTGCCGACTTGAATCAATGTCAAACAAAACTTGCAAGGGTGGAAAATCCACACTCGCCATGGAGAATGATGCAAAATATCCAAGGAATCTGTATGCTAATCCAACCACATCGTCTACAACAACGGAAGCAATGATTATGGCTTACTTAATCTCATTACAAGAAATCGTCAATAAGCAAGGTGAAGAGTTGTGCGCACTTGCAATGGAGAATGACACTTTAAGAGTTCTCGTTGTGGAGAATGAGTACCTCAAGAAGGTTCTTGAAATGCAAACAACACGCTTGATGCATCTTGAGAATGAAGTTCAAGAATGTAAACGCTCTCTTGTTGACATGAATGTATTGAAAGAGTGCTTGAGCAAAGTTGAGAGTGATCATATATTGAAACAGGAAACGATAGATACAATACGACATGATGTATGTGAGATGAGAAATGCATGAATGTATTGAAAGAGTGCATGAATGTATTGAAAGAGTGCATGAATGTATTGAAAGAGTGCTTGAGCAAAGTTGAGAGTGATCATATATTGAAACAGGAAACGATAGATACAATACGACATGATGTATGTGAGATGAGAAATGCATCCAAATCATGGGCTGATATATGTAAGGATAATGTGGTTTCTACATCTCCTATCACGCAAGCCGTTGGTGCACCCAAATTGTGTCGATCCATGGAAGTGCAAGAAGCCGAGGCATGGCTGTTTGCAGGCAAATGGTAGGGTCATTGAGCAAATACTTGATGCAGTGTAAAACCAATGCTATTCCAATATGTATGTCAAATGAGGTACTTAGCAGGCTAAGGGTATCTTCAAGATTTCCTAGTCTAAGCTTAAGGTTGCTAAAGGTTGGTGGGTTTCTCCGCCAGAAAGTCATGGATATGCAAAATGGTTGCTCAAGCTAGGCAAGTTCAAAGCTTTTTATAGTCAAGTATGCTACAACATGTCCATTGAGAGCTATTGCAGGTGGTGCAACTCAATATATGGTGTTTGTGATTCTCTCAACGAAGTGCCTTCCACCAAGAATTCATTTTTATGGGCCAATTATGTTGAGTTTGTGGCCATGAGCCCTCAGCATGAGAGGCGATTCTTGTTTAGGAGGTGTCAAATCGGGGAGTAGCCTTGGTGTAGTCGTTTCATGTTTGCTTGAGTTTCTTTATTAAGAGCCGAGGTGGACCTTGCAAAGGCGAGAAGGGGAGCTGAGTTGGAGTTTTTTTGATACCGCAATCAAAGGCTTGCCGACCTCGTGAAAACCCAAAGATTTTTAAAGCTTTAACTTAGAGGGAAAAAAAATCGATGCATGAAGGTGTAAGCACGCTACATACTGCATGGGGTGGCGACGCCATCTCGGTGGTTTCCATATGGTAGTAGAAAAGGAGAGCGCGGCAATTACAAGGGGACTTGGCCAGTTTTCTGAGGGGATGACCAATAGTGAGGTCGCTAGTGGCCAAAGAGAAGGAGAGGAAGGTGGTAATTAGCGGGTTGACAGGTCGTGAATAGAAGGAAGCTGCAAGGGAGGCCCCGAGTAGGGGAGGCTCAGAGCCGTGACCAAGGGGGGGTCCATCCAGGGCCGCCACGGAGAAAAGAGACGGATGGAGAGGCGCTGCAGGAGGGTCGCCTTGAGGTGAGTAGGGAAGGGAGAGACTTCAAGAGGAGGCAGAAGCGCCATATTCAGCAAGGTGTTCAAGGGCTTCCAGTAGCGTAAAAGGGAGGAGTTGCAGCGGGCCGAGGGTAATCCGGACAGAGGAAGGCTGCATGGGTTAAGTTCCAAAAAGGGGACCTTCTCAGGGCGTGCACATTGCCATTTACAGAGGGCGACAAGTGCAGGTAGAAGGGCTGCAGCCCACGGAGTTCGTTAGCTGCACTATATGCAGAGAGAGAAGGGCCGCCAAGGGCTTGGTTATAAACAAGGCAGAGAAGTACAAGGTTGGAGGGTGGTACAAAGCCTCCAAGACTGCGAAGGGTGTGGCCGCCACTTGCATAAGAAGGATGAGGGGAGACGGCTATGTTATCCCATTCCTTTAGCCCTATAAATTCATCGGATGCTTCACCAAGGAGGGAGTTTTCTCAGAGAGGTCCATCATTGTACATGTGATGGGAGCAAAGTGAGACACGGACCCCGACAACCTCTAAAACGCCGGGAGCCAATGGCACGCTTCGAGCCGGTCACGATAAAGCGAACAGAGGGCACTGTTAAGTATGGAGCCTGATTTACCCTTGTAATTTTCTGTGGTAAAAGCGCACATTTGTAAGGCCCCCATTACGAGGAGAAGCCATCGTGTGTGAAGGAAAATGATTCACCGGAAACCAAAATTTTCACGGACAAGAATCAGGGGTAACTTTAAAGGCCTTGGGGGCGTAGGCCCCCGAGACTTTTTTTCGTCGGAATAGTCTTTTTCATCGGAATATTATGGCCGGACGGTGGTCGGAAAGTGGTCAGAAAACAACCGGTCGGTTCGCCGGTGGCCGGTAGTCAATGGCCGATGGCCGGTGGTCGAAAGTCAATGGCCGGTGGTCGGTGGTCGGAAGTCAATGGCCGGTGGCCGGTGGCCGAATTCAGAAGCAGACTTGTCTTCTCAAGGGCGGCCACACATGGGCGGATTGGAGGGTCCGATTTGGACTTATTCGCACAAGGGCGGCTACACATGGCTGTCTCTCATAAGAGAGGGCATCCCTTTTGGCCTATAAAAGGAGGCCATTTCTACACACATTTCATAGTGTGAAGTTGATGCAACAAGGTGAGTGTGAGGTGGTGAGAGTGAAGCAAGGCGAGAGCTCCATTAAGGGTATATTCCCTTTGTAAACTACTTCTTGTTTTGAAGTACTAAAGCCATTGAGTGGCTGCTTTCCCGTGGACGTAGCCCACATTGGGTGAACCACGTATATCGTGTGTACTCTCTCTCTCTCTCTCTCTCTCTACTCTATAATCTCGTGTATATAAATCTGTCTCTCTCCATTAAGTAATCTACTCAATTATCTATTTAGCTACGTCTTATTTCCTAACAACTGGTATCAGAGCAAGGTTTGCTCGTAGCTAAATTATCTCAAGGAAAGGATTCCTTGAATTGAGTGGGAGTTATGGCGGAGGAAGGGAAGCTCAAGATTGAGAAGTTCAACGGCAAAAACTACCAACATTGGAAGATGCAGATTGAAGACTATCTCTACCATAAGGACCTCTATTTGCCACTAGGCGGTCTTGCGAAGAAGCCCGCAACAATGGCAGATGAAGCATGGATTGTCCTTGATCGAAAGGCACTGGGAACAATCCGGTTAAGCTTGGCGTCAACGGTGACCTTCAATGTTTCGGAGATGAAGACCACGGAGGACTTGATGAAGTCACTTGACGACTTCTACGAGAAACCATCGGCATCCAATAAGGTATTTCTTATGAAGCGCTTGTTCAATCTAAAGATGGCAGAGAATGGTTCAGTTGCAGAACACCTAAATAACTTTAACAAAAACATAAGTCAACTTCGATCAGTGAAAATCAATTTCGATGACGAAGTGCGAGCTCTCCTTATAATATCATCTCTACCAGATAGTTGGGACAGCCTTGTGATGGCTGTAAGTAATTCTATCTCTGGCACAAATACTCTTAAGTTTGATGATTTTGTGGGTGTTCTCCTAAGCGAGGAAATGTGAAAGAGAAGCACAGCAAAATGATCAAGTGCCGCACTATCAGTGGAAACAAGAGGAAGGCTTAAGGAGAGGTTCAAAAACCAAAAGGGTCGTGATCGCTCAAGGCGGAGCAACTCACGTACAAAGTCAGTTCTTGAATGTTGGAACTGGGGCAAGAAGGGCCACGTCAAGAAGGATTGCTGGTCCAAGAAGAAGAAGGAGACAGAGTCTCAAGACAACAAGCCAACATCGGAGGCCAATGTGGCAAGTAAAGTAGAGCAAGATGCTCTAATTCTCTCATTAGACAATGTGTATAATTCCTGGATAGTAGATTCTGGGGCTTCATTCCATGAGACACCACACAAGCAACATTTCCAAGACTACACCAAAGGTAATTTTGGGTATGTATACTTGGGAGATGATGAAGCTTGTGAGATTGTCGGCAAAGGTACAGTTTCTGTCAAAACTGCTAACGGAAATGAATGGAAGCTTAAAGATGTTAGGCATGTTCCTTCTCTTCGCAAAAATTTGATCTCTACAGGACAATTGGACAATGAAGGTCACAACATTGCATTCGGAAACAAACAGTGGAAGATCTCAAAGGGATCTTTGGTGGTTGCCAAGGGTGAAAAAGTCGGTACACTTTACTTGTGTACTGTTAGCACGCAACCTTCAGCTTGTGCAGCAACTACAGAAGTTGACAGTGCGGTGTGGCACTACGGACTTGGACATATGAGTGCCAAAGGAATGCAAATCCTTCAAACAAAGAAGCTTCTACCAGGTTTGAAAGAAGTGGACTTAGAGTTCTGTGAAGATTGTGTTTATGGTAAACAAAAGAGGGTAAAATTTCAAAAATCAGGAAATGAAAGAAAAAATTAAAAACTTGAGTTGGTTCATTCTGACGTTTGGGGTCCTGCAAGTACACCATCACTTGGTGGCTCATTGTACTATGTAACATTCATAGACGATGCGAGTAGAAAAACATGGGTTTATGCCATGAAGAATAAATCCGATGTATTTTCCATATTTCAAAGGTGGAAAGCCTTTGTGGAGAATGAAATAGGTACCAAGGTTAAATGCCTCAGATCCGACAATGGAGGCGAATATTGCAGTCAAGCTTTTGAAAGCTTTTGTGCTAGCAATGGCATTCGGAGGCAAAGGACAACCCCAAGGACACCTCAACAAAATGGGATTTCGGAAAGGATGAACAGGACAATCATGGAACGAGCACGAAGCATGCGGCTACATGCAAGCCTACTGCTTGAGCTTTGGGCGGAAGCTGTAAGTACGTCTCTGTACTTAATCAATCGGTCACCCTCAACGGCATTGGATGGGGGAGTTCCAGAAGAGGCATGGACAGGTAAACCGGTGAATTATGCATTTCTCAAAGTGTTTGGGTGTGAGGCTTTCATGCACATAGATAGAAGCCTAAGATCAAAGTTAGATGCAAAGTCCAAAAAGTGTTTCTTCATTGGCTATGGAGAAGGAGACTTTGGGTATCGCCTATGGAATCCTGAAGATGGTAAAATCTTAAGGAGTAGGGATGTAATTTTTAACGAACAAAATATGTACAAAGATTACTTGGAAAGAAAACAAACAAAAGAAATAGGTGATGAGTACATGGAGCTTGAGGACGATGAAGACTCGAGGACTGCAAACGGTGACAATGTGCAACAACGTCAACCAAATGAGGAGCCTCAACCTATTCCCCGAAGATCTACAAGAGCAAGTAGACCTCCAGAAAGGTTTGTTACTTCCTTCAACCATCTCTTGATCTCAGATTCTGGAGAGCCGGAATCATATGAAGAAGCTATGCAACATGAATCCAAAGAAGAATGGACGAAGAGCATGCAAGTGGAGATGGACTCACTACATCGCAACCAAACATGGGAGTTGGTTGAGTTGCCTAAAGGTAAGCGGGCACTTCAAAACAAATGGGTGTACAAGCTAAAGGAAGAAGAAGGTGGGAAGAAAAGGTACAAGTCTAGGCTTGTGGTAAAAGGTTTTTCTCAAAAAAAAGGTATCGACTTCAATGAAATATTTTCTCCTGTTGTAAAAATGAACTCAATTAGGCTTGTCTTAAGCCTTGTGGCTACTCATGATCTAAATCTCGAGCAAATGGATGTAAATACGGCATTCCCTCACGGTGACTTAGAGGAGGAAATCTACATGCTTCAACCAAAGGGGTATGAAGTAAAAGGTAAGGAGAAAATGGTTTGAAGATTAAAGAAGAGCTTGTATGGTTTGAAGCAAGCATCAAGACAATGGTACTTGAAGTTTGATCGATGGATGTTGGATCATGGATTCACAAGATGCAACTCGGATCACTGCGTCTACACTGAGAATTTGGGAGATGGGAAATTCATCATTCTAATGTTGTATGTTGATGACATGTTGATTGCAAGTGCTAACATGCAGGACATCAAAGACCTAAAAGAGGAGCTGTCCAAATCTTTTTCAATGAAAGATTTAGGTGCTGCAAAGAGGATACTTGGTATGAAAATATCAAGGGACAGGATGAAGAAGACAATAAATCTATCTCAAAAAGGTACTAGAAAGGTTTGCAATGCAAAATGCAAAACCAGTTTCTACACCTTTGGCTGGTCATTTTAAACTAACGAAGGATATGTAACCAAAGACACAAGAGGAGATAGCCTATATGTCTAAAGTTCCATATGCTGCAGCGGTAGGTTCTCTAATGTATGCTATGGTCTAGACAAGGCCAGAAATTGCACATGCAGTGGGAGTTGTGAGTAGGTTCATGGACAACCCAGGTAAAGAGCATTGGCAAGCTGTGAAGTGGATACTTAGGTATCTAAAAGGGACAACAACAAATGCTTTGTATTTTGGAGGAACTGATATTTTTCTAGAAGGGTATGCTGATGCAAATATGGCAGGTGACAAAGATACTCGAAGGAGCACTACTGGCTATGTGTTCACGGTTGGAGGCACAGCAGTAAGCTGCGCTTCAAAGCTGCAGAAAGTGGTTTCACTTTCTACCACGGAAGCAAAGTATGTAGCAATGACGGAGGCAAGCAAAGAAATTCTGTGGCTTCACAGATTCTTAGAAGAGCTTGGATTCAAACAAGACAATTGTGTCTTATATAGTGATAGCCAAAGCGCTATCCATCTTGCGAAGAACTCAGCCTTTCATTCAAGGAAAAAGCACATTGAGGTGAGATATCACTTCATACGCACTCTTTTGGAAGAGGGACAACTAAAGCTAGGAAAGGTGCATACAAGTGAAAATCCTACAAACATGTTTACAAAGGTGGTCAACAAGGAGAAGTTGAGCTTTTTCTCATCTTCAATCGGCATTCAAGGATAAGAATCCAGAATGGAAAGCAGTCACAGGTTTGGTTTGGAGATCAGTCTCCAAGTGGGAGATTGTTAAGTATGGAGCCTGATTTACCCTTGTAATTTTCTGTGGTAAAAGCGCACATTTGTAAGGCCCCCATTATGAGGAGAAGCCATCGTGCGTGAAGGAAAATCACTCACCGGACACCAAAATTTTCACGGACAAGAATCAGGGGCAACTTTAAAGGCCTTGGGGGCGGAGGCCCCCCAGACTTTTTTTTCGCCGGAATATTATGGCCGGCCGACGGCCGGAATATTATGGCCGACCGACGGCCGGAAAGTGGTCGGAAAACAACCGGTCGGTTGGCCGGTGGCCGCTAGTCAATGGTCGATGGCCGGTGGTCGGAAGTCAATGGCCGGTGGCCGGTGGTCGGAAGTCAATGGCCGGTGGCCGGTGGCCGAATTCAAAAGTAGACTTGTCTTCTCAAGGGCGGCCACACATGGGCGGATTGGAGGGTCCGATTTGGACTTATTCGCACAAGGGCGGCTACACATGGCTGTCTCTCATAAGAGAGGGCAGCCCTTTTGGCCTATAAAAGGAGGCCATTTCTACACACATTTCATAGTGTGAAGTTGATGCAACAAGGTGAGTGTGAGGTGATGAGAGTGAAGCAAGGCGAGAGCTCCATTAAGGGTATAATCCCTTTGTAAACTACTTCTTGATTTGAAGTACTAAAGCCATTAAGTGGCTGCTTTCCTGTGGATGTAGCCCACATTGGGTGAACCATGTATATCGTGTGTACTCTCTCTCTCTCTCTCTACTCTATAATCTCGTGTATATAAATCTGTCTCGCTCCATTAAGTAATCTACTCAATTATCTATTTAGCTACGTCTTATTTCCTAACAAGCACCACCTAGATTTGAGCGGCTAGGACGTAGACCACGGTGATGTGAACACCGCAAACCTACACACACAAAGAGAGACGGAGAGACAGAGAGAGAGAAAGAGACGGAGAGAGAGAGAGAGAGAGAGAGAGAGAGAGAGAGAGAGCATTGACAATTTATGAAAAAAAACTCGGGGGTGTGAGGGAGAATTATATCTTGCAGTATTTACAAATGACCTTCCTTCCGGCGAGGTGACACACCGTGGTGATAGAGAGATAGGGATAAGAGATGGTGCATCTACTTGGTGCTTTCTCTAAAGACGACTTGATGATATGAAACTTTCTACCCAGAATGTGTATGTGTGTGTGCATCGACCATTGGAGTCGAGAGGTGGACGTAGCTCCGTTCACATGGTGCAATTCCCAAAACAAACCATCACACAAGTCCCCCCCCCCCGCCCCCCCCTGTGATTCCAATAGTGTCAATTCCTCCCACTAAAACTATACCAAGTGCTGACCTCGCATGAACTGCCCCCCCCGATAGTGCCCTCTCAGTGCCCTTTTATAGATGTTGGCTGCTTGGATTAGGGTAATCCTGGTTTGATTAGGGTAAGCTAATAGGGGAGACAAAGCAAGGCGGTGGGCCCGGTGTGGTTGACCCTTGATTTGTCTTGGGAGTTACTAAAAATGAAAACCTCTAGGTGGGCCTTTGTGACCATCACCAAGAGAGAGGGAAATACAAATTGGGAATTTACAAAGCTTGGGTGAAAACAGAAAAATGATGATGATAACCGATGGTTTACTGAAAATGGTGTCGTGGTTGCGTGATGCTGATGAATGGCAACTTGTAGGTGTGTCGGTGTAGCGCGTACGTCTCTTCAAGGTCGGTCAGGACATGCCTTCGGCGCATTTGTTCTTTTTGGTGTTGGCATCGCGTGATCTGGGTGTCTCCTTTCTTTCATCGATGTCGATGGCGTTTAGTTTCTTCTTTTTCTTTGTGTATTTATCGGTGCATGCGTATATGCGTGTGTGTGTGTGTATATATGGGTCAGTGCGGGTAGCGTGTGTGTGTGTATATATATATAGGTGAATGTGGGGAGGCGTGTGTGTATATGTGTGAGTACGTAAGCGTGAGTGTGTGTATATATATACATGAATGTGGGCAGGCGTGTGTGTATATGTGTGAGTTCATAAGCGTGTGTGTATATGTGTGTGTGTGCGAGCGTGCGTGTGAACGGGAGGGAAGTATGTCTATTATATATATATAACATAAATATATATATTTTTTTAGTTTTTTTTAGTCTTCTATTGGCGACGCACTGGCTCGGCGGGGGAGGGGGGGGAGATGGAGTGGGTGTGTGCGCAGCTTGTGTGTGTATGTGTGGTGTGTGTGTATGTGTTGGCGCTGCACAGGCCGCGTGAGAGAGAGAGAGAGGTTGGATGCACCTTCGGCCTACGAGAGAGAGAGAGAGAGAGAGAGAGAGAGAGAGAGAGAGAGAGAGAGAGAGAGAGAGAGAGAGAGAGAGAGAGAGAGAGAGAGAGAGAGAGAGAGCGGGTTGTGGTGAGCTCCAGAGGGAGAGAGGGCGGGGTGAGGTGTGGATGTGTGTGTGTGTGTGTGTGGATAAGAGAGAGAGAGATCATCTTATCTTGCGCCTTCAAGCTGAAGCCGTGAACGGCTGAGAGCGAGAGAGAGAGAGAGTGTGTGTGAGAGAGAAATGAGATGGCGGGGGTCTGCGCCTTGTGGGCAGCCGCCGACAAGAGAGCGAGGGAAGGGGGGGGGGGGGGGTTTGGCAATGGAGTGGGGCAAGGTAGGGTATGTGGTGAGAGAGAGGGAATATAATACCTTGCTTTGCATGGCAGCTCAAGGACGAAAGGAGGGGAGAGAGTCAATGGGGTGGAGAGAGAGGGACAAGGAATAGCGGGCCAAGGGAGGGAGAAAGTGAGGCCGAGGGAAGGGTGAGGGGTGTGTGGGTGACAGAGAGAGAGAGATAGTTTCGAGCTATTGGCTTGCAAAGAGAGCGAGGGAGGGAGTGTGAGAGGGTGGGGTGAGGTGTGGATAAGAATAAGGGAGAGAGAGAGAGTTTGTATGCGGTTGTGGGCTCGACACAGATGGAGTGTGAGAGAGAAAGTGAGAGATAGGGGGAGGGGATACTCGAGTCCGCTCCTGGCCGAGGGTGGCAAGTAAGGTGGGGGGGTCATTGAGGGTTAACGGGGTGTGGGTAAGAGAGAGAATATTAGACAGAGAGAGAGAGACTTTGGCTTCTTGTAGGCCACAAGGGAGATAGAGAGAGAAGATGGCTGGGCCACCTGCATAGACTGAACGCTGACATGAGCTAGAAATAGAGGGAGTTGTTAGAGAGAGGAGTGGATGAGGGACAGAGAGTGTGTGAGAGAAGAAGAGAGTTTGGGCGGAGGGAGAAGGGATAGAGAAGAGAGAGATAGTGAAGAAGAAGAGAGAATATAACGACCAGGGAATAAACAAGAGGGAGAGAGAGATATGGCGGCCTGCTAGGCTGGGGTATGGATGAGCTAGGGCCGTGAGGTTGGGCAGGACATTGCCGAGCCTTCCGACGGTGTCGCCAAGACTTCGACAGAGGAAAACATACCCTTTTTCTCTTTTTTCTTCTTTGATTTCTGAAAATTGGCTATCACTAGCCCTCCCCTTTTGGCTAGAGGCATTCATGTCTCTAGCCTTGACTTTGATTCTTCTTCATCTGATCTGTAAGAGCCGATATCAAGTTGCCTTCTGAACTAGCCATTCCATTTGGCCATTGATGAGATTTCTAGGATATTCATGAGTCTGCAATAGGTCCCGGTGATAGACTGCTCCTTGGAATAGTGTCGTTTGATTAAATAGCAATCCCACGGCTTCCAAAACTTTGTGCCGGCCAGTGTCCTCCTAGATACCAAGTGAAAAATAGGATCATTATCTGTAGTGTGACATCGCATGTGTGGTTTCCAACAAGGATGACGACACTTCACGACTTCAAAAATTTCCTCTACTGATGAAAGTAGAGGCCAAGTCCTGGTACAATGCATTGCCCTAGGCTACCAAGAATGCATGGGATGTGTTACGGGCTGCCTTTGTAAAGAGGTTTGGTGGAGGCACAACCTTGGAGAATCTATGGCAGCAACTGACGGAATTCAAGCAGGGAGGTCTGCTAGAGTATGCCACCTACGAGTCCAAGTTTGTGGACTTATGGGAGAGACGGGTTGCTTCACTGGAGGAAGGCGAAGGAGCGCCTAATTTCCTAAAGAAGGACCGTTTCATTGCAGGCCTGTGGCCGCCGCTTAGAGAGAAGGTGCAGGGAAGGTTTCCTGCAACATATGAGTTGGCAGTAGAAGTAGCCCACCTTAAAGATAAGAAGCTGCACATGCAAGCAAGAGTAAACGAGTCGGAGGAAACAATCTCGGTCCGACCAACCCCAATGAATGCAACAACCATTCATAGAGCCCAACCACAATAGGCATCAGAGGAGCAGCAAGACCTGGTGAGTCACATCACTACCCAACTCGAGAGTTTATCCGTGCATCGGGTGCAGCAAGGGCATGCACCTGTCAGAAATCCAGAATAAGGAAGAGGACAACGAAGGCAAAACCAAGAGTACCACTGCTACAATTGCGGGGAAGACGGCCATGGTATGTACTACTGCCCACATCCAAGGAGGCAGAATTTCACTCGAGGAGGGAGACAGAATCAGATCTCTCTGCCAAGGGCAAGACCACCGCCGCCTAGGCAACCAATCTCACCTATTCAAATCCCATCACCAGGCGTGCAACCACAACTAGCCCCACCAGCTCAATTCCTACAGCCACTGATGCAACCACCACCACAATCACCACTTACACTCCTCCTACGCCCACCACCAATTGGTACCCACACACCCAGTATCATTCGTCTTGTGGAAGAGATCAAGATGAAGATAACAGAAGAAGGATCAAGCGAGAAGTTTGTTCAAAGGGCTGAAGCAGCGGAACGAGAGGTTAAAGAATCAGAAGATGTTACCGTAGTGGGGGAGGTAAGTCAAGAAAATGGTATTACAAAGGAGAGTACATCTTTAACCCTGGATGAAATAGGCACCAAAGCGATCAATTGACAACATTGGGCACTAAGGGTAAGAAGGTGTAAAGTGTTGATCAGACCTCGCCAGAGTAAGAGGAATGCAGAGGGCATGGAAGAAACAAGAGAAGAGGAAGACCAACCTACTAACAAGGCTTTGCAATAGGTGGACAACATATCAAGCAAAGGGGAGGGCTTTGAAAACAGAAGCCTATGCACCAGCATGGACCAAGGACAGTGTAGCAAGCTAAAGGAATCTTGCATCAAGGAAGTTTCACTAGAGGACCATAACGAAGGGGTAAGTATGACTGAAGGTTTGGAGTTGGATATTTCTCCAGAGGCTTGGCAACCGAGCAAGACTTAATTGTGTAGTGTCATAGACTTAGAGATGGGTAGTGCCTTTAGTCTACTGAAAGGTGTTATAAACTTGGAGATGGGTAATGCCTCCAGTTTATGTGAGGGTGTTTAGAGTAAGTTTGATGATCAATATGTTTCCAACCTTTTGAGGATGTTCCAAACTCCTCCACAACGCAACATTGTGTTTGCAACGGATGCATCAGACCTATGGCTATGGCTAGTCGCTATAACATATAGAGATAAGATCAGCATGGAGATAAGAGTTAAGGAGCCATGGATAGACAAAAGGCTGATAGAATGCAAGAATGAAGGCCTCATTTCCAATTTGGTGCATTTTTTTACAAATAGTGTATCCTCTCTATGGAGAGAGATAAGTGGGTTACGCTTGTATTTAATCCGCAAGGTAGATGGCTTACTATCAGCACCAGAAAAGACAACTGACATGTTTGAGCACACCCAAAAGAAGCATGATATTCTTGCATGTTTTTCCAATCACGAAAGTAAGCAAGATTTTGAAGACAACTAGAGCTCACCGCACCAACAAGGTGGCCATATATGGTGGATTCTTGGCACACTCTTGGGAATCATAATTTAGGCTCCGATCCGAATTAAGTTTAGAGGACTTTGTCTCATACTGGTACGAAAACCAAAACTCTCCGCCCCTTCTCTTCCAACACACATACAAACATGAATCTAGATAACACGACGTCAATCGATCCCGTCACGGTCGCGTCGTCGGCTCCGTGCTCCATGGGCCCGTCTCGAAATCATCCAGAAAGTCGGTGGTGAGATCTTCTCCCTTCTTTCCACTGAACGTGGGGAAAGAAACATTTGCCATAGTAGAGACTCAAGAAATTACAAACTTTTTTAAAAAAATAGGATTAATGACAATAGCGGCTCATAGTCTCTTTTTATAGAGTTGGATGGATAGATTAAAACAAGATAAAGATAGAAACATTAAAGGAATGGTGGTAATCCAATATGGGGAGAATGATAGGGTTTCGAGAATTAAGGATTTCTCCTAGCACCGCCACACCGAATAGGTACACGATCTTTTGTTGGTAGAAGATTTTCCTATCTACATAGATATTCACATGCATATGCTGCAGGAATCTGAACAGAAATGTTGTCGGCCCGTTTTCCATCATGCAAAAAAGGTGGAGTACTTACTTATACTCTTATCGTGCCAGTGTTGATGAGTCGGCACATCCATAGGAGTTCGTCGCCTTTCATGGGCTCTACCTTTCCTTCGTTGCTCAGCACGTACGGGGTGGTGGTGATGTGTCTGACCACTCCCAACCTTTTAGCTAGCAGCAACTGCAAATAATTACCGTAGTCGGCGTGTTGCATGAATTCCACTCCATTCAGCTGCAACTCGTCTCCAGCCCATTGGGTTTCACCCGTGGTGGAGATCTTCTTCAGGATATGTTGACAGGGAGAGGAGGAAGAGCCTCTACCCGTCTTCCAAAACAGCAAGAGCAGTAGCCGAACCACTCTTCCTTAGGGCATGGGAACCTTCTTATCACTTCTTCTTCAGGATTGTTGAAGTGGACTGGTAGTACTCGCATGTGTCGTGCGAATCGGTAGGCGACTTTCTGCTGCTTAGCTTCGGATGACTTCCTCTTTGGCAAGCTGGGTACGACCCGTCTCTCTGAGCTTGAAGCACTTGCTTGGCCAAATGCTTTTCCCTTTGGGTTCATGTGTTTCAAGACTGGCTTAACCTTTCCTTACCTTTGGCTCGAGCAGCCCCTTTAGGACATTTTGGAGTAGAGGTTATAACTTTGATTGCAGTTTCCTTAGAGAAGAGAGGCCTCACCGTTTTCTTTCCTCCTTTGATGTGGATAACTTCTTCACGGTGAATGTCGATGTAGATGATTTCAACCCCTTCGCTGCCTTCGTTGCTGGCACTCATTGACAGTGTGTTTTGGTTGACAACAGTGATAACACTTCATAGACCTCCCACCTGATGCTCCAATTTGTGGTTAGAATGAGCAACACAAGATGGAGATCTTACCTCTTGAATACTGATTTTCCCCATAGAAAGAGAGGCCTCACCGTTTTCTTTCCACCTTTGATGTGGATAACTTCTTCACGGTGAATGTCGATATAGATGATTTCAACCCCTTCGCTGCCTTCGTTGCTGGCACTCATTGACAGTGTGTTTTGGTTGACAACAGTGATAACACTTCATAGACCTCCCACCTGATGCTCCAATTTGTGGTTAGAATGAGCAACACAAGATGGAGATCTTACCTCTTGAATACTGAGGACACTACAGCCTGGCAGTAGTACTTCAATGAAGGAGGCTAGTGCCTCCTTAGTCTCCTCCTCTCCCGTCCTCCAGTTAGAAAATTCCTTCAGCCATTCGTCCATGATTGATGAGGTGCGTTGTTTTCAGCATTGTAAACTGAAGGTTTCTTAGAAGCCCTCCTCAGTGGGGGCACCAAATGATGGGAGCAAAGGGATACACAGATCCCGACAGCCTCTAAAATGTTGAGAGCCGATGGCACGCTTCGAGCCGTTCACGGTATAGTGAACAGGGGGCACCGCCTAGCTTTGAGCGGCTAGGATGCAGACCACGGTGATGTGAGCACCGCAAAATTACACACACACACAGAGAGCATTGACAAATTATGACAAAAAAACTCGGGGGTGTGAGCGAGAATTATTTCTTGCAGTATTTAAAAATGACATTCCTTCAGGTGAGGTGACACACCGTGGTGATAGAGAGATAGGGAGAAGAGATGGTGCATCTACTTGGTGCTTTCTCTAAAGATGACTCGATGATATGAAAATTTCTACCAATAATGTGTATGTGTGTGTGCATCGACCATTGGAGTCGAGAGGTGGACGTAGTTCCCTTCACATGGTGCAACCCCAAAACAAACCATCACACAAGTTCCCTCCCCGTGATGCTAATAGTGTCAATTCCTCCCACTAAAACTCTACCAAGTGCTGACCTCTCATGAACTGCCACCCCGGATAGTGACCTCTCAGTGCCCTTTTATAGGTGTTGGCTGCTTGGATTAGGGTAATATCGGTTTGATTAGGGTAAGCTAATTGAGGAGACAAAGCAAGGCGGTGGGACCGGTGTGGTTGACCCTTGCTTTGTTTTGGGAGTTATTAAAAATGAAAACCTCTAGGTGGGCCTTTGTGACCATCACCTAGAGAGAGGGAAATACAAATTGGGAATTTACAAGGCTTGGGTGAAAACTGAAAAATGATGATGATAACCTATGGTTTACTGAAAATAGTGTCATGGTTGTGTGATGCCGATGAATGGAAGCTTGCGGGTGCGTCGGTGTAGCATTTATGTCTCTTCGGGGTCGGCCGGGACATGCCTTCGACGCATTTGTTCTTTTTGGTGTTGGCATCGCGTGATCTGGGTGTCTCCTTTCTTTCATCGATGTCGATGGCGTTTAGTTTCTTCTTTTTCTTTGTGTATTTACTGGTGCGTACGCATATGCGTGTGTGTGTGTATATATGGGTGAGTGCGGGTAGCTTGTGTGTGTGTATATATATAGGTGAATGTGGGCAAGTGTGTGTGTATATGTGTGAGTGCGTAAGCGTGAGTGTGTGTATATATATAGGTGAATGTGGACAGGAGTGTGTGTATATGTGTGAGTGCGTAAGCGTGAGTGTGTGTATATATGTGTGTGCGCGAGCGTGCGTGTGAACGGAGGGAAGTATGTCTATTATTAATATATATATATATATATAATATATATATTCTTCTGTTGGCGACACAGAGGCGGGTTGGGGGGAGATGGAGTGCGAGAGAGGGTTGTGTGCACAGCGTGTGTGTGTGTGGTGTGTGTGTGTGTGTGTGTGTGTGTGTGTGTGTGTGTGTGATGGTGGTGCTGCACAGGCCGCGTGAGAGAGAGAGAGCTTGGATACGCCGTCGGGCCAGAGGGGAGAGAGAGAGAGAGAGAGAGAGAGAGAGAGAGAGAGAGAGAGAGAGAGAGAGAGAGAGAGAGAGAGAGAGAGAGAGAGAGAGAGAGAGAGAGAGAGAGAAAGCAGGCTGTGGTGAGCTCCAGAGGGAGAGAGGGCGCGGTGAGGTGTGGATAAGTGTGTGTGTGGATGAGAGAGAGAGAGAGAGAGAGAGAGAGAGAGAGAGAGAGAGAGAGAGAGAGAGAGAGAGAGAGAGAGAGAGAGAGATTGAGAGAGAAATGAGATGGCGGGGGTCTGCACGTTGTGGGACACCGACAAGAGAGCGAGGGAAGAAGGGGGGCGGGGGGGGGGGGGGGAGTTGGCAATGGAGTGGGGCAAGGTAGGGTGTGTGGTGAAAGAGAGGTAATATAATCCCTTGCTTTGCATGGCAGCTCAAGGATGAGAGGAGGGGAGAGAGTCAATGGGGTGGGGAGAGAGGGACAAGGAATAGCGGGCCAAGGGAGGGAGAAAGTGAGGCCGAGAGAAGGGTGAGGGGTGTGTGGGTGAGAGAGAGAGATATAGTTTCGAGATTTGGCTTGCATAGAGAGCAAGGGAGGGAGTGTGAGAGGGTGGGGTGAGGTGTGGATAAGAATAAGGGAGAGAGAGAGTTCGTATGCGGCTGTGGGCTCGACACAACGGGAGCACGGGAGAGAAAGCGATAGAGAGAGGGGGGGGGGGATACTCAAGTCCGCTCGTGGCCAAGGGTGGCAAGTAAGGTGGGGGGTCATTGAGGGTCAACGGGGTGTGGGTAAGAGAGAGAGAATATTAGAGAGAGAGAGAGAGAGAGAGAGAGAGAGAGAGGAGAGAGAGAGAGAGAGAGAGAGAGAGAGAGAGAGAGAGAGAGAGAGAGAGAGAGAGAGAGAGAGAGAGACCTCGGCTTCTTGTAGCCATGAGGGAGATAGAGAGAGAAGATGGTAGGGCCACCTGCATAGGCTGTGAACACCGACACGAGATAGAAAGAGAGGGAGGTTTCAGAGAGAGGAGTGGATGAGGGAGAGAGAGAGTGTGTCGAGAATTAATGGAGAGAGGGAGGTGTGTAGAGAAAATGAGAGAGAGAGAGAGAGAGAGAGAGAGAGAGAGAGAGAGAGAGAGAGAGAGAGAGAGAGAGAGAGAGAGAGAGAGAGTGGGATATTTCATTCGATGCCCGCGGGGACTTTTCTCCGAGAGAGGGGAAGAGAGCTGGATCGATGGGGGGGGAGAGATGGAGAGAGAGAGAGATAAGAAGAGAGAGAGAGAATTACGACGGCACGCCAGGGGAATAAAACAAGAGGGAGAGAGAGATATGGCGGCCTGCTAGGCTGGGGTATGGATGAGCTAGGGCCGTGAGGTTGTCCAGGACATTGCCGAGCCTTCCGACGGTGTCGCCAAGGCTTCGACAAAGGAAAAAATAGCCTTTTTCTCTTTTTTTTTCTTTGATTTCCAAAAATCGGCTATCACATGTTTTGCTAATCAAAACAGCTTGAGCCCCCGCATATGCTCATTTTTTGAGTGATCAATGCTATAGAGAGGCATTCAGATTGTGTGCTGTGGTTTTCCCATTTCTCCCTTTCCATCTTGTGGTGCCCCCAATGAGGACCCACTTATTGCTTCCTAACAAGTGTTCATGAATCAAGATGAAGCAGGAATTTGGGCGGGTGTTCAAAGGAGATAAAGATGCAGACGATTGAATTGCCGATTTTGAGCTATTTATGATGACAGTATTGCAAATGCTAGGTGATGAAGCAAAGCTCCAGACTCTACCTTTGGTACTATGAGGTAAAGCAAAAGCTTGGTTCGATGGCTTAGAAGATGCACACAAGCAGAATTGGATCGGATTTCGTGAGCAATTTTTACAAAGGTATCGAAAGGTGGTGTCGGCTTCAGAAGCAGATGCAAAGATCAAAGGCTTGCAGCAGGAAGTAAGTGCAATTTTTAATGCCTTTGTTGATAAATTTGAAGCTTATTGGGGGGATTTTGTGGCTGCTGCCCAAGCAATGCATGCGGGATATTTTAAGATGGAAAGGTTTCTATCTTGCTTGCATCCCTATGTTCGTGAAAGAGTGGATTATGAAGATCCAAAGACCTTTGATGAAGCTGTCAGAGTTGCAAGATCAAAGGGTCAAAAGACGAAAAAGAAGATGGAGGCAGGATCGTTGCAATCTATACTCGCGGCAGCCAGTGGACCTAGGCCCAAATAGATTGATGAGCATCAAGAGGTAAAAGATCCTTATTTTATTGATCTGCATGTAATCAAAGCAAGTGAAGCTGAAGCCAGACCAGAAGAGGTAGAACAACTGCCAACCAGGTCTCAGAAGATACAGAGAGGCATATTCAGAGTGCCACCCAGTTTGCTTGCTCAAGAGGACGAGGTGATAGAAGATCTTAAACAAGAAGTGTTGGTTCCCAAACCAGCAACGAGAAAGGTAGCAGTGGTGCAAGAATCAACAAGTTCAAAAAAGGAGTCCGAAAGCTCTCAAAGCTCTAGCAGAGCTTTGGACACAGATAGCATGTGGGAGACAAAATGCATCTCTTCTAGGTATGAGACTTGTTGTTTTCATGTAAATGAAGTGGATACAAATGTATACGAGTTGCCTGCGAGCTAGCTGAAGATCTTGGAGAAGCATAGTTCAAGTGTGGAGATGATTTGTGTGAACCGGCCAGTCAAGAAACACTGTCTTGTGTCTTGTGGTGGTGAGCCCCTGCTAGGAGAAGAACTATGGTTTGATTGTGCATCCAATTTGGTTGAAGAGCAGGTTTTTGAGGATGACTTGCAGGAGCTAGAAATAGAATCACAGGTATGTTGAAGTGATTTATCTATCAGGGGGTGGGGCAACCTTGCCTTGATGGACATATAGAGGTGAACAATATATTTTTAGAGTTTGTGTGTAGCCGTGGAGAGCTAGCTCCGGTGAGTGACTCTATGGAAATTGATACAGGTGCATCCTATGAGAGTGAGGTTCCATGCAGAGAGGAAGGTGACACCAACCTTGCAGGTCACAAGGTATTTGAAGAACAGGTTGAAGCTCTAGCAGTTCATACTCTTAAGTCTGACGAGTTGGATACAGGTTTACAAGGAGCACATAAAAAATTGGCTATGCAGCAGGCTCAAGCAAATGGCAAAGCATTGAAGCTATGTGTTGTGTTGTTGATAGATATGTTGTTGTAGGTTGCTTTGCAAGGTGTACTATGCAGGTTTCAGTGCTCATATGATAAAGATGATGATATGGAGGGTTCTGTAGTGGGTGACAGGATAGCTGCTTATGGTTAAGGTGCTTCAAGTGATCAAAAGTATGCTTATGGTTGGCACGAAGGATTATTGATGCACCGTGCTGAAGAATTATGCTATGAAGAGAAGTTGAAGTCATATGTCTATTGGCCTATGAGTGCAAAGGAAGGCTTGGATATACATGCTTTACAGGTGGATGACAATGAGAAGTGCTTTACTTTTGATCCAAGTGGAGCTTACACTATGACTGGAGAAGCTTTGAGCTTTCCATTTGATCCTAGGGGATGATGCAGCAGATGTTTCTCTCTCTATCTCTATCCTATTTATATAGCCACTATATCATTTTTCTTATGCAATCTATGTAGCTATTTTATATCATTCTCTCTATACAGACTTATTTTACCTAAATAATATTGTGGTTGAGCATGAATGCTCAACGAGGGGGTGGGCAATGATGGTGCACCCAAACTGTGTCGACCCATGGAAGTGCAAGATGTAACATTTAATGGCCTAAAATCTTATGTGTAGCGGAAATTAGCATGAATATAGTGGGCATTTCATTAGAATAGATTCCTAATGAGAATTACAAGAGTGCTTGGGTGGAGAGAGCAACAAAAAGCATAACACCTAGTTAGATAGCATCGACAATACTTTCAAAAGAGAGAAATATTAAGCTATTGACAACAGTTGAGGACCGGATTTGCATGGAGCCGGTCCCCCCTCCAAAAGTCTTTGTATTATGGTTTCTCCCATCAAGAGAGACATTGTACAATACAATTCTTTGTGTTCCTTCAAGACTAGCTAGTGCAATGAAGATGGAAGCTTCATACACCAAGCAAAACACTTAATCAAACACAACTTGAATTATCCCCGTTCTCAGACCCAAGACCTCACACACCTTCGAAGATGGTGAGAGCTAGCAGGGTATGAGAGTAGATTGAGAGGAAAAAGAAGTATCTTACGAGAAAGAAGTACATCTCCTCACATAATCACTCATATTAGCATAGCTTAGCTTAGTAATTAGCTTGGTAGAGAAGATGAGCATGCATTGAAGCTTGGCTCTTGGTTGGATTTGCATCCACATGCCAAGAGAGTGTTGATGTAGGCTTCTATCTCACAAGCTTGGAGTAGGTGATGAGCTCTCTATTAAAGCTTGGGAGGAGATAGAGTATTTTCCCTTCACACATGGTCAAGTGTGAGAGTGTGTGTGTCAATGCCAAGCAAAAATCAGCCCCCCCTCTCTCTTGGGCGAGCCCTAGCTGCTAAATAAGTCTGGCCTTTGCCTCATTGGACCTCCCCAGGTCAAGCCAATAGGAATTAAGCAACATAAGTGATAGCCTTTAGACATGTGTCCCCCTTTCCCCTTTTGTGAGAGCTTTAGGTAATTAAATAATTAAACTAAACTCTCATTGGACCCCTTTGCCTCCTGGCCAATAGGAATCAGGCAAGCCATGGGGCTCCTGAATGCTCATTGGACCCCTTGGGAGACTGCCCAATAGTCTTCTAGGAGACTTAATTCTCATTGGTTTCTTTTATAAATGTTTTTAAATTAATTAAACTAGATTTACTCTAGCTTAATTCTCATTGGTCCACTTCAAGGGTCTTCCAATAGGAATTGGGCACACCTTGTGGGCATCTGGCCTAGGGAGCTGACATGTGTCCCTCATTCCCTTTGTGTAAAGGGAGCCTGTGTGTGTGTGTGGCTTTCTCTCTCATCCCTAGCTTTGGGGCTCGCCCCCTCCCATGTAGGGATGTAGAAAGACTTTTTGGGCACACACTAAGCATCCAATTTTCCCTAGGGTTGACCTTTGGACACAACCTTTGAATTTTGGAACCTTAGCATTTTGGAAGTCTTAATGGGCTGAACCTTAGGGTCTTTTTGGTCCATTGTTTCACATGGCTCTTTTGCAGATGGCCCCCCCTTTGGATCCCTATTTTCCCTCCTTTGGATCCCTACTGTGGCCGGTCTGCTAACTTAACCAATATTCTAGCTTTTTCTCCCTTGGCACTTCCCCACATTAAATGATCAGTTTAATATGAGAAAATCATTTAGGAGAATTAGATATTGATTATTATGACACAAGAAGTCGAGGCATGGTTGTTTGCAGGCAAATGGCAAGGTCATTGAGCAGATACTTGATGCAGGGTAAAGCCAATGCTATTCCAATATGTATGTCAAATGAGGTACTTAACAGGCTAAGGGTATCTTCAAGCTTTCCTGGTCCGAGCTTACGGTTGCTAGAGGTTGGTGGGTTTCTCCGTTAGAAAGTCATGGTATATGCAAAATGGTTGCTCAAGCTAGGTGAGTTCAAAGATTTTTATAGTCAAGTATTCTACAACATGTCCATTGTGAGCTATTGCAGGTGGTGCAACTCAATATATGGTGTTTGTGATACTCTCAACAAAGTGCCTTCCACCAAGAATTCATTTTTATGGGCCAATTATGTTGGGTTTGTGGCCATGAGCCCTCAGCATGAGAGGTGGTTCTTGTTTAGGAGGTGTCAAATCGGGGAGCACCCTTGATGTAGTCGTTTCATGTTGGCTCGGTTTTCTTTATTAAGAGCCGAGCTGGACCTTGCAAAGGGGAGAAGGTTAGCTGAGTTGGAGTTTTCTTGATACCGCAATCAAAGGCTTGCCGACCGTGTGAAAGAGGGCCAAACCAAAATCTTTTTAAAGATTTAACTTGAAGAAAAAAAAAAGCGATGCATGAAGGTGACGGCACACTGCAGACTGCATGGGGTGGCAACACCATCTGGGTGGTTGCCATACGAGACTAGAAAAGGAGAGCGCGGCAATTGCAGGGGGGGGCTCGTCTAGTTTGATGAGGGGATGATCAATAGCGAGGTCGCTAGTGGCCGAAGAGCAGGAGAGGAAGGTGGTACTGAGCGGGTTGACAGGCTATGAATAGGAGGAAGCTGCAAGGGAGGCCGCAAACAGGGGAGGCTCAGAGCCGTGACCAAGGGGGGTCCATCTAGGGCCGCCATGGAGAAAAGAGGCGGATGGAGAGGCGCTGCAGGAGGGCCGCCTTGAGGTGAGTAGGGAAGGGAGCGACTTCAAGAGGAGGCAGAAGCGCTATATTGCAGCAAGGTATTCAAGGGCTACCAGTAGCATAAAAGGGAGGAGTTGTAGTGGGCCAAGGGTAATCCGGACAGAGGAAGGCCGCCACAGGCCAAGTGCCAGAAAGGGGACCTTATCAGGGCGTGCACACTGCCATTAATAGAGGGCGACAAGTGCAGGTAGGAGGGCTGCAGCCCATCGAGTTCTTTGGCTGCGCTATATGCAGAGAGAGAAGGGCCGCTAATGTGGGATATCAATCCACATTATCCAACTACGTGTCATCCTAATAGGCACAACTATCCGCATCCCCAGAATCTCACACGACCTTGTAACTGCCTCCATAACTCTATAAAATACATACTCGGTAATCAATCTAACACACGCTTCTAGCCATCGCTTCTTGGCTCTCTCTCTCTGGCTTAACAACCGTTCTCTCTCCTTAGCAAGCCCAGCCAAGGAGCATTCTGCAAGCACACTGATGGAGTCTGTCATAGCCCAGGAACCCTATGGCGAGCTCTTACCTGCACACACAGTGCCACCTGTTGATGGTGAATCCCTGGCTCGTGCCATTCGCCATGCGCATCTGCATGCCTCCTACGCCGCCACCTCTGCGGCCATCATAGTTATCAACCTTGCTGCAGTCGACGTTTCTGCCACACCATCTGCAGGCTACTCTGTTGCAGCCTCATCATGCGACCTCAATACTGGTTCACAAGCCCTTGCTGAGCTCCAACCTATAGGCACCTATGAGGACCCGCTTGGCATCAGCATCCCACCAGCATGCCATGATGCTGAAGTTCTCAAGTCTCACCGCTCAACCTATCCACGCTGCCTCTCCCCACAACCACAGCCGCCGCCCAAGGTTGATGATGCCAATGGTGCTGATGTCACCATTCGAGTCCTCTCGGGGAATGAGGTCTCTGCTGCTAACCTCAACGCCTTGTTTCAATCCAATGAGACACGGCATATTGTTCCAGGCATTGCCCACATCGGTGAATTCCTGCAATTCCTACCCAGCCTCTCGCCGCTGACGTTGTAGATGACGTCACAATCAATGAAGGCCATGTTGTTTTTGTGGTTCAATGCACCCAAGCATGGACTGTTGCAGGCGCAGCCCCTGCCCACAGTGCCCCTGGAATTACAGCTTGGGTTAACACCACACAGAACCGACCGCTCGCAGGCACTACCAACCCAGCATACATACTGGTTGTTTGCACCACCACTAAAGCCTTTCCTAGCGAAATTCAATTACAAGCTGGAGGCAAAGTTTATGAACGTTCTGCTGTTGGTTCATCCGAGCCTGCTTGTACTTCTGTTGCTGCTGCTGCACCCACAGCACACAATGTTGCAAATGGTGTAGCCATCAGAGCAGTCCTGGCTGATGTCGAAATCCCTGCGGTCATCAAAACTGATGGTGCCCATGTCAATGCCGACATTGGTGCAGGCCTCAAATCCCCAACCTTGCTGGAAGTGATCACAAGTGTACCACCACCTTTCAACTTGGATGTGCTTGATTGCTATGAACCAGTTCCAGTTCACTGCGGCAATCAAACCCCTTGCCACTCTTTTGGCACTTTCGGCACCAAATCTTCCAGCATTCGACAATCACAGTTCAGCCCGTGTACCTCAGGCCCGATTTGTGCCGCCCTCTACTGTGAGGGCCAAGATCACTCAAGATCCCTGCCCTGCTCCGTCCTTATGCGTTTACTGCAAAGGATGCTTTCACAAATGCAGCTCCAACTCGAAACACTCGAGTGCAATCAACCCTCGCAGGCGGGACAATCCAGGAACAGCCACTCATCATCATGCATCCGATGCAAGCAAAATAGCATCAATTCTTGGTAAAGTTCACTACCTTGTCTCCCGCAAGCACACGGACATCTACCTTGCTACCAACCACATATCTCGCTTCATGCAGAACCCCGGTGCATTAAGCATGCAAATGCTCACTCATTATTTGTGCTACCTTCATCAACCTCAACCATTTGAGCCATTCAATCATGCTATAGCCACTTTCCCACCTCCCTCTCCATTGGCTACTCTAACTCAACCTTTGCCAAGTGAGCCTTTCCCTCAAACCAATTCGCAGCTCCATGATACAACAAACATTCCCTTGCCAAGAGTTGTCCCTTCTACCCCCTTTGATCCCGGTGGTCATGTCTACAAGACCTCCATCTTACACTCTCAGCTGCTGAAGCCTCAAACACACCATGAAAGGATGCTGAAACCTCACCTTGGCTCCCTTGCGGTTCATTCAGCCAGTCATAAACTCATGCTTTCACTTCGCTTGGGGGGGGGGGGGGGGGGGCGAATGTGCAATGTCCAAGCTCGTGAAATCATTCATGCTACGTACCTGTCAAAGCCTTTCAAAGCTCGACCAAAGCAACAATCAGAGTTGCTAATCTTCTTCATTACGAAGTCGGACCTTGATCCAGGTTGAAGACCTCGGAAGTCACACCAAGAATAATTGCATACGCATATTGTATTTTTCCAAAGCATGTAGATCTATCTCATGATCACATCATAGTATGCACACATACACATGCCTCTGTATGGACGATGTGTCTTACGAGGGCGTGTGGGATATTAATCCACATCATCCAACTACGTGTCATCCTAATAGGCACAACTATCCGCATCCCCAAGAATCTCACACGACCTTGTAACTGCCTCCATAACTGTATAAAATACATACTCGGTAATCAATCTAACACACGCTTCTATCCATTGCTTCTTGGCTCTCTCCCTCTGGCTTAACAGCCGTTCTCTCTCTCTCTCTCTCTCTCTCTCTCTCTCTTCTCTACAGCTAAGGGCCTGGTTATAAACAAGGCAAAGAAGTACAAGGTTGGAGGGTGGTACAAAGCTGCCAAGACTGCGAAGGGTGTGGCCGCCACTTGCATAAGAAGGACGAGGGGAGCCGGCTATGTTATCCCATTCCGTTAGCCTTATAAATTAATCGGATGCTTCACCAAGGAGGGAGTTTTCTGAGAGAGGTCCATCATTGTACATGTTTTGCTAATCGAAACAGCTTGAGCCCCCGTATGCTCATTGTTTGAGTGATCAATATATGTCGTATTTTCCTATCCCGCTCTCTTACCTAATGTTATTGGTTATAATTGTGCTTGTGAGGGATGTTGGGTGTAGCTAGGGAATCTCTCTATGTGGATGCAGTGTGTGTCATGAGGGTGTAAACTCGTAAGCAAACTCATGTATGCCAGTGGTCATGAAAGCATCTGTACATATTAGCATATCTTTAATCACCTATACGCGGTTATATGTTGCTCCGAGGGGTTGGAAGTCGTAGCCATCATGATATGCTTTGTGATTGGGTGTGTCAAGTCGGGGATGGTTGGGTTCAGGCTCGGACATTGATTGTTTGCAGATCGGGAGTCTAGGTGTGTGTTTACTAGGGGATAGGGGTGCTGTGAAATCATTGGGGTATAGAGAGGCATTCAGATCGTGTGTTGGTGGTTTTCTCATTTCCTCCTTTCCACCATTGTCCAAGCAAAGAATGTAGAGAATGTGGACACTCAGGAATTGCAAGAACAACAAAAACGCTCAAAGAACATCGTCATTCGTGGAATCAAGGAGGAAAGCATGGAAACACCCCAGTCTCTTGCGGTTGCTATTGAAGAGTTTTTTGCTACACACTTTGGCATGTCAGGAACAATGGCTTATGCTGCACATTGAGTTGGAAAACAAGGAGTTCCTTGCTCGGGAAAAAGACCTATTGTATGTACCATGGCTGATGAGGTAAAAAGAAAGATCATCTTTGACCATAGTTGGATCTACCTCAAAGGAACGGGTTGAAATGTATATGAGGATTACACTTTTATGCAACAAAATGTACGTCGCAAAGAGTAGAGGAAAGAAGCAAGAAGGTTAAGGTGTCATCTCAAGAAAAAAAGCCACTTGAGGAGCATACAAGTCCACCCAACAAATAGGACACATGATCTATGAGACCAACTCTCGCTTGCAAACAAGCTTTTGGAATTGTAACAGGTATCCATGGAATGTGGGAATTGGCATTGATGAGCTTACCAATGACTCCGATGTGATACTTCATGTCAAAACATGGGAGCATTATGCGCAATGAATTTTTGGATTTGACAAATACGATGTGTATTCTTTGATGTGGGCCAAAAATGCAAAGCAATGAAGAGGCCAAGGAGGCGTAGTATGTATGACCAAAAAGGGTTTGAAAGATGTTTCCATTGTCAAAGAAGATAAGTATAAACACTACTTATGGCTGAAAATCAGCCCACCAAATGGTCAAGTCATGTTTGTGGCTGGTTGCTGCATTCCTCACTACGGCTCCAACTTTTATGCTCGCTTGGATATGGATAGAGATCAGCCCTTTTTTGAACTAGAGGAAGACATTGCTCATTACAAGGATCACGGTGAACTCATTGTTTTTGGAGACATGAATGCTCGCAAAAATACGTTACAACAAGACACACAAAAAGTTGACATCCCGCATGTATCAAGAAGAATGGATGACTCATACATGTATAATTGAAGTTCTAATGATACAAAAGAACTGGATCACTACGGAAAGCACTTCTACATATGTGCAATAGTACCATAATTCTCATTGCAAATGGTGTATCTCTATGGCAAGGCACCAATGACTTTACATGTTGAAAGCACAATGGTGATAGCGTGATTAACTATATATTGTTCTCGGAAGCCACCCTAGAATGCATACAAAGATTTACACTTGGTGAATGGAATCCGGATTCGGATCATAGGATGTTATGTATTGACCTCAAGTATGGTAAACGGCCCGAGCATGTAGCCTCCAATCATGATGTGAATCATTTGTACCTACATCTAGACTTCAAACAAGCACTTATATATGCTGATATGGTGGACCAAATGTTAAGCATGATAGAGCATCAAGAGAGTCCAACATTAGAATGCAAGTGGAAAGTTTTCAAAGAAGTAATTTGCTCTTGTGCGAAGGAATGCTTTTCGGTGAAACACATGTCTTGCAAAAGGTCTAAGAAGGGTAGCCCCAAGAAGAAATGGTTTGACATGGAATGTAGTCAAGCCCGAAAACACTTGCTAAGATTGGATGCAAGCAAAGACAAGGAAGTTTACTTGGAATGTTCACACATATACAAAGCAGTTGTTCAAAAGCAAAAAAAAACTTCTTTTATCGCAAGAGAAAGCATATGCATGTGGCAAGTTTTGGCAAAATCTAAAAGGCAAGCGCGTTGAGAGCTTTGGTGACTTGACTCTTGAGGATATGTATATGCATTGCAAGAACCTCTATGAGCAACCCAATGTTGATAAAATGGAGTGTTGTAGCTCCCTTCCATTTTTGTCTCCCTTCTTTACCATTGAAGATGTATGCCGCGCGCTTGAGAAACTTTCTACTCGCAAGGTAGGGGAGCTTCAACGTGGCAAGGATGAAATGGTTAAATGGACAAGCAAGAAAACACAATATTTGATATGCGATATGTTTAACCTTGGACTTCAGCATGGCATGCCTCATGATTGGAGTGCAAATTGGATCAAATCTTTGCACAAAGGAGGATATGTAAACAATGTGAACAACTATCGCACTATAATGGTTGGTTCTTTGATGGCAAAGTTATCTGGATGTATCATGGAGATGAAGATAAGTGAATGGGCTCAAAAGAATAGCAAACGTGCGCTTGGCCAAGCAGGTTTTCGAAAGCATCATAGCATTATTGATCACCTTGTCACTCTTCGAGTTCTTATGGAAGCGTCTCAATTGAGAGGAAAGAGTTGCGTTATTGCTTTGTGGATTTCAAGAAAGCTTTTAACATGGTACCGCGAGGAAATCTTTGAGAAGTATGCAAAGCCTTCGAGTGCCGAGAGAATTTATGCATGTAGTCTTTCGCACCTACCAAAAAGTGATATGTTGATTATGTATGGGAGATGGAATTTCAGAATTTTTTTCAAGCACCATTGGTGTCAAACAAGGATGTCCACTTTCCCCGGCCAACCCTCTTTGGGCTACTCATTGATGAATTGGAATGCATAGTTCTTGATTGTATGCAAGAAAAAGGCATAGAAGAGGTTAAGATCGGAAATGCGGTGATCATGCTTTTGCTTTATGCCGATAATGTAGTGCTCTTGGCACATGCCTTAGAAGATGCATACAAGCTTATGAGTGTGTTGGAATGCTTTTTCCTACATAAAGGGCTGATCGTGAATGGATCCAAAACCAAGGTTATGCTTGTAAAGACCCTAAATGACAGTAATCCATGCATTGTATACAACAATGAGCAACTTGAAGTGGTAGATCAATTCAAGTACCTTGGCCTTGAGGTTCCATCCAATCATAAATGAAAGGATTGTGCAATGTGTCACTTGGAAGCCGGAAAGAGGGCTTATTATGCATTTGAGAACATGTGCAATATTGGAGAGATAAAGTGTTGGGCTCTCAAAAAGTACCTCTTTGGCACATTGGTGACACCGGTGCTTCTTTATGGAGTGGAGGTGTGGGGTGGAAGCATCGGGAAGTCTACTTGGAAAGAGTTTGAGAATGTCCAAAATCATTTTCTCACCACCTTTCTCCAAGTCAAGACACAAACACCCTACATGCTCTTAGGGATTGCTTCCCATTGAGGTCTTGGGCATGCAAAGGGTTGTGGAGTACATGCTTAAGACACAACGTAGCCCTTTGCATCGACTTCCTAGAATCGCATATGAAGCAAGTCAAAAGGTCCAAAAGACATGCAAGAGCAAATTACTAAGTTCGGGGTGGATGCTTGACATCAAGAAATGGTTTGAAAGATGGGATACATGTCACTTAGTCAAGGATGCATCAATCGGCCCCCAAGTTAATGAGGGCCTTCTTACAACACCAATGTATCATGGCTTGGGAGAAATCCGGAGGTTGTCGCTTCAACCATTACACCACACATGTTGTCCCAAACTCCAAATCTCTCTTCTTCTCCAAATAAGGTAACCAAACCCATCCTTACATCCTTGATCCCATCCCGTTGAGTGCGATCCACACCATTGCCTCCATTCGTCTTAGCTCCCATTCTCTACACTGCGAGACAGGACGTTGGGGCACTGACGAGGAGTCTCATCGACTTTGCACCTTATGCCATTGTCAAGTGCGAGAGAGTGAGTACCGCGCACCACTTGAGTGCTCAGATTTTGACCACATTAGGTCCTTTTTTTCCCATATATTCAGCCATGAGCTCTCCCTACATACCTTTCTCTCCCAACCACGATGTGGACTCTCTATTGCCTCATTTCAGCCATTTTTGAGCATCGAGAGTCACTTATGACTTCCACTCACACCATGTGACATGTTCATTTGGTCCTATAGGTCATATTTGACCTCCGAGGACGATAATAGAACTCTCTCTCTCTCTCTCTCTCCCTCTCTCTCTCTCTCTCTCTCTCTCTCTTTCTCTCTCTGAGTCTCACAAATGGCAAGATTTCTCAATGTGCAAAAGCTGGCCTATCAAAGGCCTCTCAATTCTCTCTCTTCTCTTTTTCTAGAGGGAGGGCTTCTCTCTCTCTCTCTCTCTCTCTCTCTCTCTCTCTCTCTCTCTCTCTCTCTCTCTCTCTCTCTCTCTCTGTCTCTCTCTCTTCTCTCTTCTCTCTCTCACACATACAATAGAGTACCCTGGCTCGCCTATCTATGGGAACTTCCCCTTAGTGGGATTTGATGAAATTTAAACCTCCTTTTAAAAAAAAGAAATCTCTCATTTTCTCTGTCTCGAACGTGCAACAAGATAAACACTCTCTCTCTCTCTCTCTCTCTCTCTCTCTCTCTCTCTCTCTCTCTCTCCCCTTCTTGTCCTCTTAGGATGCTTATATATCTAGGCCAAGGTCATCGCCTAGATATATAAGCATCCTTCTTTTGACCATATTCATGACCCTCGCCTAGATCCTTCTTCTTAGGATGCTTATATATCTAGGCGAGGTATCCTCTTAGGATACCTCTCTCTCCTTCTTGGCCTCTTAGGATCCTCCTTTTTAAAAAAAGGCGTTGCCAAGGAATGTGCAATGCAGTCTCAATGTCAGATCTCACCAATGACTATCCACAAAGATGATCACTTTATCATTCAACAAGAGAGAGAGAGAGAGAGGGAGAGAGAGAAATTGTCTAATGCTAATGGCTCATGGTAGATATGTCAAAATAGTGTCGAGTGCAACAAACTCCACCAAACTTTAGCACTTCTAGCAAATTGGGCAAACAAGATTGGTTGTTGTCTTTCTTGCTCATTCACTCTTTGCTGCAAGCGCCTCAGTGCAATTGTGACCGTTCAAAAATTCATTCCATATTTGTTTTTGAGATTTCATTGCCTGCAACACCACTCCTTAAGGAAGATCAAGTCAGAGTATCGTCAATGTAAAAGATAAAATAGCAAACACTAGCCAACATTTGAAGTGGAAAATGATAATGTATCAGAACTCCTCGGGCTCAAAAAAAAACTCCAACATCATCTTCCTTGTGCATAATCTTTGACTCTAGATCTTTAGGAGCAATGCAATTTGAGCCTCATTCTTGCATAAAACCATTCTGAATACCCAAGCATGTTTAACTAATTTAGTTGAGGGAAAGTGAAGAGTAATAGTGCGCTTCACAAATAATGCAATCAATGCATGATCCTATGCATATCTAACATCCCAATGAGCCTGCTCAATTATAGGCAAAATAGCTCTAGCAATAGCAATCCTGCCACCAAAACCTACAATCTCAACAGTGTCTATATCCATAGAATCAAGATATACATCATGTAAGCTCACATTTTGTCATTGTCCATGTCCAATTTATCCTCAATGGCAAACATCTTGAACACATTTGTGTCTTTTTCAGCCATGGTAAGTGCTGCACCTAATGTGAAAACTATTTGAAAAGAGAAGAAACAAAGGAGGAATGACATGTGCTCTATAGGACAAACCAATTAAAGAAGAATGTAAGGGACATGCTATGCAAAAAATAGCAATAGAAAAAAAAATTGCACAAACGGATGAAATCGTCTATGGAATATTTCTTGCAAGGGAAACAAAGGCCGAAATGGGCTCAAACAAAAAGTTTGAGTAAACACAACTCTACAAGCTATCTTGAAGTATTTTTTGACTTGTTAACACTAACCAAAGCTCACCCAAATCTGACAAAGAGCAGCTTGGATAAGATGAAGAAGCTCAAGGCATACAATAGAGAGTAGTATTTCTTAGTGCACAAAGTAAATTTAAGTTAGCCCTAGAGTGATGGACGTATGTATAATGTATGGGGGAAAAAACCTCCTAGTGAGGGAAAAATTACATACATGGTGGTAAGTGTGTGCACACACATCACTACCACACATGTACGATAACATGACGTAAATCCAAGAATTTTGAATGTTGATTTTCTTCCAAATTGTACACTTTCATGATTGAAAATTTTGATTATGCATGTGGGTTTCATAGCATGAAACTATTCTTCCTTGAATTTTGGAACACGCAATACCCCATATAGTGAACTATACAAGCATGGTTGAGTTTTTTGATTCAGTAAGAATTAGAGCCAAATATTTGATTATGCACGTGTGTTTCTTAGCAGTAAGAATTAGAGCCAAAATTTGATTATGCATGTGGGTTTCATAGCGTGAAACTATTCTTCCTTGAGTTTTGGAACACCCAATACCCCATATAGTGAACTATACAAGCATGGTTGAATTTTTTCATTCAGTAAGACTTAAAGCCAAAATTATGATTATGCACATGAGTTTCTTAGCATAAAACTGTTCTTCCTTGAGTTTTGGAATACTTAATACCCCATATACTGAACTACACAAGCATGGTTGATTTTCTTTATTCAATAAGAATTAGAGCCATTCTATATCAACAACTTTAATCTTCATATTATTGTTGATTTTAGTGCATCCAACTATGCAAATTTTGTGGATTATATCCATACCTAATCGTCATCTCTAAATTTTCCTACATATTGAGTATTCTCTAAGGATTGAAAAGAACAAAAATGTAAAGCCCAAATTATTCCGATCATATTTTCTATTTTGAGTACTTTCATATTATGCACAAAATTATTAATGCTGGAACTTTTTGTTTGGAAGTGGTCCATAGTTATTTATGAATGTAAAGACCCATGAGAACATACACTTAGTAGCACCAATGAGCATGGCTATATAATATTTGATGAGATGTCATTAGAATGAAAGAAACATAATTGTTTTGAGCCATATTATTTGTCCCAAAATAAAATTGGTGAGGCTAAAAGAATGACATGATATGATCACTGACTCATTGAAGGTTATGGTAAAAATTATGATATGCATGGTTTAGTAAAATCCTTAGACATCTTAGTATGTCGTTGATTGCAAAAATTACTACTTTGAGTGAGATGCTATGGTACATCAAGTTTGGAGGCTTACATGACTAAATAGTGAGGAATTTCCAAAGTTTCTCATTTTTCCCCGTCAATAGTGGTGTCTTAACTTCAAGCACAGGAAAGGATTTTTCAAAATGAATGAATCTCGTATGAGTTTTGAGGTTTTCTTAAAAACCTAAAAGGACATTTTTATGTCCTACTAGTTTACCAATCTAGTGCTAACAAAGTGTGGCCATATGGAGCCAAATTATTAGCACCGAATGATCCTACATATGGCCACACTAGTTTCTCCACAAAAATTCTATGGCCATAAGGCCAAAGCCTTATACAAGACTTTTATTAATTGTGGTCATAAGAAGCAACATAATTTGCACCTATGCCATTAGCACCCTATGGCCATAACACCATAAGTTGATATATGTTATTCCAAAAAGCACTTACCATGTGTGGCTTGGAATTAGCACCCTTTAGTCCTAATGTCATGAGACACTAGCTCTATGCTACAAAATCAAAAGCGCAAGCCTCCTAATTGAAAAATACAAAGAAAAGAAGAAGTCTCTGAGGCCACACTTAGTATCCATCTATTGACAGCTATAAAGGAAGATGTTAGTCTTTTAAGAAAAAATAAAAATATTTGAAAATCTCATAGAGCATTTATGTCATTTGGAATCAAAACCCTATGATCCTAGGTCCATAGAGAGCCAACATATCCACAAGCATATCCACACCATATGGTATCATAACCCTATGATCTTAGGCCATCAAAAAAGGTGCCTTAATCAGAACTCACCATAGATAATATCCTACGACCTCAAACACACTAAGTCTTATATGGAGATTGTGTTCTATTGTTTATTAAACACATTTTGATGTGCTAGCTTTTGCATGAACATGTGAGTTGAAGTGAAAATAGTCAATTGATTTTTTGTTATCATTCCACAACGTGTTAAAAAAAAGATTTCCCATTATAATGTCATAAATCAGAAGAGTTTCTTCTCAGATACATCCAATACTCAATCAAAGTGAAACAATGGTTTGATCAACTACCAACATCTTTCAAATAGAAGGAAAACTCTCATTTAAGAAATAATGTCAAAAATCATTAAATTTTAGATTTATGAAGTGCATCCTATTGTGAGTTCACTTGAGCTACTTTGTTAATCTAATAGTTTGGTGCTCCTATCGTATTCTTCCTAGTAAATTTTTTTTCTAAGGTGATAAAAACTACCAAAATTTTGTTGAAATTTACGAGTGCTATCAAAATAGTGTTTGTTGAACATCCTCTATCTTGAAGATACTACAATCCTTGTACTTAGTACTTTGTTTTACATGAGATAAAGACCATAAATTTAATAAAATGATTTTTTGGTAATCTTTGTGTACAACCCATATAAGTTTGGAGTTCATAGGATGCTTATTAATTACATCAATGGTGTTTTTAAACACCTTTTTTATTTGAGACACCATCTCGAGAAGCTTTATTGAAGTTTTTGAGAGACCATATCTACAAGCTTTATTAAATTCTTAAATCATGTACTGATGAAAATGTGGCATGTTATTATAGATGCTTTGGCAAAAACATATATTCTTTGATACTAAATGGCACTATAGATGCCATAGATGACAAGTTATGGTCTTAGGGCCATAGGCTACTCGGAAAAAAAATTAGTTTTTTTAATTATCGAATGTTAATTTGGGTGTTGTGCATACTATAGTGTAGTTGAAACTTGATAGTGTTTCAAAATTGGGACTAGCTATTTTCTCATACTTGAGATTAAGGTGACCAATTTTATGATACTTGAGATTAAGGTGACCAATTTTATCATAAGAGTTGGTTGTGCTCTTTGTATCTATATATGATTGATGTTGAAAGGCATTTATTTGATACAAATCCTTTTGCAAAAACCTATTCTAAAAGGTTTTTTATAAGAATTAATATAGAAAAATCGAATCTGGGTGTAGAATCATGACATCTTATCTAAATTAAGGGCCAATTGAACTTAAAAATAGTAGAATAGCATGATCCTAGCATGCCAATCTAGCATTTGGGAAAAACTTTTTTGCCAGTTTATCTAAAATGTTGTTATGTTGTGGAAACACTAAAGAGCTAATCAAAGTGGTGATATGGTGGAAATCAGACATGATAATCTAATATTGTGTAGAAATTGCAAATATAAGGCTACAAGATATTTTGAGCGACATTTTGTGGACATTGCGTATATATTTTCTATTATATTTGCTAAATATTTAGATGGAAGCTCTAGGTGTGATGTAATGTTTCTTTGATAGCCCATGTTTTACATAAGTTCTAGTTTGTATTTCCTATACACCGTACTTATGGCTACCCTAGTTATTTAAAGTATTTTCTAACCGGAAGACTAGTTTAAAGCTCGAGGTAAAAATACCACTTTGTAGAATGTGAAAGGTCTTTTGAACTAAGAAATATTTCTCATCTCCTTGGGCATCAACACTAGATTCCATGGATGCAAGCTTGGTTTATACTATATTTTGAGGCAATGAAAAGCTTCTGTTCTTATCTAATCTTTTTGACTCTCTACTGATTGTGTGTGCTCTTACTATCTTTCCATTACGAAGAGGATGGGGTCTAGGAGGGCCTCTTTATTTGCCATGAAAGGAGGTGATTGACATTTTGACAAATAGATGCATGCCATGTGTGCAAGAATGGTGGGTGTGTGTAAGAGAGGTGTAAGAGTGGTCAAAGGATGTACTTTCCCTCCCAAAAACAGGGTGGACATCTTTATGCTTTTTGGTCGTTCATAAATTCTACATATGATCTACGATTTGAGTGGAGATTATAGATCTGTAATCTGCATGCCAAGCTCTTTTTGTAGTTAGATAGTATGGTTTCGTCCATTAAATTTTAGATTTCATTTTGAGGGGAAAATTTGACTCCAAATAAACTAGCCATTTTGCCTATTTAAATTCAAAAGTTGTTCTTTGGTTGATTTCTTAATACTAGAGGTTTGACTCCCTTGAGCTTCCAAATAAAGAGGACCTCCTAGACCCAATTCTTTTCCTAATGATTGCATGTGTGCTTGTGAAATTATGTGCATACTTGTGTGTATATAAAGAAGCAATTTCTCCAATGCTTTTATCTGTTATTTCTTTGCTTTGTTTCATTGACTTCTTTGTGCATTCCATTCTTGATTGATGAGAATCAATTGTTTCTTTGTTTATTGTGGATTCTAGATTGAGTAGGATTGATTGAATGAGTAGGATTGAGAAAAGGTAGCTTCACCATAGATACCCTCTTCATGAGTGTGGTAGCTAGGCCCAAACTAGATCAAGCACTTGTTGCATTGTATGTGAAACAAGACTCCCATATGCGAGTATGGTCACCACCAAGCACTAGTCAAGTAGGGTGACAAGAATGATGATTGAGAGTATATGTGCATGGATGACTACACAAATTATATAATTTGTTTCTAGTGAAGACACCTAAAGATAAAACACTCACACTTGCAGTTAATTGTCTCTCTATAGCTCTAAACTCTTATTAGCATGAATAATTCCTCACTTTTACTAATTTTTCAAAGTGGTCTCCTGCATTGTGTCCTTTCTAATACTGATGGACAAGTTAGCACCACATGGTGGATATCAAGTAGGTGTTGCCAACAAGTAATAGGAGGAACCAAATTGGATAGATTGGACGTCACCATCACCTTAAGGTTTTGGAGTAGATCTAGCCTAGTTGGGGAGATATTTTAGCTAAGCATGCATGTGTAGCAATAGTACTAGGATGAGTGACCTCCCTAGAAGTTTGTCCCCCTTGATTTCATTCTAGAATTTACAATACTTACCCTTCACCGTGCACATATCCTAGCGTGGATACCGATATCACCACTTGTATCACTAGTTCATGACATTGTATGAGAGGTGGAGGAGAGAGGAGGAAAACCACCAGAATTTCTTGTAATGATCTTATGGTAGGTGTAGCTTGCTAAAAACTCATGTGAATAATGAAAATAGTAAGCACACAATCTGCATTAGTGGATGGGAAGCAACCAAAATTTCATGTAATGATCTTATGGGTGTTGTAGATCCCAAGAGAACTTCAATACACTCCAAATGATTTGTCTTTGAGAAAATATACTCTTCTACATGATTGCCTATGTAGACTCATATAAATATCCTCAATAAAGATATAGAAATCTGAATGAAGCTCAGCAGCATCAAGTATGATGGTGGCTAGTAGATCAAGAGAAAGAGGGCTCCCTCAATCACACAACCAAATAGTGTTGGTATGTGTGATCCACCTAATGATGTTAGCCTTGATGGGATAGGAGGTGAATCCTCTCAAAAGGCGATGTTCAAAACCATGTGTGGGGTGATTGAGCCGGATGCATTACACAAAAATGAATCCCAAGTAGAGGGATTAGTAGCCTTGATGCATGGAATTTTTGAAATGGAACATCTAAGAACTCAAGGAATGCCTCTTATAGGTTTCATCATTTCCAAAAATTGTTTATCAAATTCCCATCCACATTATAAGGGTTACTTATGCAAATGGGAAAGCTCTCTATATGAAAAGAGGTGTACATGCAATAGAAGCTCTTTCCAACCAACTCACTATAAAGACAAGTCTTTCCCTCTATATATACAACACCCCTTTCCATGTGTGAAATACATATAATATATGCATTGTATCCTCCTAGGGTAGATCATAAGCCTTACTTTTGCCTTAAAGAAGATTTTTCATCTAGAAAACAAGACTAACAATATCACCTAGATAAAACCAATATTTCTATCCTTTTTCAAAATTTTGGGTACAATACAAGTAATGCTTTCCTAATAACATGTGAGGAACTAGAGCACCTCATTCCATGTGTGCAACTCATATATTATCTACACTCTATCCTCCTACGTTAGATTCTAATCCTTAGGCTTGTAGCCTCTAGGATCCTATCACTTAATAGTCGTTGTAGGCCACTTGCTAAGACTCGTGTCCTTTTTTTCTTTTGCAAAACTCACAATAGTGAGCTATATTATACTAAGCAGACCCAAAAAAATTGCATGGAAAGCCCTACTCAAAAATCCAAACCGTGGCATCATAGGGTACTAGATGCGTCAACTATTAGGGGAGCCACCTCAAAACAACCGGCAGGCAGCATAACCTTACTTACAAAAGCATACTTTGGCTAATTAAACAAGGAGCCACCCTTGACAAAGTGAACAACATCAAGTAAATCCAAATGGTTACCACAAAGAACCTACCCTTTGCAACTCGGCAAAGTCCCATCCAAGCAGGATCATCAATATGTTGCATGCCGCAAGAGAGGGAAGCCCCATTTATTGACCACATAATAGCCTCCACCAAAAAAGGGAATCTTGAGAAGGCCCAAAATAGTAGCACACAACCATGAAACCATCAAGGAGATAGTATTTTAGGGAGAGCCAATCATCCTCAGGAATGAGATTCAGCACCACCAAAGGGTGCAACAAGGCAAGAATGAGCTGTTACCATCCATCTGCCTTCCCTTTGACAGAGGATGGACTTTGTATCACCATACATCATTGCTATTGGCCACCATTTTTGCAGCACAACCATGAAACCATCAAGGAGATAGTCTTTTAGGGAGAGCCAATCATCCTCAGGAATGAGATTCAGCACCACCAAAGGGTGCAACAAGGAAAGAATGAGCTTCCACCATCCATCTTCCTTCCCTTTGACAGAGGATGGACTTTGTATCACCATACATCATTGCTATTGGCCACCATTTTTGCAGCATGTTGGGCTTGGAGAGATGGCCTCCACTAGATCCAAAAACAAGGGGAGGGCATGGGTAGCACAAAGAAGTTTTTGGCCAAAGTTGCAAGGCCCTCAACCCCAAGGGGTACCCAACCTCGCACGGGTAGAGGACACCAAGAAAATTGATGCCACCAACATCGCCTAACATGTTTGTAAGATTTTTCATCTTTTGCAATTAAGTAAAAAAGGTCTAAGTGTCATAAAATCTAATCTAATACTCCCAAATGATTTTCTCATGTTAATCTGATCATTTAACATAGGGAAGTACCAGGGGAGTAAAAGTTGGAATATTGGTAAGGCTACCATACCGGTCTCTCTCAGGGATCCACAGGGGGACAATCTACAAAAGAGCAATGTGCTTCAATGGGGCTTAAAAGACTTAAGGTTCAGCTCCAAAAATTAACTCATTAATCCACTGGCCAAAGCAAGGGAATTTGGATGGTCATGGAAGACTAAAAAGTTTTCCCACATCCCTAGGAAGGAGGGGGCAAGCCCTTTTAGTAGGGGATGAGAGAGAAACACACACACGCACACACAAACACACACACACAAACACAAACTCCAAGGCTCCCCCTTTACACAAAGGGAATACTAGACACATGTCAGGGTCCTAGGCCAGTTGGCCCCAACCTCCCCTCAATTCCTATTGGATGGCCATAGAGGTGGACCAATGAGAATTAGGCTAGAGTAAAATTAGTCTAATCAATTTTAAAATTCTTGATAAAAGAACCAATAAAAATTAAGCTTCCTAGAAGAGTATTGGAAAGTCTACCAAGGGGTCCAACGAGCATTCCAAACCCCAATAATGGCTTGCCTGATTCCTATTGTCCAGAAGACTAAGAGGTTCAATGAGAGTTTAATTGAATTATAGAAAACCTATGCCACCTGGAAGAGGTAATCAAGCTCAAAAAGTTCAAAGATGGAGGAAAGAACATCTCTTTCCTTACCTATGATGGCACTTTTGATGCTACGGACAAAGTCTTGCCCTTTATTCAACAATTCGATGCGGTGTTTGGAGATGGGGGATTCATGGAGTCCTCTAAGCTACGTCATGTAGCCATGAATTTTCAAAAGTCCACCAGGCAATGGTGGTCTAGCCTACAAGAAAATGGTGAAGCTCCACCAACATGGAAAGCTTTAAGAGCTTCCATCATGAAGCAGTTTTTGGCTACCGATGCCAAAGATAAAGTACTCACCGAATGGCCAATCTTGAAGTTCTCTCCCTACGAATCTATCCACAAATATGCAGAAAAGTTTTGGGATTTACATCTCAAAGCCACTGTCTTCAAAAAGATGGATTTTGGAGAGCAAAAACAACAATTTTGTGCAGGTTTATCTGAGGATATGGCGGAGTATGTTAACTCCCAATGGCCACGCACCATATCTGTGGTCATACACCATACCATGGTGGCTTCACAAATCAACTTCCAACAAGGGGCTACGAGAAATCTTAAGCCCTCGAAAAACAAGGATCGTAACGAGCCTAAGGGGAAGGACAACGTCCAAAAGTCTCCCAAATCCAACACCAACAACAACAAAGCTATGGAGAAGGGAGTTTATAAAGGCAAAAATAAACTCTCTCTTGAAGAGCTAAAGAGTTATCCGAAAGATAACCGTTGTTTCAAGTGTGGGGAGAAAGGGTATGGCTATCGTGCTTGCCCCTACAAGAATACACGTAATGAGATTCCTATAGCTACCTTGGTCAAAATTCAAGAAGAGGATGCTCATCACAAAGGATCTCCTCTATGCCATACTTGGGGAAAGATAAGAGAACATGATGATTTTATTCTCTTTGACCCTGGTTCAACTCACAATTTCTTATCCATAGAACTGGCCACCAAGCTAGGCATCCAAGCGTATGAGATGGGAGATGTTCTACCTGCCGATGGTACTTTCAAGGGGCAAGAAGCCTCAGTCACTCCCTTAATTTGGAAATTGAGGCTCCATGTCCAAAGCTATGTGGACAAGAAGGATTTCTTTATCTCTCCTCTCAAGCACGAGGATGTAATCCTAGGGGCACCATGGTTTGATTGCATGGCTGCCAATGTTAAATTCCCTGAAAGGCAAATCTACTTTAGGTTCAGGGAAACATTTATGTACATAGATTCTAAGGAGTTGGGTAGTACCATACCTCTTGTACATAACCAAGCTTTCAATAAGTCAATAAGAACCTAATACTTTAGCAAAAGAAATATAAACAATCAAAAGGAGCTAGAGTTATCGAATTTCCTCAAGGGGTTCTAAGATGTTTTTATTGACGATATACCTTGTAAACTACCTCCCAAACGAGGCAATGACGACCATGCAATTGAACTTCTTTCAGGAAGTTCACTACCTAATAAACCTTCTTATCGAGTTTCCCAAGCTCAACGAGAGGAGATTATGCGGCAAGTGCATGAGCTAGTTGAGAAAGGCATGGTTAGGCCTAGCTCATCTCCATTTTGTTCACTAGTGTTATAAGTGCAAAAGAAAGACGACACATATCATATGTGTGTTGGCTATAGAGAACTAAATACGATCACTATCAAGAATAGGTTTCTCGTTCCACAGGTAGAAGACCTATTTGATAAGCTACAAGGGTCAACCTACTTCAGTAGGATTGACCTAAAAAGTGGCTACTGTCAAATAAGGATAGTTGATCAAGACATTGTAAACACTGCATTTTGCACTACGATTGGTCTTTACGAGTACATTGTCATGCCTTTTGGATTGACCAATGCACGAGCCACATTTAACCGCTTGATGGATAATCTATTCAGGCCTGACTGAACCTTTGCTGGAGTGTTCTTTGATGATATAATCATCTACTCTAATTCATTAGATGAACACAAGCAACACCTCCAGGTAATATTTCAAGTTTTACAAGAGAATAAACTTTATATTAATTGAAAGAAAAGTGAATTTTTCTTACAAGAGATTTGGTATTTAGGTCACATTATCTCTCAAGATGTCATCCAGATGGATCCATCATAAGCTAGAGGTAATAAAAGGATGGACTTATCCAAGCAATCTACATGAACTAAGAAGCTTTATAGGTGTGTGTGAATACTATAGATGCTTCATAGAAAAGTTCTCACAAATCGTGGGACCATTACATGACCTAACAAAGAAAAACGGATATATGGTCCACCAAGGAGAACAATGATTTCAAAAAGCTTAAAGAAAAGCTTATCTCTCAACCCGTGCTTACACTTGTATTGGATCTCTCAACCATTTGAGGTCCAATGTGACGCCTGTGGTGATTGCCTTGGAGCTGCTTTGCTCCAAGAAGGGCACACCATAGCCTATGAAAGTTGAAGGCTTTACCCTGTTGAGCAAGCTCTAGGCATATATGAGAAGGAACTCTCAGCAGTTCTACATGATCTAGATTTGTGGAAGCACTATTTACTGGGGACTCCTTTCATTCTACAAACGGATCACCAAAGCCTTAAGTACTTCATGATGCAGACCAAGCTCTCCAACAAACAGATGAGGTGGGAAAACTTCCTTTTGCAATTTCATTTTCATATTACTCACATTGCTGGCAAGCATAATCAAGTAGCCGATGCACTCTCAAGATGACCGAGAGTGAATGCGGTATCCATAGCAACTCACAATGATCTATCTTCTATGATAAATGAGTATGCTATCAATCTGAATTTTAGAGATGTGATTTCAGCCCTTACACTTGGGAAGGCAAAAGAACCATTTACACTACAAAATGGTTATCTTCTCTATGGAAATAGACTATATGTTACTATCTATCTACGTGAAAAAGTAATGTATGAATCTCACACCCCTCCTTATGCGGGGCATAGAGGGATTCAGTCTACCCTAAAAGGGGTAGAAACATATTTCTATTGGCCTGCCATTGACGGCCGGTTTTTGAAACCGTGACGCAAGAACCAGCCACACTCGGGGGGGAGCCTAATACTAAATGGAAGAAAAAAAAACGTTTTAACCTGCCACACCGCCACCCTCTTCCCTCCCATGCATGCGCCCACAGCGGGCCCCCTCTCAGCTTGGCTAGACTCTCTCCATCCCTCCTCCATTATCACCAAAGGACATCTTCTCTCTCTCTCTTGCTTGGCTCCGCCAACCCACCTCTCTCTCTCTCTCTCTCTCTCTCTCTCTCTCTCTCTCTCTCTCTCTCTCTCTCTCTCTCTCTCTCTGAGCCGTTTTTTTACCTAGTAGACAACAGTTTACTCTTTTGACCATAACTTGCTCATCCGAAATCCGATTTAGGTGACCTATAGCCTCAATCGAAGAGCACAAACCCCTCTACGCATTGATGTAAAGACAAAATTTTTCTGTGTAATGGCAATGTCATACAAAACTCGCAAGGGTGGAAAAGCCACACTCGCCATGGAGACTTGAAGGCAATATCAGACAAAACTCGCAAGGGTGGAAAAGACACACTCGCCATGGAGAATGATGCAAAATATCCAAGAAATTTGGATGCTAATCCGACCACATCATCTACAACAACGGAAGCAATGGTCATTGCTTACTTGATCTCGTTACAAGAAACCGTCAACAAGCAAGGTGAAGAGTTGCGCGCACTTGCAATGGAGAATGGCACTTAAAGAGTTCTCGTTGTGGAGAATGAGCACCTCAAGAAGGTTCTTGAAATGCAAGAAACACGCTTGATGCATCTTGAGAATGAAGTTCAAGAATGTAAACGCTCTCTTGTTGACATGAATGTATTGAAAGAGCGCTTGAGCAAAGTTGAGAATGATCATTTATTGAAAGAGGAAACGATAGATACAATACGACATGATGTATGTGAGATGATAAATGCATCCAAATCATGGGCTAATATATGTAAGGATAATGTGGTTTCTACATCTCCTATCATGCAAGCCATTGTCCAAGCAAAGAATGTAGAGAATGTGGACACTCAAGAATTGCAAGAACGACAAAAACACTCAAAGAACATCGTCATTCGTGGAATCAAGGAGGAAATCATGGAAACACCCCAATCTCTTGCGGTTGCTATTGAAGAGTTTTTTGCTACACACTTTGGCATGTGAGGAATCATGGCTTATGGTACACATCGAGTTGGAAAACAAGGAGTCCCTCGCTCCGGAGAAAGATCTATTGTATGTACCATGGCTGATGAGGTAAAGAGAAAGATCATTCTTGACAATGGTTGGATCTACCTCAAAGGAACGGGTTGTAATGTATATGAGGATCGCACTGTTATGCAACAAAATGTACGTCGCAAAGCATATGAGAAAAGAAGCAAGAAGGTTAAGGTATCATTTCAAGAAGAAAAGCCACTTGAGGAGGATGCAAGTCCACCCAACAAATAGGGACACATGATCTATGAGACCAACTCACGCTTGAGGAGGATGCAAGTCCACCCAACAAATAGGGACACATGATCTATGAGACCAGCTCACGCTTGCAAATAAGCTTTTGGAATTGTAACAGGTATCCATGGAATACGGGAATTGGCATTGATGAGCTTACCAATGACTCGGATGTGATACTTCTTGTTGAAACATGGGAGCATGATGCACAACTAATTCTTGGATTTGACAAATACGATGTGCAGTCTTTGATGTGGGCCAAAAATGCAAATCAACGAAGAGGCCAAGGAGCCGTAGCATGTATGACCAAAAAGGGTTTGAAAGTGTTTACATTGTCAAAGAAGATAAGTATAAATGCTACTTATGGCTGAAAATCAGCCCACCAAATGGTTAAGTCATGTTTGTGGCTGGTTTCTACCTTCCTCACTATGACTCCAAGACATTGCTCATTACAAGGATCAAGGTGAATTCATTGTTTGTGGAGACATGAATGCTCGCACAAATATGTTACAACATGACTTACAACAAGTCGACATGCCGCATGTGTCAAGAACAATGGATGACTTATACATGTATAATCGAAGCTCTAATGATGCAAAAGAAGTGGATCACTATGGAAAGTCACTTCTACATATGTGCAATAGTACCGGAATGCTCATTGCAAATGGTGTATCTCTATGGCAAGGCAACAATGACTTTACATGTAGAAAGCACAATGGTGATAGCCTGATTGACTATATGTTGTTCTCGGAAGCCACTCTAGAATCCATACAAAGATTTGCACTTGGTGAATGGAATCCAGAATTGGATCATCGGATGTTATGTATTGACCTCAAGTGTGGTAAACGGCCCGAGCATGTAGCCTCCAAACATGATGTGAATCATTTGTACCTACGTCTAGACTTCAAACGAGCACTTATATATGCTGATATGGTGGACCAAATGTTAAGCATGATAGAGCATCAAGAGAGTCCAACATTAGAATGCAAGTGGAAAGTTTTCAAAGAAGTAATTTGCTCTTGTGCGAAGGAATTCTTTTTGGTGAAACATATGTCTTGCAAAAGGTCTAAGAAGGGTAGCACCAAGAAGAAATGGTTTGACATGGAATGTAGTCAAGCCCGAAAACACTTGCTAAGATTGGATGCAATCAAAGACAATGAAGTTTACTTGGAATGTTCACACACATACAAAGCACTTGTTCAAAAGAAGAGGAGAAGGTGGGAAGTCAAAAAACAACTTCTTTTAGCACAAGAGAAAGCACATGCATGTGGAAAGTTTTGGCAAAATCTAAAAGCAAGCCCGTTGAGAGCTTTGGTGACTTGACTGTTGGGGATATGTATATGCATTGCAAGAACCTCTATGAGAAACCCAATGTTGATAAGATGGAGTGTTGTAGCTCCCTTCCGTTTATGTCTCTCTTCTTTATTATTGAAGATGTATGCCGCACGCTTGAGAAACTTGCTACCCGCAAGGCTAGTGACCTTCAAGGTGTCAAGGCTGAAATGACTAAATGGACAAGCAAGAAAACATGATATTGGATATGCGATATGTTTAATCTTGCACTTTAGTATGGCATGCCTCATGATTGGAGTGAAAATTGGATCAAACCTTTGCACAAAGGAGGAGATGTAAACAATGTGAACAACTATCGCACTATAGTGGTTGGTTCTTTGATGGCAAAGTTATTTGGATGTATCATGGATATGAAGATAAGTGAATGGGCTAAAAATAATGTCAAACGTGCGCTTGGCCAAGCAGGTTTTCGAAAGCATCATACCACTATTGATCACCTTGTCACTCTTTGAGTTCTTATGGATGCGTCTCGATTGAAAGGAAAAAAGTTGTATTGTTGCTTTGTGGATTTCAAGAAAGCTTTTTACATGGTACCGCGAGGAAATCTTCGGAGACGTATGTAAATCCTTCAAGTGCCAAGAGAATTTATGCATGCAGTCTTTTGCATCTACGAAAAAGTGATATGTCGATTACGTATGGGAGATGGAATTTCAGAATTTTTTGCAAGCACCATTGGTGTCAAACAAGGATGCCCACTTTCCCCAACCCTCTTTTGGCTACTCATTGATGTATTGGAATGCATGGTTTTTTATTTTATGCAGCAAGAAGGCATAGAAGAGGTTATGATTGGAAATGCGGTGATCATGCTTTTGCTTTATGCCGATGATGTAGTGCTCTTGGCACTGAGGCGGTCCGGGGCGGGCAACAAGAAGAGTGGCCTCTAGACACCCTTCAAAGCTCCCGTGCTGCTCAATGGGGCTGGGGCACAACACAACACAAACCAAAACAACAAACCCACCGCCAAATCCCAACTACACAAGGGGCACCACCTAGTTTAAGAGCGAACTAGGACGCAAAAGAGGAGAATCCTTAGAGCAACCCACAAACAAGCAAGGAATTTACACTAACCCTAACCCCAATGGAATACTCTCACACACTAAAACACGAGAGAGAGAGAGAGAGAGAGAGAGAGAGAGAGAGAGAGAGAGATAGTGCTCGGGCTGCTTTGAAACGTATCGGCAATGATCAAGCAAACACAACTATATATTTAAGAAAGAGAGAGAAAGGGGGAGGGGGTGCTTGTTGCATTAATACCTTCTTACAAATCTGTCATGACAAATCAAAGTGAGATTAGTACTTGTTCAACATAGCTTGCGTAAATTTCACCACAACACATCACTAGAAAAGCCACCCCAATCACTGTCTTAAGGCCAGGGGAGTCCTCTCCACCTGTCGCCCTCTTACAGTATGTGGGATTTATGGCTAGATTGATGACAACACCAGAGACAAGCTATCAAGAACTTAAAAAAAACCAAGACACTTACGCATCATTGTTGTCCATTACTTCACGTTGGAAAGGAGACAAAATATCCAAGATTAGTCCAAATCCACCCTCCTTGATTCAGCGAATGTTGGGCTTACACTAGTAGGAGAAATGATAGATTTCCTACTCTCAATTGAATGATCACTCTCTCTCTTACAATGGCATAGATTTCCCTTGCTAATCCCCTATTACAACACATGCACATGCATAAGACAATGGGCTTCCACTCAAGAGCTCCTTCTAGAGAGGTTGAGCTTGGCTTCTCAAGCTATAGCATAGTGCTCTTGCTTATGGCTTCCCCCTTTTATGCTAGCTACACCCTCCTTTTATAGCAATTTTGAAGGCTAGGGTTACTCCTCTAACCATGGTTGAGTTAGATTTTTAGCAATTTATCTAATTTCTTTTGCTTGGAATTATCAAGAAGTTGGTGGGGAAAGAGAGAGGAGAGAAATGGAGGTGATAGGACTTTTCATAGTGGGTTAGTGTTAGTAGAGTTAGTATTAATTTACAAATGGAATTGAATATTTACAATGGGAGTATCCATGTAGGATACAAATAAGGAAGAAAAACTCTTAAGAGGTAAGAAAAGGTGGATTTCTTACAAGGTTGATGCTCCAAGTGTCTTGAGTAGGGCCAATTTTGACGCTTGTTGACGGTCCACTAGCTTTGACGGTACATTTTTTCTCCACTCTTGACCTTCCTCGAGAGACAAGGTAATTGAAGCTGAGTAATCAACCACCATGATGCTATCTTTTAAGAGAAGAGGCTGAATTTTGTGGTTTTTTGATAGATATGGGTAATTTGGAGGAGGAAAAATGAGACATAGGTGGTCAATTTTGGAATGGAATTGTGTGTGGGAGGTATGAGTTCACCATGGTTTCTCTTATTCTTCAAGGTTGAGGAGAAGGTGAGTAGTGTGCAGAGAGGAGTGGTGAGAGAGATGGGGATGATGAGTGGAGAAGTGTGTGTGAAAGAGGAAAATGATAAAGTGGAAGAGAGAGTGTGGCTGCATAGCATGGGAAAACTGGGGTCCACTAAAAAAATCATAGCTCACAGCTGGTAGCTCCAAAAATCATGAAAAAATTTGGGGTGATTATTCAGAGCGTGGGCTACATTTTCTCTTTTGACCACTGCTCCAAATTCGGAGTGGAGATAGGTGCCAAAATTCTCACCAAAAAGCCTGTTTTTTATGCCTGCAAAAGTCTTTTAGTGGTCCCCTCCTTTGTTGAATTTGTACAATGCATCCAAGAGTGAGCCCCTCCTTTGTCATATTATAATACAAAGCATTCAAGTTGCCCTTGACCCATGCATGGAGGAGGATTATTGGTGAAATAAGAAATATATACATGGTGGGACTAGTGTATGGACTATTCATGGACTTTAGCTCAATGAGCACATGGTGTTAGAATAATGAGTAAAAATAATAATAAAAATATGGAGGAGTTATGGATATGGAAAGATATTGGAATCATATGATATGGTCCCTCCTTGAATTATTTTGGGTGAAAGAGGAAAAGGTATGCAAGTAAATAATATAATAAAAGTAACCAATGAGTAGAAATCAATTTTTTGTTTTCACGAGGGTGAGGGTGAAAATGTGGGAGTGATTTGTATAAAGGAAAAATATGAGGTTAAAGTATGTACATATTGCCAAAAAAAAATAATATATATATATATATATAATTATGGTGTAAGAGGATGAAAGAAGGTGTACATAGGTTTAATAAAACACACACCTAAGTAGAAATATTTAAATAAAATACCAAAATAATTATTAAAAATCCCTATATTTAGGCCATATATACAATGAAATATTTACACACAAAGAGGCCATAATATACTTTTATTTTTTTTTATTTTTTTTGGCTCACCTAGCCCAGTGACTAGCTAGCTGAGGGTTTTTAAGAAGATATGGGAAAAGTCCCGTGACTCACGCACGCCTATGTACAGTAAAATGGTAGGGATAGCCACAGTGTTTGGGTGATTTTGGTAGGGTGAGGTAACTCACTGTGGCAATTACAAAGAGCCGAAAAAACGGCTATCATTAGCCCTCCCCCTGGATGATGGTATATTCATGTACCATCAGAGAGCATCTTTTCCAAAGAGAGTGCTTCAGAGTCCTGGACGAGATCTTCATTGTTTGGCCCCTCAGAATTTTGGTTGGAGTTACACTCATGCTTCATGTAACAATACTTACATGAGACAGCGGCCTTTGGACAGATCTTTGGTAGATCCTTTGGTAGAAGGCGACTCAAATAGGGCTTCAAGCGATACCTGTTTACCTTCCTGGAGAGCTCTTTACCATTCAAGTCCATAAGCTGATAGTAGCTAGAATTGAAAGCCTTCTTGACTATGTATGGCCCTTGCCATCTAGTTTCAAACTTGGCATCAAAACGATTGTCAAGTCGATTGTCATACCTTAGCACAAGCTCTCCTTCCTTGATGCCTTTGTCCTTCAGTTTCTTGTCGTGCGTTTCTTTCGCTTGTGTGGCTTTCCTCTTGTAGCACTCGTATGCTGCTTCTCTTTTCCACTCAAGCTCCACTAACGTAAGAAGTCGATCCATCCATACCTCTTGATCATCTTGTGCTGATTTGCCATGAAGTCGCATTGTTGGAATGTTTAGCTCAATTGGCTGTAAAGCCTCTTGACCATAGACCAAGTGAAATGGTGTGAACTCCGTGGCTTCCCTATATGTGGTTCGATACGCCCACAAGGCACCATCCAAGAAGTCATCCCATAATTTTGTCTTGTTTTGCACCATCTTTCTAATGATTCCTGCAATGACACCATTAGCCTTCTCCACCAAACCATTTGACTGTGGGTAGTATGGTGTGCTATGACGATGTAGAATGTGAAGCTCTTCACAAACTTCTGTGAGCAATCCTTTTCTAAACCCTGGACCATTATCAGAAACAATCTCCAAAGGTGTGCCAAATCTACAACAAATGTGAGTGTATACGAATTTGCTTACTGTCTTCTCATTTACCTTTGCCACACTTTGTGCTTCCACCCACCTAGTCATATAGTCTACAGCCACTAGAATGTAGAGTTTACCATTTTTTGTCCTAGGCAGAGGACCCATAGCATCAATGCCCCACTTTTCAAAGGGTCCATTTGCAAGCACTATTTGCCTCGGGCCATGCACCAACCTTCTATTTCCATTTATCTGACAAGTGTGACAGCTTTTACACCAATGTTGAACATCCACATGCAAACTTGGCCAAACATACCCCGAAAGCAAAATCTTCTTCACAGTTAATTCTTGGGCAAAATGACCACCACATGCCTCTTCATGCAAACCTTTTAGAATGGCTGGAATTTCCTTAATAGTTGGTACTCGTCTGCACACTTGATCCTTCCCTCTTTGATAGAGGGAGCCTTCTAGGAAGAGATATACGCTTGCCTTCTTCATGAGTCTCCTCTTCTGAGCTTTTGTGAAGTCTAGTGGAAACTCACCCTCCAAAATGTAGCCAATGATGGGAGCCAATGACTCCAATCCCTGGTACCTCGGTTGCTTCACAGCAGCCGCCACCATGATGACCTGCACTTCTTTCTTTACACATGCAACGGCTTGTTGTGCAAGTAAATCAGCATCTTCATTCTGTTTCCTAGGAATATGATATAGTTGCACTTCTTCAAATTGATTAAACAATCTACGAATGGCATGAACTTTTGTCCGTAAGCTCTCATTCTTGCATGCCCAAATGCCTAAAATCTGTTTAACAATGAGAAGTGCATCTCCCTTTACCATGAGGCGTTGTATCCCTTGGCCAATGCACATCTTCAAACCATGAAGTAGAGTGTCATATTCTGCTTCATTGTTGCTAGCTGAACTTGGTAGATTGAACTTCTCTTTCATGACCACCTCTCCACTTGGGTTGAGCAACACTAGCCCTCCCCCTGCTTTTCCTGTGGCTCGACGAAAAGCTCCATCAAAGAACAAAGTAAAAGCATTAGGAATACTTTTTGGTGGTGGCAATGGTAGGGTCTTTACTTCAGGCACCTTAATCTCCTTTTCGTGCACCCTATAAGTGAGAATCCCTGCCAATTGTGCACGCACACTATCTTCTACCTTGAAAGAGTATTGAAACTCTTGCAACTCCATAATCCACTTTGAGATCCTAGTACTAAGATTCATTTGAGATGACACCCAAGGGAACAAATTTTCTGCAGTGAGAATTACAAAAGGTTTTGGTAGCAGGTAGGATCTAAACTTTCTCACCGCAAACATGAGAGAAAGCATCATGAGTTCTGCTTCTGTGTAGTCTCTCTCCAAAGCATTCATGACCCTACTAGCAAAGTAGATGGGTCGCATCCTTGTACTGTGGGGATCTTGTTGTAGCAACACAGCACCAATTGTTTCTTTCCCAGCACTAGAGCTAACAAAGAATGTGTACTCCCAACAAGGAGGCATGAGTGTTGGTAGCTCTGACAAAATGACTTTAATGTTACAAAAGTACTCTTCAAGCTCATCAGACCATGCAAATTCTACTTGTTGTGTCAACTTTTGCAAAGGGTGAAGTAACTCCGAGGCTAAGTGAATGAAGCGTGACATATACTTCACCTTTTGAATGAATGAGATGACCTCCTTAAGACTCTTGGGTGATGGTAGCTCAATAAGAGCCTTTGCCTTCGAAGGATCCACTTCAATGCCTTTGTAAGAAACTTTATGACCAAGCAAGATTACTTCATCCTCACCTATATGGCACTTGTCGGGGTTGAGTTGACCTCCCATGTCGTAGAGCTTCTTTAAACCTTCTTCTACCCTTTGTAGATGCAATGATTTTGAGCTATAAATACAGAAATCATCAATGAACACCCTAATTGACTTTCCAAAGAATGCTTGAAACACCATATTCATGAAACGTTGGAATGTTGCAGGAGCATTTGTCAGACCAAATGGCATGACTCTAAAAGCATAACAACCCCAAGGAGTGATAAAGGTTGTTTTCAATTGATCCTCCAGTGCAATCCCTATTTGAAAGTAACCTGAGTAACCATCGCACACAGTGTACTTCTCATGACCAGCTACCTCATTTAGTATCTCATCCTGGAATGGGAGGGGAAAGTGATCTCTCTTTGTTGCCTCATTGAGGGGACGGTAATCCACACACACCCTCCACTTGCCGTTCTTCTTAGGAGTGACAACAACAGGAGAGACCCACTCTGAATTCTCCACTGGATAAATGAACCCTGCTGCTAGAAGCTTTCTTACCTCCTTGAGTAAAGCCTGCTCCTTGATGACTCCTAGCCTTCGTAGCTTCTGAGCCTTAGGTGTGGCCTCTGGCTTCAACTCAATTTTGTGTTGAACAGCATCTACTCCACGCACATCGGTGTAGTCTTTAGCAAAAAGCCTAGGAAACTTCCTTAGCACACATTTGAACTCCTCTCTTTCATCTTTGTAAGTGTTGTTGATAGCATACCTTCTAGCATCCCTTCATCTTGATCACCTTCGTTCTCTTGAGGACCTACCTCCTCCAAGCCTTGACAAGAGGTCTCTTGGTTGCTTGGCTTAAACCTTACCCCCATGACTTCGATGGAAGACTCCTCTTCAGTAATGCTGCCGCTACTTTCTTCTTCTGAAGTGCTATCGGTCCAACCTTCTTCCGTCTCACTTTGAGATGATTCTTCATGGAGCTCCTCTTGGCGTTGCTCCTTCATGTCAAAGACAACCTTCTTGTGATTGTCATTCCTGCAAATTAGCTTTCCACTCTCCCAATCCTGCAAAGCTCGCATTTTCATTAGCCATGGTCTTCCTAGGATAAATGGGTAACCATTTCCCTTGGTAGACATGACATAGAAATCCACTGCCTTCTTAATGCCAAAGGCCTCCACAAAAACATTTTTACAAATGCCTACGCACCTAGCCTTGCTATTGTTTGCCATCTTGACCCTAATTTCAGGTGTCTCATGGATGTGCATGCCTAGTTTTTGCATGAGTCCCTCTGTCATGATGCAAATTTGTGCACCCCCATCCACTAGACCTTTCCTAACCAATCTCCCTTTGATGTAACAGTCTAGCACCGGTGTAATGTCCTCATTCATTTCAGCTTGTGCAATTTTTACAACAGGCACACTCTCTTTTACCTTTCTCCTAGTGCTAACTGCCCTTGTTAAATCCCTCCTAACTTGTGGACATAATGCAAGAAATTGAGGCCATGAAATATCAGGACCCTTACCTCTCATGTCTTCCAACAAGTTGTACGGAGCCATACCATGTCCAAGAGGGAAGTCTTGGAGGTTGATACGACGTCGAGTCCTCTTGGTTTCCTTGGTTCCCTTTGCCTTCTTGCCTTGTCCATGGTCACTCTGTGATGTGACTCCTTCTTTCTCTTTACCTTTTCCTCGGCCACGCTTAATTCCATTGGCTTCCATGTCAACCTCATTTGAATTTGTCACCTCTACCACATGCACATTTGGATCTGGCAAAGGTGGAACTCCTTCTACCCCTTGTGGAGGTGGTCTTGGTCCATTTGGCCTTTGTAGAAGCCTTGGTTGTTGACCAGTTCCTTCACCTGCATTCATCACTGGGTAATTCAAGTTAGGCCTCCCTGGCTCCCCACGGGGCCAAGGACAATTATACATCCCATGTCCAGACTCTCCGCAATTCCAACATTGCAAGACTCTCCTAGGTCGTGGATCTCGCTCTTCAGACTTCTTTGCTTGTCCCTTTGGACCTACAGCTTGTGCAAGGTGAATTGACAGGCTGCTTAAAGATTCGTTTAACTTCTCAATTACTTCCGCCGTTACCTCAGGAAGCTCCCTCGATGTTGATGCTTGTGACTTACCTTTGGGTCTAAGACCTTCTATTGGAACCTCTCCCCTTAAGCACTTGAGTTTCCTATACTTCTCAGCAGCCCTAGTTTCAGCTGCATCAAAAGTAGCAGGTGCACCCGCCTCAACTTTTACCTTAAGGTCAGGAAAGAGTCCGGCTATGAACCTCTCCTTCTTTAAAAATTCTGCACCATCACCAGGGTTAGCAACATTTCGTATCCATAGAGCCCAAAGACGTAGAAACTCTTGCTTGTACAAGTAGTAGTCATCTAAGTCTTTTTGCTTATGAGAAACAATGTCTTGCCATAGTTTTTGAGTGTTTTGGGGATCAAAGAAGTATCTCTTAAAACGATTCAAAACTTCTGTGTAATTCCCCTTAACTTCCTCAGGCAAAGAGTCAAACCAAGTACTAGCATCTTTCCTAAGGACCACCTCAAACATTTCTACACGTTCTTGATCGGTTACTATCCTCTTGATACGGCAAGACATCTTGAAATTTGCTAAAAATAATTCTGCATCCTCTCCAGGCTCTCCAAAGAAAAGAGGATATCCAGACATTTGGCGTTGGCTCTCCATTATTATGAAAGATTACAACACGAGTTACAATAAGGGATACAATAGAGATCTAGAACCACTCGCCTGCAAATGAAGAAGTGAGAAAATACCACTCTAGGTTTTCTTCTTCAGCTATCCAAGCTTCAATAAGGTCTCGATTTGTTTGATCAAAACAAAAGGGTAGACTATTGATGAGCTCTAAGAAGGGTTGAAATTCTTCAAAGCTAAGGCGATAAACAGAAATCTCTAGAACTTCCTTTTCTGGATCCAAAAGAGCAACCACGTCCCAAGTGATAAATTGCACTTGCTCTACAATTCCCAATGCACAAGCGGTTTGTATAAAAACTAGATCTTCATGCTCGTCGAAGGCCGTGAGAAAGTAGCAATTGACTAGGAGCTCCTTTCCTTCGAGTTCCACACAGTCGGAGTGAGGCAACCTTCTCACAATTTCATAAAGAACATCCTCATCAAGTCCAATCAAGTTTGCAAGATTTAAAGACTCCACTTGTGCTACAAAATTCCTGGACAAAAACTCCTTAGGATTATGGTTAAATCATTCAAAAGCATAAAGAGATTTACAATGTCTCTATGAACAAAGTGTCATAGAAAGTAGAGAAGGATGAGAATTTATACAAATTTGCAATCTTCTCTATGCTCTCTTTATTAAGACAAGCTCTGAATAGCTCCCTATCTCCTTTGTTGAAAGCGAAAGGAAGACTATTAATAAGACGCAAATGAGGGAAAAATTCACCAAATGTGAGTCTATGAAGCATGAACTCTGGCCGCAAGTTTCCTGAAGAGTCTTCCTCAATGGTGAAATGCACTCGCCAAACGCCAAATTTCACTCTATTTACCAATCTTAGGGCACACACTAGTTGGATGAATGCGCGGTCTTCCTTAGTGCCCAACAACAAGAGGAAAATGGAATCAACGCGTAGGACCTTCCGTCTTAACTTCACCACCCTCTTGTTATGAGGGAGACGCCTTACTACTTGCTCCTGCAACTCAATTGGTAATAGAGCTAGATCTCTAAGGATTGAACTTTCACTGCACACACATTCCCAGTTAGAACAAATGATCGTTTTTTTGTTTCTTGTAACAACTTGGACAAAGAAAAAACAAACATACACACTACTTTGCCGGGCTGCACTTCATTTTAAAATAAAATGAACACATGTACATCAAAAGAAGTGTGGTAGTTGATGAGAGGTAGAATGACAGGGTTTGGTGATGCAAGAATTTCTCCTGCTCTTTGGGCACCAAACATGAACACCATTCGTTGTTGAAAATGGATCTTTCTACTAATTGCAACGTTTATTCTAATGTGTGGAGTAAAATGAAAGGGAAAAACCTCTATTCCTGGGCCATTATCCATGGCCTATACATGTCCTAATGCTTAAAACAAAACAAAAATATAGACGTCCAAACTAAGGTCGTACCTAATGAGAGGCAAAATAAAAGGATTTACTGAAGCGTTTATCTCGGCCAACCTAAGAGGACCTAAAATTTTACGAATGACACGTTGAAATTGCAACTTAGTACTAACAATTATGTGTACCTTTTGCCTTGCAATGGGAATGAAGGGATCATACAAAGCTTCGTGATTCATGCAAACTACTTGACTATGCTAAAGGTTGATTCTACACAAAAATACACAAGCCGTCCTCCGTGGGGGCACCAAAATTGAGGCGGTCCGGGGCGGGCAACAAGAAGAGTGGCCTCTAGACACCCTTCAAAGCTCCCGTGCTGCTCAATGGGGCTGGGGCACAACACAACACAAACCAAAACAACAAACCCACCGCCAAATCCCAACTACACAAGGGGCACCACCTAGTTTAAGAGCGAACTAGGACGCAAAAGAGGAGAATCGTTAGAGCAACCCACAAACAAGCAAGGAATTTACACTAACCCTAACCCCAATGGAATACTCTCACACACTAAAACACGAGAGAGAGAGAGAGAGAGAGAGAGAGAGAGAGAGAGAGAGAGAGAGAGAGAGAGAGAGAGAGTGCTCGGGCTGCTTTGAAACGTATCGGCAATGATCAAGCAAACACAACTATATATTTAAGAAAGAGAGAGAAAGGGGGAGGGGGTGCTTGTTGCATTAACACCTTCTTACAAATCTGTCATGACAAATCAAAGTGAGATTAGTACTTGTTCAACATAGCTTGCGTAAATTTCACCACAACACATCACTAGAAAAGCCACCCCAATCACTGTCTTAAGGCCAGGGGAGTCCTCTCCACCTGTCGCCCTCTTACAGTATGTGGGATTTATGGCTAGATTGATGACAACACCAGAGACAAGCTATCAAGAACTTAAAAAAAACCAAGACACTTACGCATCATTGTTGTCCATTACTTCACGTTGGAAAGGAGACAAAATATCCAAGATTAGTCCAAATCCACCCTCCTTGATTCAGCGAATGTTGGGCTTACACTAGTAGGAGAAATGATAGATTTCCTACTCTCAATTGAATGATCACTCTCTCTCTTACAATGGCATAGATTTCCCTTGCTAATCCCCTATTACAACACATGCACATGCATAAGACAATGAGCTTCCACTCAAGAGCTCCTTCTAGAGAGGTTGAGCTTGGCTTCTCAAGCTATAGCATAGTGCTCTTGCTTATGGCTTCCCCCTTTTATGCTAGCTACACCCTCCTTTTATAGCAATTTTGAAGGCTAGGGTTACTCCTCTAACCATGGTTGAGTTAGATTTTCAGCAATTTATCTAATTTCTTTTGCTTGGAATTATCAAGAAGTTGGTGGGGAAAAAGAGAGGAGAGAAATGGAGGTGATAGGACTTTTCATAGTGGGTTAGTGTTAGTAGAGTTAGTATTAATTTACAAATGGAATTGAATATTTACAATGGGAGTATCCATGTAGGATACAAATAAGGAAGAAAAACTCTTAAGAGGTAAGAAAAGGTGGATTTCTTACAAGGTTGATGCTCCAAGTGTCTTGAGTAGGGCCAATTTTGACGCTTGTTGACGGTCCACTAGCTTTGACGGTACATTTTTTCTCCACTCTTGACCTTCCTCGAGAGACAAGGTAATTGAAGCTGAGTAATCAACCACCATGATGCTATCTTTTAAGAGAAGAGGCTGAATTTTGTGGTTTTTTGATAGATATGGGTAATTTGGAGGAGGAAAAATGAGACATAGGTGGTCAATTTTGGAATGGAATTGTGTGTGGGAGGTATGAGTTCACCATGGTTTCTCTTATTCTTCAAGGTTGAGGAGAAGGTGAGTAGTGTGCAGAGAGGAGTGGTGAGAGAGATGGGGATGATGAGTGGAGAAGTGTGTGTGAAAGAGGAAAATGATAAAGTGGAAGAGAGAGTGTGGCTGCATAGCATGGGAAAACTGGGGTCCACTAAAAAAATCATAGCTCACAGCTGGTAGCTCCAAAAATCATGAAAACATTTGGGGTGATTATTCAGAGCGTGGGCTACATTTTCTCTTTTGACCACCGCTCCAAATTCGGAGTGGAGATAGGTGCCAAAATTCTCACCAAAAAGCCTGTTTTTTATGCCTGCAAAAGTCTTTTAGTGGTCCCCTCCTTTGTTGAATTTGTACAATGCATCCAAGAGTGAGCCCCTCCTTTGTCATATTATAATACAAAGCATTCAAGTTGCCCTTGACCCATGCATGGAGGAGGATTATTGGTGAAATAAGAAATATATACATGGTGGGACTAGTGTATGGACTATTCATGGACTTTAGCTCAATGAGCACATGGTGTTAGAATAATGAGTAAAAATAATAATAAAACTATGGAGGAGTTATGGATATGGATAGATATTGGAATCATATGATATGGTCCCTCCTTGAATTATTTTGGGTGAAAGAGGAAAAGGTATGCAAGTAAATAATATAATAAAGTAACCAATGAGTAGAAATCAATTTTTTGTTTTCACGAGGGTGAGGGTGAAAATGTGGGAGTGATTTGTATAAAGGAAAAATATGAGGTTAAAGTATGTACATATTGGCAAAAAAAAAATAAAAAATATATATATATATAATTATGGTGTAAGAGGATGAAAGAAGGTGTACATAGGTTTAATAAAACACACACCTAAGTAGAAATATTTAAATAAAATACCAAAATAATTATTAAAAATCCTTATATTTAGGCCATATATACAATGAAATATTTACACACAAAGAGGCCATAATATACTTTTATTTTTTTTATTTTTTTTATTTTTTTTGGCTCACCTAGCCCAGTGACTAGCTAGCTGAGGGTTTTTAAGAAGATATGGGAAAAGTCCCGTGACTCACGCACGCCTATGTACAGTGAAATGGTAGGGATAGCCACAGTGTTTGGGTGATTTTGGTAGGGTGAGGTAACCCACTGTGGCAATTACAAAGAGCCGAAAAAACGGCTATCAGCACATACCTTCGAAGATGCACAAAAGCTTATGAGTGTCTTGAAACGCTTTTGCCTACATAGCGGGCTGATCGTGAATGGATCCAAAACCAAGGTTTTGCTTGTAAAGATCCTCAATGATGAAAATCCATGCATTGTATACAACAGTGAGCAACTTAAAGTGGTAGATCACTTCAAGTACCTTGGCCTTGAGATTGCATCCAATCATAAATGGAAGGATTGTGCAATGCGTCGCTTGGAAGCTGGAAAGAGGGCTTATTATGCATTTGAGGACATGTGCAATGCTGGAGAGATCAAGTGTTGGGCTCTCAAAAAGTACCTCTTTGACACATTGGTGACACCGGTGCTTCTTTATGGAGTGGAGGTGTGGGGTGGAAGCATCGGGAAGTCTACTTGGAAAGAGTTTGAGAATGTCCAAAAGCGTTTTCTCACCAACTTTCTCCAAGTCAAGACACAAACACCCTACATGCTCTTACTTCTTGAGTCCGGATCACTTCCCATTGAGGTCTTGGGCATGCAAAGGGTTGTGGAGTACATGCGTAAGACACAACATAGCCCTTTGCATCGACTTTCTAGAATCGCATATGAAGCAAGTCAAAAGGTTCAAAAGACATGCAAGAGCAAATTACTAAGTTCGGGGTGGATGCTTGACATCAAGAATTGGTTTGGAAGATGGGATGCATGTCACATGGTCAAGGATGCTTTGATTGACTCCCAAGTTAATGAGGCCTTCTTACAATGCCAATGTATCATGGCTTTGGAGAAATCTGGAGGTTCTCACTTCAGCCATTACACCACACACATTGCCCCAAACTACAAATCTCTCTTCTTCTCCGAACGAGGTAACCAAACCCATCCCTACATCCTTGAGCTCATCCCATTGAGCGCGATCCACACCATTGCCTCCATTCGTCTTAGCTCCCATTCTCTACGCTGCGAGACAGGACATTGGGGCACTGGCGAGGATTGTCATCGACTTTGCACCTTATGCCCTCGTCAAGTGCGAGAGAGTGAGTACCACACACTACTTGAGTGCTCAGCTTTTGACCACATTAGGTCCTCTTTTCCCCATATATTCAGCCATGAGCTCTCCCTACATACCTTCCTCTCCCAACCACGCTGTGGACTCTCTATTGCAACGCTGATTTCAGCCATTTTTGAGCATTGAGAGTCACTTATGACCTCCACTCACACCACATGACATGTTCATTTGGTGGCATAGGTCATATTTGACCTCCAAGGATGATAATAGAACTATCTATCTCTCTCTCTCTCTCTCTCTCTCTCTCTCTCTCTCTCTCTCTCTCTCTCTCTCTCTCTCTCTCCCACACACTCACCCCATCCCGAAGGCCTCTTGCCATCCCCCACTTGCTCATGTCCTCTCTCTCCCCCTCGTTCTCTGTACCTTCCCAAGCAGCACACAGCAATAGATATCACACCCTCTCTCTCGTTCCCACACACATAGTTTCCGACACACCTTACCTCTACATACACACACACACACACACACACACACCCTTACTCCATCTCTCACTCATGCCTATCCCACCTATCTCACACTCTCTTTTTGTGCACACGTGCACATACACACCCATTCACATAGCACGCACACTTGCACGCACACATTCAAACACACAATACACGCACGCCATACATACACACAAAAAGTAAAATCAAAGGAACTCGGCAATTGAAACCATTGAAAAAGGAATGAGACGACCAAAAACACGCGAAAGGGGCATGAATTTGAATTTTGACAATGAAGGCATAAAATTGGCAAACGTGCTACACTAACGCACCAGCGAGGCCCGCCATGCACCGGCATCTCGTCCATGACGCATCTCTGCATTAACATCCGTAGGGTATTATTTTTCCTATTTCAAACCATAATCTTGTGTATAGAAAAACCACTTGTATATTGCCACCTCTCTCCAGGTGATGGTCACAAATGCCCACCTATGAGAAATCATTTAAAAATTCTCCTAAGACAAAGCAAGGGTCAACCATCTGGGACCCAACTCCTTGCTTTGTCTCTCCTGATTTAGGGTCCTAACCTAATCAGATTATCCTAAACTTATGTAGACTGCACCTATAAAAGGGCACTGAGAGGTCACTATCAAGAGGAGGACACTCTGGGAGAGTGGTGTAGCATTGGGGGGTGGCACTTGAGCACTGGGGCTTGGGAATTTAGGACTATGTGCACTCACCGTGACTCCAAGGGTCACCACACACAAGAGTAGAACCTCCCTGTATATGGAATTTCCTCTAGAGAATGCACTATAGGCTCTCTATCTCTCTCTCTATCACCATAGTCGCCATCTCACTGTAGCTAAGGTTTTTGTAAATATCTCTTTGCATCAAGTTTCCCTTACATACCAAGGGGTTTTCATCACCTACATCTCTCTCTCTCTCTATCTATCTATCTCTCTCTCTCTCTCTCTCTCTCTCTCTCTCTCTCTCTCTCTCTCTCAATGTGTAGTATTTGTACTAGTTTAAATCACCATTGTCCGCATTGGTGTAGCCAAAGTGTGTCGACCATAGAAGATGGCATGGGTAGGTATGTATAGGCTAGCAGAAGCATGGCCAAGGGCTAGAGTAACTATGAAGATTATGGGCAGACAGGTAGCAGAGGATATGTATGACTAATGCGATTTATAGACCAAGAAACACGCCAAGAGGAGCTAATTTGGGGAACAAGTGAAGAAAGTTCAAGGTGCAGTATTTGGGTCCAAGAATGTAGAGCTTGAGGTGCTAAATGAGTAGGTCCAGACGTCTCATCAAACTGAGCTACGAAGCCCAAGATATTGTAGTTTGAAGGTTCAGTGCGTTGTAGATTCTTGCCGGACACGATAGTTGGGGACATGTGGCCCAAGTGGACGTTAATGTATAGACGCGTAGTGCTCAATTTATGGAGCCTACCCATCTTTTTAGATTGTAGATCACGGCTATGGATTGCAGTTTATGGCCAGTTGAAGTTTTGATGGGGGCTAGGTTGGTGCCCACTTGATCACATGGGTAGTCGTGCCATCTGACAATTTTTGGGTTTTGACAGAGTTCAAGAAGGTTCTATGTAGTGTATGGAGTTATCAAGACTTGACTTCTCGTCAAATGGAGCTTGGAGCAGGAAGTTACAACAGTCGGAAAGTTGGGTGCTCTTGCTCAGAGTTGGCTACATATGAATATTCATGTTTTTTGCGGCCTCTATTCGGGGTCTCGGGAATCTTGAAGTGCGGCAAGGCTAGATGATTTTGGAGCCAATCATGTGAGCTTGTGCTTGAAATTCTATCCGTGCATTTGGTGCAACAAGGGCATGCACCTGTCAGACATCCAGAGAAAGGGAGAGGACAACAAAGGCAAAACCAAGAATACCACTACCACAATTGTGGGGAGGATGGCCATGGCATGTATAACTGCCCACATCTGAGAAGGAAAAACTTCAATAGAGAAGGAAGATAGAATCAGATGTCTCCATCAAGGGCAAGAACACCACCGCTCAGGCAACTAGGGCCGATTCCACCAGTCCAAATCCTTTGACCACTAGGACAACTACCACCACCACCACCACAACCTCTCATTCCACCGCTACCTCCACCACTTGCTGGAAACCAAGCAGTGAGTGTCATTAGCTTGGAAGCTAAAGGGAAGGCAAGGTAGAAGAGCCAGTCCGAGAGAAGAACAAAGGAAAAGGAAAAGGAAGAAATTCATGCCATGGGAGTGAAGCATGCCAAGTATGAAGAAGCCTCTCAAAGGGAGGAGAAGATGAAAGGAAAAGGGGAGTCTAGCAAGAAGGCATCTAAGCCCCGATGGAAGATTGACATTGTGGATTTTTCACTGGGTGAGGATGCTAAACCATATGACTTAGTTTAGGATGTATTGATTCAGGGTCCAAAGATAATCTTGCCCCAATTACTCCATCTCTCACCAAGGATGAGGAGACAATGGATGAACATGTTAAGTACTAGAAAATCAAGAAGAAGGATAGTTGGGGCTATCTCTAGGAGGAATCTTGGTGACATCCTATCGGTCATGGATGCCCACATCAAGGGAAAATGTATCTCAAACATCTACATAGATGGTGGCACATAGATATGCATCATGAGTGAGAAAATGATGCACCATCTAGGCCTAGAGGTAAGTAGGCCGGCACCCTACCGAGCTAAAATGGCAAATAACATCAAAGTGAATTGCATAGGCATTGTGCATGCAGACAAAGTGAAGGCATTCAACACAGAAATGGAGGTAGACATTTTTTTCATGCCTCACAAAGGGGAGGGCTACCCTAACATTCTTGGAAGGCCATGGCTCATGGCTATGGAGGCTACGAAAAACTGGAGTACTGGAATAATTCAAATGAAAGATGCAAAAGGGAAGTCCATATTCTACGACATGAAGACTGGGAAGCAGCACAACATGATCTTGCAGGCATTGGAAGATGAGTTCACCAGTGACTCTTTGATCACCTCAGGATAAGAGATGACAACAATTGAAGATAGATACAATAGCATTGAAGTGATGGGAGTCATCCTCAAAGACCCAAAAAAATTGACACAATCTGAAACACCATTGGAGAACCAAGAAGGACCATCATGTACGCAACCCTTGGTGGATGCAAGTAAGTTACGTCAGATGTTCTCTAATGAGTTAACTAGTGAAGAGAGAGAAGAGTATATCTCTGTGCTGGGTACCTTCACCACACTGTTCATTGATGGTTATGACAAGATCACAGGCATCACAGTGGTACAACACCGCATAAGACTCAAGGAAGAAAGTAAGCCTGTAGTGCAAAAGCTCAGAAGGCTTGGGGTAATTCAGCAAGAAGCGTTGCTCAAAGAGGTAAGGAGTTTGCTATAGGTAGGTTTCATTTACCCTGTCAAAGACTTAGAGTGGGTATATCTAGTGGTAGTCACACCAAAGAAGAACGGTAAGTGGAGGGTTTGTGTAGACTACAAACCTCTCAACGCACTCATAAAGAAGGATCATTTTCCCCTCCCATTCCAAGATAAAATTCTCAATGAGGTAGCAGGTCATGAGCGCTACACAATATGTGATGGCTACTCAGGCTACGTTCATATTAGCATTGGAAAAGAAGACAAAAAAAGACAACTTTCATAACACCATGGGGATGTTTTTACAGGGTCATGTCTTTTGGCCTCACCAACGCTCTGATTACATTCCAACACTATGTAACTTTTGTCTTTCAGCCATACTTTGGTAAGTCATTACGAGTTTTCATAGATGATTTTTGCATCTATAGTTCTCGTTCCCTCCATTTGATCAAGGTCTATGATGGCCTGGCTAGGCTGCAAACCTTGGGTGGCCAGCTTAACGTAGATAAGTGTCACATTGGTGAAAGCAAGGTCACTCTTCTTGGCCATGTAATTTCAGCGAAAGGAATTGAGGCTAACCCTAGCAAGATTCAAGCTTTGGTATCTTTGTCATCACCCACCACAAATAAGCAATTGGTTTCTTTTCTTCAGAAGGTAAGGTCTTTGAGCAGGTTCATTCACTTGCTCTCTCAGGTGGTTCTCCCTCTACAAGAAGTCACCCTTAAAGACGTCTTTTTATGGAGTGAAGAAAATGAGCAACAATTTAGCAAAGTGATCCTAGCTACACTTCCCACGATTGCACCCCCTAGATGGGACGAGCCATTTTATGTTAGCCCCAGTGTAGGAAGTGATACACTTGGATCCGTACTAATGCAAAAGGACCCCAAACCTCTTGCTTGCATCCTATCTACTTCTCTAGTCGTGTCATGACCCCATAAAAAAAAGGATTCACCGTGGTAGAACACATGGTGCTGGCATTGATGTTTTCCACTACAAAGCTCCGCTCTTATCTATTGCCTAGACCCTTTGTAATTCTGCCAATGAAAGAGGTCTTTCCATATGTGATGCAACACACGTATGTCTCATTTAGAATCTTTAAGTGGCTTGTTAGATTACACCATGCAGGTAGAAAACTCCACCAGGGCTAATCTAGCAGGAATTCTTACTCATCGTCACTATGAGAAGAAGCTAAAGGTCAACACAAAAGGTAAAGAAGTGACACCAATGGTAGAAATTCCTAAGCTAGAAAGAACTCATTCTCTTTTCTTTGATGGAGCATACAAAAGAAAAGTGGACCAGGCTGCAACTGGCATCATCATTTTCAATGAGCAAAAGGAAAAGGTATTCTCTATTGGGCAGCTGCTACACTCCCACTCCAGCAACAAAGCAAAGTATGTGGCCCTAATTTTTGGTTTAGAACAGTGTGTTTTGCAAGGGGTCCAATGCCTAAATGTGTTTTGTGATGCCATGTTGTTGATAAAGCATATAAATGGCAGTTGGATTTATAAAAATCAAGTTCTACTTGGCCAATTACACCAAGTTAAGGATCTTTTAAGAAAGTTTGAAGCAATGCAACTATTTCATGTCCCTAGGGTATAAAATCAAGAGGCAGATGCTGTAGCCAAGGAAAGATTATAAGATGTTCCCATAGGAGCAATCAAACTGAAGCTACCCCTCTTTCAGGGTAGCGATGCTATGCCTGATATCATCAGCTTCTTAGATACAAGAGAATGTCCTGAAGGGTACACCAAGGGCCATTTTGCTCTAGATATTACCAATAGGAAGATTCTACAGGCAGGATTCTTTTGGCCTAGTCTGAACAAGGATGTGCATCATTGGTGTAAAACATGCAAAGCTTGTCAAGTGTCTAGTGATCGACACTATCCTATGAGCCACATACTCTTATCATCTCATAAGGCCCATTTGAGAAGTGGGAAACAGATGCAATTGGTCCTTTAGCAAGGGCCCAATCAAGTAAACTATACATTCTAGTCGGTGTAGACCACATGACCCGATGGGCGAAAGTAGCAGCCACCACACGCACTACAGCCCAAGAAGTGGTGAAGTTCATATTTGAGAACATTTGTTGCCGCTTTGGCACACCTTTGGAGATAATATATGTTATAAGGCTAGGTTCCAGAGCAGATTTCATGGGAGAATCGATGAAAAAGTTAGGCATTACACGTCGACACTCCACCCCACACTATCCACATTGCAATGTTCTAGTGGAAAAGGTAAACGGCATGATCTATAATATCATCATAAAGCAGGTGAATAACCGCACAAGTGATTGGGATAAGCATCTCATTTCCGCTCTTTGGGCCTACCGCACGACATTCCAAACATCACTAGGTTTCACCCCTTTTCATCTGGTATATGGGAAAGGGTCCATTCTACCCATTGAGGAGTGTTGAGCTATGACAACAGATTTGACACTAGGAAAGATAAGAAGTTTCAAACCAGATGGGAAGGACCATTTATTATCAAAAAGAAATACGTCAATGGCAGCTACAAATTGATGGAAGCAGATGGTCGAATTCACAAGACCAAAGTCAATGGATGGAGGCTAAAAAGATACTTCTTAAGGTTTGATCTAGAGTTCATGCTAGATATTCAAGAGGAGGGGGGGGGGGGGGTGGTAATAATAAAGGGAAGAAAAAAAAAACATTTTAACCTGCCACCCCACCACCCTCTTCCATCACATGCATGCGCCCATAGCGGGCCGCCTCTCAGCTTGGCCACACTCTCTCCATCCCTCCTCCATTATCACCAAAGGAAAACTTCTCTCTCTCGTACTTGGCTCTGCCAACCCACCTCTCTCTCTCTCTCTCTCTCTCTCTCTCTCTCTCTCTCTCTCTCTCTCTCTCTCTCTCTCTCTCTCTCTCTCTCTCCCTCGTTTCTGTGTCACCAAGCCCATAGGGCGCATAAAATATTTTTTCTCCCTCTCAGGGGCCGCCATGCATGGGACAAGAGTCTCCCTCTCTCTCTTTAATTATTCACCACACACATACACACAAAACACTCCTACACCTACATTCCCCCTCTCTCCCCTCTCGTCCATACTTTCTCATCCTCGACATAAAATAGCTCTATCTCTCTCACTCTCTCCTTTGTTTGTCAACTAAGGCGGGCCGTCATGCCAACTATCTTTCTCTCTCTCTCTCTCTCTCTCTCTCTCTCTCTCTCTCTCTCTCTCTCTCTCCCTTACCCACTTCCCCTCTCTTCCTCGCCCGCTACATCACCCCCCCCTCTCCACTCACCTTATCCTTCTCTCTCCCTTGTTCAGCCCCCCCCCCCGCTACAACCCTATCTCACTCCCTCGTTGACCCTCTTTCTCACACTCTCTCTCATTCTCTGTTGTCGGCAGTTGCGGGCCAACATCAAGTCTCTCTCTCTCTCTCTCTCTCTCTCTCTCTCTCTCTCTCTCTCTCTCATTACACACACACACATTCTCACTACCAAAAAATATTGCCTAGAACTAACACTATCTTTTCAACCCAGTATAAGCTAGCTCCTTAGATTTATCAATAAGATCTTATTGTTTGTTACAAATATCCTGGGAATAAACTTAAGCTAAACTCATATATCCTAACCTTTATGGCGATTCTTCATGCCCCATGGAAATTGGTCTCAAGGACTACACACACCCACACACAATTACAGGTTCAGATTTTGTATATGAACTGCTCAAAATATCTCTCTCTCTCTCTCTCTCTCTCTCTCTCTCTCTCAACCCTTCGTCCTATTCCACACGTGCACGCGCACACACACACACACAACTCAAATGAATTTTGCAATATTCACAAAACCTGTTCACAAGGTTTGTCAAAACTAACTGTGATTCTTTAATATCATAATCAATTGCATTGTTTTTTTTACAATTTTTTAATTTTTTTGGCTTACAAACGTGCCTATGACATAACTCAAAGCTAAAACGTCAAGTTATTTTAAATGGGATTAATATGTTTCTAGGTGAATGCATTTAGATCTTATAGAAGGTGAGCCACTTGGCTTATTGTTTTTGGCATGCCCAAAGGGCTAAGGCCATAGTGGTGGCTTGCATTTTTTCTTAGGGAAAAATATGAGATGGGTTTTATAAATAAGTGTGGAAAATAAAAATTAAAGTGTGTTGTTTTGAGTGGTTCTTGAGAAGATGGGTGCATTGGATTCCGAATGGTGGACGTTGGGTGCAAGCTGGAACTGCCAGTCTTAAAGTGGGGTTGGTGGGAGGGCCTTATAATGAGTGGCTTGCTTATCATTCCTCCCTCTTTTGGAGCGGAGCCTCGTGGAGGTCTCTGTTGGAGCTATATATGGCTCACTCTACTGAACTTGGTCTGACCTATATATTTGTATCTTGTCCTCAATATGAATCAGTCTTTGGGAGCGTATATGATGTGTCTCTTGTCTCGTCTCTCTCTCTTTCTCTCTACATCTCAACATGGTATCAGAGCGGTAACGATCACGCGCAGATTCAATTCATGGTGACAACAGTATGTGTATGCGATTCGCATGTAAGATTCAAAATTGTTACAAATTTTATTTTTGAGCGTTGATTCTTGTTAACTGTGGTTGTTTTGTGTTAAGAAGAATATGATTAGTGTTTTATGTGGCGTTTATTTATAATCAATCTAATCGTTGATTACGTTTTCTTGTTAATGACACCCTGAACTTCATCTCAATTTTTCTTGCTGTTCTGCTCAAAATTTAGAGAAACGGGAAAAGAGCAATGGCACTTTTCATCCAAAACTTGTTCGTCTCCTCGAGCTCTTCGATTTGAGTTCTAGGTTTGTGTCAATCGGAGTTCGCAGCAGAAAGTTATGCTGTTTTTACTGCAATAGAGCTTGACGCAGCTTTCTTCGTCCTACTTCTTCGTGAAGCGTCCGCGATCGTTTTTCTTATTTTGGTGTTAACTTTTTCGAGAAGATTTAGCTTTTTGCTATTCGTATTGTGGCCGTCAATCTTGCGTCTCACGCCACTCTATTTTGAGGACTCGTTTATTATTAACGTCTCCTTTATCCTGTCTTTTTTTGGGTGACGTCTCTCGCATCTTTGGACGTTCCTTGAGCATCCTTCTTACGTTTATCGTTGACAGAACGCAGTACTCATATCTCTCTCATTCTCAATTGCGGCCTTCACCATATATGGTGTGCAGATTCTGCGATCTTATCTTAGACGTCTTCTCGCAACAAGATATGGCTATGAATATTCTCGTCAACGGCTTTCCTTCTGGCCAACGTTCTGTTCCTCCTTTCCAAGGTCAAGGATTTCCAGGTTGGAAAGCAAAGATGTTGTTAATTCTTGAAGGCGATGAACTCTCCGATGTTGTTCTTGGAAATCGTGTTTGTCCACCTCAGCCTGTTGATACGGATAATGATAACGTGCTTATCACTGAAGGACCTATATTTGAAGATTGGAATGTTGCCTATACGGATTGGCAACGATGTGATAAAGCAGCTCGTCGGTATATTCTTTCTGCTCTTACTGATTCCCTTTTGCTTGATATGTATGAACTGCCTACTTCCCATGACGTATGGAAGTACCTTATTGCAAACTTTCAGAAGAAATCTGTTACAGAAATACTTTATTTGAGAGGGTTGCTTAACAAGTTACAATATGAAGTTGGTACTGCCATGACGGGACATATTGAGTCTTTCAAATCTATTATTAATCAACTTGCTGCTGCCGGTGATCCTGTTCCACAAAAGCAACTGATTACACTTCTCCTTGATACGGTGAAGGACTCTTCTTATGATAACATTGTTACTATTCTCTCTAATAAAGATGGTCTTGATTTCGACCAAGCTTGCATGTCTTTAATTGAATACTCTCAATGTCAAGAACGTCGGAATGTTGGTCACGATACAACTATGATTTCACAAGAGGAGACCGAGTCACAACAGATGGAACGTGCTTTTTATGCTCGAAGGCGTCCATTTCAACGAGGAAACCGCAGAGGTGGCCGTCGCGGTAATATTTTCTCTCGTCTCAAATTTCCTAATAAGAAATGTTCTTATTGCAACAGAAATGGCCATACTGAAGATGATTGTTGGGCACGTCAATATGATGAAGAACACAATATTACCACAAAACAACCACGTTTATCTAGAGACTCTTCTTCTTCTTCTTGTGAATATTGTGGACGATCTGATCATCCCACTCATATGTGCTATAAGCGTCGATTCGACACAGATCGGAATAGAGCATATGCTACTGAACATCGAAACAACATTGTACCAGAAACAAGCTGCGTCCTATGTTCAGTTGCTCCAGACAGAATACTTCATGTACGTGATGGATCACTTTTTATTGTCGATTCTGGTGCTACAGGAAATATGACATATCAGTCTAAGTGGCTCCATAACTATCATCCACTGCCAGTTCAACGTGTTGTTTATCTTGTTGATGATACTACTTGTCAAGTAAAGGGTATTGGAGACTTATATCTTGGTACCTTATCTTCTTCCACTCGAATTTTGCGAGGAGTATTACATGTACCAGATCTTCAACGTAATCAACTTTCAGTTGCTAGACTTGTTGATTTTGGTCTGTTTGTTGGATTTGATTATACCAAATGCCGAATTGAGAAAGATGGACAGACTATAGCCACTGCTCCTCGAAACGGTAATTTATTTGAACTCTCTCTCAACGATGCTGTAGCAAATATTGTCACTGCTCCAGGTGATCATGATTGCAAAGTATGGCATCACCGTTTTGTTCATGCTGATTTCTCAAAACTCCTTGATCTTCAACGTCGTGATCTTGTTCATGGCATGGATCTTAAAGCCCATCCCCATATGGAAATTTGTGAATTTTGTGCTCTTGGGAAACACAATCGTAAACTCTTTCCTCTTTCAAATACAACTCATTCTCATGACATCTTGGATCTTGTTCATACTGATATATGTGGACCTCTACCTTCTTCGAGATCACAATATCGCTACTTCATTACTTTCATTGATGATTTCTCAAGGTATACGACTGTATTTCTACTTAGACAAAAATCTGAAGCCTTATCTGTTTTCAAACAATTCCACAAGGCTGCGGAACTTCAAACTGGTCGTCGCCTTAAGAAGCTTCTTAGTGAAAATGGAGGCGAATATGTTTCTTGAGAGTTTGTGAGTTACTGTGCTGACACAGGAATTCATCATGAACACACTATTCCATATTTACCTCAACAGAATGGTGTTGCTGAACGAAAGAATCGCACTATTCTCAATGCTGTAAGATGTATGCTGATTCATTCTGGCTTATCTCGTGTTTTCTGGGCTGAAGCTACTTTGACAACAACATTTATTCAGAATCATCTTCCTACTACTGCACCCTCTGGTAAGATACCCATCACAGCATGGACAGGTGACATTCCTTCTGTATCTCATTTTTGAACCTTTGGATGTATTGCTTATATTCATGTTCCCAAAGAAACACGAACAAAGCTTGATGCTCCTGGTCTTAAAGTTATTTTTATTGGATATTCTGACACTTCCAAAGGCTACAAATTCTATGACCCTTCCTCCAAGAAAGTAATTGTGAATCGTGATGCTACTTTTAACGAACAGCTTATGGGAGGCTCATGGTCCATGGATGATTCTGATGATACTAAATCATTGCTTCAGGCTTTTCCATTTCTTTCAGAAGATAAAACTCTTCCTATAGAGCAACTTTCCTCCTCACAACCATCCATTCCAAATGTTGCCAATGATGATATTGATATTTTTGTTGATCTGCCTATTGATTTTGAACATGGCTCATGTCATGTTTATGATGACGATATTGCTGATAATGCTTTTTCTACTTCTGAAGATCCCGTTACTTATGATGAAGCTATCTCTTCACCACAAAAGGATCAATGGCAAGAGGCTATGGAAGCAGAGTACGATTCTCTTATCTCTAAAGGTACATGGATACTAACTGAATTACCTCCTGGTCGTACAGCTATTAAATGTAAGTGGGTGTATAAAACAAAAGTAAAAGCAGATGGATCTTTTGACAAGTTCAAGGCGTGTTTAGTTGCAAAAGGTTACTCCCAAGTAGCTGGTGTTGATTATCAAGAGACTTTTTCACCAGTTGTTCGCATTACAAGTGTTCGAGTTTTATTGGCATTTGCTGTTCAATTTGATTTAGAAGCTCATCAAATGGATGTGCGAACTGCTTTTCTTAATGGTGAATTGGAAGAGGAAATTTATATGGAACAACCAGAAGGGTTTGTTATTCCAGGTAAACAAGACCTTGTTGCTCAACTCCATAAGGCACTATATGGTCTCAAACAAGCTTCGCAAGCCTGGTATACAAAATTTGATCTTTTTCTCACCTCTAAAGGATTCATCTCTTGCTCGTCAGACCCCAACTTATACATAAAACGCTAAGGTAGCAGTTTTGTGATTCTTGCTCTTTATGTGGATGATACCATCCTTGTTTCCAATGATTTGGGATTTCTTCAGCAAGTGAAAAATTTATTGTCTTCTGCATTCGATATGGTGGATCTTGGAGAGATTCACTCTTGTCTTGGCATTCAAATCCAACGGAACCGTACAAAAGGTATTTTATTCCTTCGACAGTCAAAGTTTATTGCAGATACTATTCAAAAATTTGGTATGGAATCTGCACATTGAACCAACACACCTTGTCTTGCGAGCTCTACGAAGAATACTTCTGACAATGGCGGTCAACTTGTCACAAATCAACCTTATGATAACTTGATTGGATGTCTTCAGTTTGTTGGCATGAACACTCGTCCTGATATTCTGTTTGCTGCTAACTATCTTGGACAACATCTTGCATGTCCTTCTCTTAAGCATTGGTCTGCTGCAAAGCGTGTATTGAAATACTTGAAAGGCACTGCAGATTTTGGTTTAGTCTATCGACGACAACTCACATCGGATTCTATGCAATCTCTTTCTCTTTTGGGTTACACAGATGCAGACTGGGCAAGCTCACATTTATCTATGCGATCTACTAGTGGAAATTGCTTCTTTATAAATGGTTGTCTTGTTTCTTGGACCAGCAAGAAACAACGTTGTGTTGCAGTTTCTACTACTGAGTCAGAATATGTTGCGGCATCACTTGCAGCTCGTGAGTTGATTTGGCTTCGACAAATGCTGGTTGATATTGGTCACTCTCCTCTTTCTAGCACACCCTTGCGGTGTGACAACCAAAGTGCTATTAGTCTTGCAAAAGACTATGTTCAACATAATAAGTCAAAGCACATTGCTGTCCATTATCATTATGTCAGGTATGAAGTACGCAAGGGAACCATTATGGTTGAACACTGTCCAAGTGATCAGATGATTGCAGACATTTTGACCAAAGGCCTCAATGAGTCACGTTTCATCCTCTTGCGCTCGGAGCTTGGAGTTGCTTCGGCCTCACTCTTTCTAGATTAGCTTCTTTTCTATTGTAATAGCTTTGTACATATGACATTGTAATCTTTTAGGTACCATACACTATGCACACTCCACATTTGCACCTTGTGATATCTAAGTCACTTGAATATTTGTACATAGATGCACAATTCACTTTCACATCATCACCACTGGTTCATATTTCACATTGTATAGGGGCTTGGGTTTTTTCCTTGAACTCCCCAAGGGTTTTTTCATCCAAAGCTAGAGACCTTTGTTTGAGTGGGGGTGTTGGAGCTATATATGGCTTACTCCACTGAACTTCGTCTGACCTATATATTTGTATCTTGTCCTCAATATGAATCAGTCTTTGGGAGCGTATATGGTGTGTCTCTTGTCTCGTCTCTCTCTCTTTCTCTCTACATCTCAACAGTCTCCTTAGGGTTAGGTCTCATGAGCCCATTAGTAGGGTAGGCGTGTCCTAAGTCTGGTCAATGGCGGTTCTTGGTCGTGGTTTTGCGCTGCGCATGGGGTGTCTCTGCTACTTGTCTTGGTGCTCTCTATTGTCCTGTTCGCCAGCCTATGGCGCTTCTGGGCCGTGCTCCTGCTCTGTCGTCCTGCTCCGCTCCCGTGGTGCTGTGGTTCACGCATGACGGCATGGGGGCCTGTCGCCCTGCTCGCTGGCCTGTGGCGGTTTTGGGTCGCGCTCCTGCTCTGCTGTCCTGCTCTGCTGTCCTGCTCTGCTCCTATAGTGCTACCCTGCTTGCATGGGGTTGTTGAGAACATGCTGGCTTGTGTGGCGTGGTTCTTTTCGCTGGTCTATGGCGCTGTTGGGCATGTTTCAGTGCCTTGCCTCTCCGCAGTCATCCGTTGCTATGATTTGTTGTCTTGCTCGCCGATCTGTGGTGGATTTTGGCCGCGCTTGTACTCTGCTATGCTTCTCTGCGGGTGCCTCGTGTTCTTGGTTCGCTGGTCTATGGTGGATTGGGGTCGTGCCTTGGTGCTGTGTTGCTCTGTGTCTCGGGGTTGTGCTGCTCTTTTTTCTCGTCTCCTTTGCCGATCTGAAGTGGCACTTGAACATGTGGTGCCGTGCTGCTCTGTGGATTCGGGCGGTGCTGCTCTATTTGGACGTCGCCTTCGCCGATCTATGGCGGATCTTGGATGCCGATCTGTGGTGCTTCTGCTATTTCTGGTTATGTCGTGCTACATTGCTGTCCTCTTCGTCGGTCTGTGGTGGATTGGGTCGTTCTGTACTGTGCCGTGCTGCTCTATGATTCAGGTTTTTGCTGCTCTATTAAGACGTCTCCTCCGTCGTCCTGTGATGGACTGGACGCCGATCTGTTCTATTGCTGCTGTTTCCGGTATTATCGTGCTGCATTGTCGTCTTCTCCAACGGTCTGTGGTGGATTGGGTCGTTCTGCTATGTTAATTTTCGGCATGTTTTAAATAGATTTTTTGGGTTAATTTTGGATATTTTTTAAAGAGTTATTTTGTTTGATCTTGCTCTATACCGATTGATTTGTTGTTTGACAGTTTGCGTTTCTCATCAGGGTCGTGCGGAATTGTTGGCAGGATTGGATAGATTGGGTTGCTTAATGTATGTCCAGGTCAAGCACACCATGTTATGTGGTAAATAACTTGAATACTATAATAGTAGCCAACTTTTTGGTGTCAATGAATTTTAATGTTGTCTAATATTTTGAAGTTATCTATATCCCGAAATTTGTTCGATTGTTGTTGATGGACTCCATGCTTTTTTTTGCTATAATTTTTTTTGGGGTGTGGCGAGATGCTTTGAATTAAATACGATTGGCTCCACATTCTATGATGCAATTTTGGTCCATGATTTAATCCTATTGATGGATTATTTGGATTGGCTGAGTATGTGGTTAGGGTTTTCGGATTTGCCGCTGAAAATGTATGGTTGTGAGGTTATTATTTCAATGTAAAAAAATTGATTTAACTCTCATTATTAAATATGATTGTCTCAAGGTTCATTGTTAATATTGTAAAGCGAGAAAATAAATCCGTTTTGATGTGATGATTTAAGATCATATTTGTTTTTATCTTTTAGATTTTTAAATTTAGTTAGTTGTAGTTTTCATTTCATTTGCAGCCTTGCACTTTTCTTCTCTCCTCTCTCTAATATTTAGGATGCACCTATCTTTCCTTCTCTCTTCTCTCTAGTAATAGTTGAGTTATTTCTAGCTTTTAATGCTATTGCAAAAAACGAAGTAGAGTTAATTAAAAGAGCTCACTCTTCTCTCTCTCTCTCTCTCTCTCTTTTGATGGAGTGTATAGGTCGTGACCCACTATAATATAATGATAGATGGGAACAATTGTAAAAATCTGCATTTATTGCCAACCTTTGAGTGGAACTTCTAAACTATCTTTCTTGAAGTGCTCAAGATTATCCATCAAGTTTCACTCTTTGAGTTTTTAGTATATAAAAGCCAAAGGTATTTTGAAGAACTATCATGTTTTACAAGCCTCTTATTGTGAGATTGCTCTTGTTAAGAGTTTAACCTCCTCTATAGTACAGCCTTTTAATCCTTATAGCCACATCTATTATCAAAGCATAGCATCACTCTCTATACCAAGGTGCCATGGATTCGAATATGGATGGTAATACACCTATGCATTTCGATTCCTCTTTTGGTGCTTAAGAGTCTTGTTGTCTTGCTTATCTTGAAAACTGTCTTGAATTTGCTCTTGATTATAAATGATTTCACTACAAACTCAAGCAATGATTACTTTGAGACTTTGAGCGCATCTCCTAGAACTGAAAACTTGCATGAAGTTGTGTCTAAAAGTGGGGGCCTTGGATCGTCAAGTAGATTAGTAGGTTCTCCAAACTCAGCGTTTAAAAGGCTTAGTCCCAAGGCCAAGTTAAAGAAATCTCCAAAATTTATTCAAAAAGCCCTTAGTATTGCAAGGGGAATGGCCACTGTGAGAGGTTAGCTTTGTTTAAATTTCTATGGTTTACCAATTTGTAATCGGTAATAATAGTATTGTGTGTCATGTGATGTAGGGCGAACACCGCTTAACATTTCCGAGATTGCTACTCCCTCTGTTGGTGTCAGTCGTTCGTTGGGCTTAGCATCTATTAAAGAAGAGCCAAAGCCTACTGTTGACTCTTTTGAATCTCAATTGGCATTGAGCCAATCTACGCCCGAGCTTCTTATTTATGAGCTTGCTAATGCTATTAACTTCTGTTTTGTCTTCATTGGCAAGGTTCTTGCAAAATATGGCACATATAAAATCCAAAAAGCAAACTACAACAGATTTTTGAAGGTTGATCTTGTGGACAAGGTTGCACATCATACTATCACTTTTGTTGTGGCAGAAAATTATATTGAACAGTTTGTCAACTCATTCACGGTGGGTGATTTTATACGTATTGAGGGCCCTATTGTGAGGAAAAAGAATCCTAGTGATGGAGGCACTTGCCAACTTTCTCTCTATGCTGATGCAACTACATCTATTGTGAAGGCTCCTTCATTCGACTTTGTGCTAACTCTCTTTCCTGAGCACAAGATTAATAATCTTGTCTCATCATGGACTTCCTCAATTGAAGATGGTGTGCCTACTGTAGCATTTACTATTATCAAGGTGGAAAACATGGCGAAAAGTGATGGGAGTAGTGGCACTAGGCTTATTGTTGTTGATGGCCTTGCTGATGTTGATAGAGCAACGGTAAGCTTCTATACACAGCTCTAAGTGTTCTTGATCGTGTTTTGATTGTTTGTTATTGCTGCAGCTTTTGTTTGTACATTCTCGAAAGGCTGATTTTTATAACATATCCAATGAAGTCAAAGAGAATGGATTTTATGATTGTGTGGCCCACAATATAAATGTCTTCAAACAATTCTCTAACACATTGTCTGTCGTGGACTACACTATCTTGTTGCCATTGCCCTCTCAATTGAAGTTGGTTTTCAAAGATATCCGTGATAAGCAGATTGCAAGTATGGGATTCGGAAAAATGGTGAGTTCTTCTTGGTAGGTTCATTGTATTCATTGTGCATTGTGTGATCCCTTTATGGTAATTTCAGGTGTTCGGTTCTCTTGAGGTTGTTAATGTCAACACTGTTGGATTGGAGTATTTATGTAGAGTTTGCAAATCTGCCTAGGTCAACCGCCACATCTCTAATCCTCATTGTTTTGCTTGCAACAAAGTTGTTGAAATATGGAAAGTTCCTGCTCTTCAAGCAAATTTGGTTCCTTGTGACGGCAATGGCATTTCTGTCACCTTGCACGGAAAGATCGTTGACCAAGTCCTTCGCTTACCCTCTTCTTTTTTGCATTTGTATGAAACTGATCTAGTGAGTTTGAAAGATTCCTTGGTGGGAATGAAAAGAGTTGGGCATTTCTCAATTGATGCACATGGGTATGTAACAAGCTTTAAGTCTGAATAGGGAGATGCTGTCTATCTAATGTGCCTTGCACTCATGTAGTAAGCCTATATTCTGCTGAATATCCTTTTGTATCTAGGCATTATGGCGGGATTATCTCTTGATGATAAAACTGTTTTTTGTATAGATGGTTTCCAATGTTCAATCGACTCAACATTTTGGACATCGTCTCCTTGTAATCAAGATGTTTTGAGGGCATTATTTTTTATATCTCTGTCAATTCATTAGAGAATATTTTGTCCAAGCATATTGTTGCAAGATTTCGTTCTCATGACTTGGAGATCACAAGTGTGTGGCTGAAACTGTGGAATGATGAGCGTGTTGTTTGTAATGTCGACCACAAAACTCTTGAAACTCTAGTTTGCCAACGTATGGGCACAAGAGAAAATTCTCCTTTTCTTTCAATCAATTTGATCAATCTAGCTTGCCATGTGTTGGAGTTTCAATGTGTTGTTCATGTCTTTCAAGAACAAATTCATCAACATTCTTTTAACGCTAATACTTGTGTTGCATCTTCTTCCTCTTCTCATGGCTTGTTCGTCTTTATTTGACAAGATGGATTGTTTGTTTTTCCACAATCATCTTCCACCAAGAAACGTAAGCGATGCTACTGGCCTAAAGATCTTGCCGCTAGATTGGTGGATGTTGTGAAGAGTTTTCCAAATGAGACAGCACTGCAGATAGCTTCTCAATTTCCAACACAAGTTTTTTCTTCTTACACTTTGAAACAAATTCAAAAGAAAGTTTACTCAATATCAAAAATGTTGCATAAAGAAAATGTTGTACCTCAATCTAATAAAAGATCTAGGAAACAAAAATATCTAGTGGAAATTCAAGACGCTCCTGCATATGGATGTTTAAGCTATGGTAGTCTTTTGTTCAAAAAGAATCTGCATTGTTTGAGTGTGCTCGAAGCATCTTTTCTCCAGACCTTGATGGGATTGCAAATATTTAACTCTGCTCTAGACAAAAGAGTTTGTTTCTCTTGTAAGTTAAGCTTGAACTCTCAAAGGAAGCCACTCTTTTGCATACATCCACATTCTCTCTTCAATGAAAGTATTGGAAGCATTGCATTGTTAAATGCAATCGAGAAGCACCTTGTATCACTTTGCATCCTTTCACCCAAATACGAGAGCTCAATTATGAGGGTCAGTTCGGCCTGCAAGGCAGTGTTGTTAATGTCATGGCAGACTTGACAAGAATTCAAGCAATCTTGCCGCGTTTTAGTGATGAGCATGCTACAATCCTTGTGGAGATTAAGCGTAAACTTGAGTATGCCCATGCATACCTTAGTGGTGGTGTACGTAACTTTTATGTGCTCCAAGCACTGAAAGATTTGATTAGAACCCCTTTATACATAGAGCACAAAGCCTATATTAATGAAGCTTTGGTTTCTACTTTTCACATGAGTCCAGATGTAGTGTTGTATGAAGAAGATGAGGTTGATGAGCTAGTGAATGAACATTCCGACACCCTTGTCCATGGTATCTATTCTTCACAACAAGTCATCGATCACAGTGCACATGTCCATAGCGTCGCTCTATTAGAAGGATTTTCCCCACTGAGCTTATTTGATGATACCGATTGTGAGGAATTGTCATTTCTAGCTTTGTTATTTGGAAAAAGAAGAGCCTATGCAGATCTTGCAAAAAAAAATTACTTAAAGATCGCACAATGGAATCTCAAAAGCAAGGATAGACGCTTTGCATTAGACATTGAAAATTTGTTCTTCAAAGTGATGAAGATTATCATTGGCAAGGTGCTTGGTTCTATATGGGTGCGTCCGCGCAAGGGAAAATTGCAAGGCATGAAACTATGCGCAAAAGATGTTCAGAACAACACTAACATTGATTGAATACTATCATCCCAACTAGGCTATCATGACTTTGAATCTCTGCAAACATCATCAGATTACAAGGCCAAACTCAAGCGCAATGTCTTCGCCATGATACAACAAATAGGACAACCTACCTTTTTTGTCACTCTATCATGTGCAGAGCAGAGATGGAAGCCATTGCACGAATGTCTTGCTGCGCTTAGTCCACAAATCAATGAATCTAATTTCCAATCCAATGCACATTATATCCGTGCGTTGGTTCGTGCAGATCCTATCACCACAGCTCGATACTATGTTCATAGATTCAACGCACATAAGAAAGAGTTGAAACGAAATTCAAAAATACTTGGCCAACTCATGGATTTTTTCTTTGTCACAGAATTTCAGCATAGGGGAACCCAACATGATCATGGATTAATTTGGATTGACAATTCTCCGAAGCTTGGGATTTCTGATGACAAAGAAGTGATTGCTTTTGTTGATAAATACATCTCAAGTGACAAAGATGAATTACCTGTTGACTTACAAAAAGTACAAATCCATTCCCATCGTAGAACTTGCAAAAAAAGAAAGAAGCATTGTCGTTTTGAATTTCCAAGACCGCCTGCACGGCAAACAACTATCTTGTGTGCAATACGACTAAGTGAAGAACGGGAATCCATTCTCCTTGCGAACAAGACACAACTCGAAAGTCAACTTGCAGCTTTGCCACATTGCCCTGAAATGAGTTTTGATGATTGGTTATCCTCTTTAAGCATGGATGAAGACATGTACCTTGAGACACTCTCAATTTCGCTCTCAGAACCAACACTTTTTCTCAAAAGACAACCAAAAGATATATACACAAAAAATTTTAACAAAACAATGTGTACATTGTGGGATGGCAATCTTGATATTCAGTTTATTTTCAATCCTCATGGAGCTGCTGCATACTGCACATCATATATGACAAAAACAGATTCGACCACAAGCAAAGCAATCAACAAAATCCTTGAGAAATGCAAGAAGGAGAGTCTTCCCACATTGGAGCGTCTTAAGAAAATTGGAGGTGCCTTGATCAATGCTCAAGAAATCACAGCTCAACAAGCAACATACATTTCACTAGGAGAGCCTTATCTGCCGCAATCTTGTCTGCACACTAGTCCCGTATACATCTTCCATAGAAGAGTGACAAGCTCTACTTGTTGTTCAAGAGACGTCATCTCCACAAACATGATCCTAAGCATGCATTCTCATTAACATGTGCACACAATAAAGAAAAAGAGAGCCTTATAAGACAAAAACTTTGTTCATTTATACATATTTACATTTGCTTATTGTAGGGAGTCATTGTAAGCATTGGCAAGGTTTAGGTTTTCCTTTAATTACATGCCTTGCATCCATCTAGTTTTTAAATTTGATAAGATATCGTCAGATAGTCTTACTGCCTCGTAATACCTTGTCTTCATATCAGAGAATGGACTCGGTCTGCAGCACCTCTTCTTGGTCCTCGACCTCTCGTGGGTCTTCATTGATTGCTTCTTGAGGTGGATCTCCTTTGTAAGGCTTTAATAGGCTCATGTGGAAAGCATTGTGCATGAGCCAATGGTTGGGCACTTGAGTTGATAGGTCATGTCATTGATTGGCCTAAGAATCTGAAGGGGATCATAGTGCCTTTTTGCTAACGTAGCATAGTACTTTTGGTATCCTGTAGAATTCTTGCCCGTTGTGTGCCTTCATCAAGCTTTGGGAAACTTGAGCAAGACCCAATCATTTTGTTTCAAGGCTAGGGCTCTTCTGTGCTTATCAGCAACAACCTTTTGCCTTTGTTGAGAGATGGATATATCATCCTTAATCTTTTGGGAAATATTCTTGCAGGTCTCGGCTATATTCTTCTGCAGCATCTTTCCATGTACCTTGAGTAGTAGGGGACTTTTTTTATCTTCCCTCTATCACCTCAAAAGGTGATTTTTCCATGGAAGTATGTACAATGTTACAGTAAGCATACTCCACTAAGGGTAAGTACTTCTCTCATTGGGACTTTTGATCTATTTCTCTGACATAAGCTTTTAATAGATCAAGGATTGCTAGGTTAGCAATTTCACTTTGGCTATCCATTTGGGGATGATAGGCCAAAGAGAAGATTAGCCTTGTACCTAAATTCTCAAAGAGACCCTTCCAAAAATTACTGATCATTATAGGATCTCTATCCGACATTATGGACATTGGCAAGCCGTGGTACTTGAAGATTTGTGATATAAAGAGGGTTGCCATTTGATGGGCTTTGATAGTCTTTTTGACAAGTATGAAATGTGCTTGTTTGCTAAATCTATCTACTATCATCCATATTCATGTATTCCCATGAATAGACTTGGGCAATCCAAAGATAAAATCCATGGATATACGGGTGAATGAACATGGGGCACCACCTAGATTTGAGCAGCTAGGATGCGGACAACAGTGATTTAAAATAGCACAAATACTGCACACACACACACACACACACAGAAAGAGATGGAGGTGATAAAACCCCTTGAGATCTGAGGGAAACTTGATTCAAAGTGTTACTTACAAAAACCTTAGCTACGGCGAGATGGCGACTTTGGTGATAGAGAGAGATAGAGAGCCTATAGTGCATTCTATAGACTAAATTCCATAGGAGGTTCTACTCTTGTGTGTGGCGACCCTTGGAGTCAGGGTGTGTGCATAGCTTCCTTCTCATAGTGCTAACTTCCCAAGTTCCAGTGCTCAAGTGACGCCCCCCAATGCTACACCACTCTCCCAGAGTGCTCTTCCAAAATCCTTCTCTTGATAGTGACCTCTCAATGCCCTTTTGTTGGTGCATGCTGCATTATTTTAGAACAATCTGATTAGGTTAGGGCCCTAATCAAGAGAGAGAAATCAAGGAGTTGGGTCCCAGATGGTTGACCCTTGCTTTGCCTTAGGAGAATTTTGAAATGATATCTCCTAGGTGGGCCTTTGCGACCATCACCTAGAGAGAGGTGGCAGTGGTTTTTTTATATACAAGATTCTGGCTTGAAACCGGAAAATTAATACCCTACGGATGTTACTGCGGAGATGCATCATGGATGAGATGCCGGTAAAAGCCTCGTTGGTGCATCGCTGTAGCACGTTTGCCAGTTTTGGGTCCGACCAGGGCATGCCTTTGGCGTCAATCTTCGAATTGGTGTCACTTTCGTGTGCTTTTGGTCATCTCCTTCCTTTTTTGATGGCGTTGATTTCCTAGTTGCTTTGTTTTTACTTTGTGTGTGTGCGTGTACTGTGTGTTTGATTGTGTGCGTGTGCTTGGGCGTGCTATGTGTGTGTGTATGTGCATGTGTGTACGGAAAGAGAGAGGGAGATGGGTGAGATAGGTGTGAGTGAGAGATGGAGTAAGGGTGTGTGTGCGTGTATGTAGAGGTAGGGTATGTCGGAAAATATGTGTGTGGGAACAAGAGAGAGGGCGTGATATCTATTATATATATATGTATATTATTTTTTAAAAATTTCTACGTGTTGCCTGTTGGGAAGGTACAGAGAACGAGGACGTGCGTGAGCGGGGGATGGTGAGAGGCCGTCGGGATGGGGTGAGTGTGTGGGTGTGTGTGTGTGCGTGTGTAGAGAGAGAGAGAGAGAGAGAGAGAGAGAGAGAGAGAGAGAGAGAGAGAGAGAGACTTCTTGATTGCGCCTGCGGATTGGCTGTGTACGTAGAGAACGAGAGAGTGCATGAGAAGGAGGGAGAATGAGAGATGGTACGAGAGAGGGAGGGAGAATGAGAGGTAGATCCCTTGAAACTAGAGACTCGTAGAAAAGGAAAAATCTAATCTATTATGGGTAAGCACCCATGCGGGCAAGTCTTGCTATACAGGCCATGGCCTTATGCAACTAGTTTGAATGTTTGGGAGCCAGAGCATTCAAAAGGGTTGGAGATAGTGAGACTTGAATATCAAGGGTTGGAGATAGTGAGACTTGAATATCCTAGGACATTCCAAAGCACGTGTGTGTGTGTGTGAGTGTGGACATGTCAAAATCCACTAAATATTACACAATAGAGGCTCGTCAATTTTCTTCAACATACTTCCTCATATGCATTATACCTTATAATCAGCAATTGATATATGTGTATGCATGTCAATTCCACTTAGTATTATACAACAAAATCCTCATAGTTTGGCTTTTTGTCAATCACAAAATCCAAGGTTTATGTATGCACAAAACTACCTTTGTTCATCCACTTAGTTTTAAGGAAAGGGTTAACCATAAGGCTCACATTCTACATATCAAAATGTTAAGTTTCTGTAATTGCCACTATATACTAATGCACACACAAAAACATTTCCAAGCATATAGGTAGCCAAAACGAGTTTTTTGCAACCATTAATTAATTATTATTATTTTTTTTTTTTTTTGGGGGGGGGGGGGGGGGGGAAGGCTGGAGAAAAAAAACGGAAGGAGAAAGGGGGGGGGGGGGGGGGATTTTTTTTTTGTGCTTAAGGGAGCCCTAAGGGTAGCCAAGGTGAATAGCCTAGTGGTTAAGCTTGTCTTTTTAGTGTCTACATACTGAGGTCAAATCCTAAGGATTAATGGTGCTTTTGAAGCTAATTCGAGATGCTGAAGCATCTTGGGAAGATACTATGTATTGAAAATTGAAAGTAGAGCAAGTAGTAGTACTTGATATATCATGTGCATCTGGTTGTTGAAATCTTGTGAAAGTGGTTGGCATGGCCAAATTCAATTCTTCATGTCCGTATAGGATGTCCTCTTGTTGTTCCAAGATCCTATATTCTTCAAAAATATTGCTTTTGCATAAGGTCATAACTCATCGACGAGTGAATTTTCCATGAGGGTCGGATAGATCTATGTGATCAAGGATGAGAGAGAGAGAGAGAGAGAGAGAGAGAGAGAGAGAGAGCTCATAAGATCAATGGTATCCTCTAAACGGAAATGATGAACCAATCCGACCAGAAGGTGAGAGAGATAAAAAGGAAACTAGCAACCTCGGGAGGTCATGAAAGGGCAAAGCAAGAAGTCAAGACTTGCAAACAAAAGCATTGTGAGCTAGACATGGGAAGATTTATCTTTGCAGAGTGCTACTCGTAAGTATGACCTCCCTTTAAGAAAGGGGAGCTCAAATGGCATGAGGGTAGCATACGAGTACGTCCCCAAAATGTCCTTTTTTAGTGAAGCCATTAATTAGTTTAGGGGACGCAAGAAAGGAAAAGGGAAGGGTAAGGAGAAAGAAAGGAAAAGAAGAGAGGGGGGGGGGGGGGGGGGGTGTTTAGGGTGAGGGGGGCTAAGGTAGGGGGGAGTTTTTTTTTTCTTAATGCTTAAGGGAACCCCAAAAGGAAACATAGGTGTATAGTCTAGTGGTTAAGCTTGAGCCTTTGTTGTGCTATGTACTGAGGTCAAGTCTTACCCATTAGCAATAATTTTAAATCATGAGTGGAATGGAGATGTTAATTGAAGATGCTAAAGCATCTTGGAAAGATTCTATGTAATGAAAACTGAAAGTAGATCCGAATAGAATAGATTAGCTTGCAGATGGCTTAGATTAGAAATAGAAATGAAGTAATGATCTTTATTCATTGTATAAACCACCTCCCCTTTAAATAGAAACCTACAACTTTCTTTAGACCACTATGCATGCAGTAAGTGATTCCCATGTGACTCTTTTTTATTTTTTCTAGAATTAGTATAAGAAGAAATGGTCCTCACTTCTCTTGAAGTTTGAACCTATCTTAAAGTTTTAGGTAGGTAGTATAACAAGAAGAAAAAATGTGATAAAATCACGAGGCCTGCCATAGAAATTTGCCTTGGTAATAGAAAAATGGAAAGCGAAAAATTAATCGAGAGAGAGAGGTAGGTGAAAATCCATTGAATCTAGCATAGTTGCTTTGGGAAACACACATTTTAGAGATCAGGTAATTGTCGTATACGCATGTTGAGGCTGAAGATCGATCAGGGGGGAAAAATCTGTTGACGAAATGGTTGTAAGTTACAAAAATTGTGTTTGATACATACGGTGAGATGAGTTGATATACATCAAAGCAGGTGTTTGGATGATATGAATGTAGATTCCCTGTGCTTCGATGGTTTGGTGGGTAGGAAGGGTGGGGAAGTGGGAAGGGAGGGGAGGTCTCCTCTCTAATGATCTTTGGGTTATTTATTTTGGGATCAGCATATATGTGATTGAATGATCTGACCAAAAGCAAAATCTTGTGCCACAAATGTAGTGAGGTTGTTGGCTTCTCACCCAAATATGGTCTAGCATTGAATTATAGATGGTTGTTGTATTTTTGATTTGTTGCTGATAGTTCTCTGAATGAAGTAGAGATTCCAACTGTTGGTATTGGGTTTTTGTGGTGCTGATGTCGATGTTGAAGTCCCCTAGTATGATGCTCCGGTTTTTTTTATTGTTTTCTTGTATCAAGTGTTGGAGTTCTAAAAGAAGTGTTTTTATTGGTGTGTTTGGTGATTTGTATACATTTATGACATGGATATGAGTTGTAGTTTGATTCTCGAAAGAGAAAGTTGCATCAATTATTTCAAGTCATACTCTTGAGACAGTTTTTTGACATATGGATTGAATGCTTGGATGGTGGAATATAGATACACCATAACCATTATAATGTTGAATATGCTCAAAGTTTGGTGTCAGGGGGTTCATACTTTTCTTTTTGTTTCGTTTCTTGGAAGCACAAGATATTGGATGACATGAACTTTGGGTCTCCCTTGATGTGGTCAATGTGTTTGTTGATTGAGACGATGTTTAATGATGCAACAATATGGTGTGTTTGTGCAAGTGCAACTAGGGGCTCGTTCAAGTAGGACCATCTAGCATCTTTCCAAAGACGTTTGATTTCTTTAAGGACTATGGGGTCAGTTTTGATGTGGCTCTTGAGAACGGGACTAAGAATATGTAGATTTCCACGGTCTTTGATACGTGATAGAGCTGTGTAGACCAAGCCATGGGATTGGATCCCAGTAGGGTCGAATGCAACTGTTGTCATTGTTAAGCCTTGGGATCTATGGATTGTGTGTGCGTTCGCTGCTTGACTTGGGAGGTGTGTTCTTGAGACTAGGTTGAGTGGGTTCTTTCCTACCTGAAAGTCTTTTGTGACTTGAAGTATTGGTGTCCATTGTTTGTTTATGTTTGCATGGTAGAGATGTGCATTTTGGGATCGATGTCTCCTTCTAATTGAGGTATCGAAGAACTCCACCCAAGCTATTAATGATTGTGCTTTGTTGTTTGTTGTTTGGAAGATTCCATTTTCACCATTGACCAAACCATCAAGCACATTGATATTGCTAGCACAAATTTCGACTATCATTCTTGGCTTTAGCTCAAGAATGGAGGATAATCCAGCAGTTACTTGAGGGTTGTTTGGAATGACTAGGTTCTTTGAGCATGTTTTGTGGAATTTGTCATGAGCCTTGATGATGTATGGTGTCTCTTGCAAGTTCTCAAAGACCATTTGGTTGTGCTTGGCCTTTAGTTTATTTGTGAAGAAAAGATGAGGTGTTGTAAAAATGTCGAAGTTGTTGTTTGCAAATGTGTCATTGATAAATGCCAAGTCTCTTTGTGTTTGCTCTGCAACACGTATCCTATTTAAGACCTCTATAAACAATTCATTTGATTGACGCATTGGTGTTGTTAGCTCAGCGCATGTGATATGTGTGTTCTAGCTCAATGGTGTGAGGATGTCAAGTGTATTGCTTGTGTCAGTGAATATCCAGTGATCACGGACAGGGCTTGCTTGGCAAAGATCGCCACAAAAGATAACGTCCAGGCCACCGAAGGGTTCATTGTGTTTGTGATTTATAGATTGGAGTCTTGTGTCAATAATACGCAGCAGCCTGTTGCCTATCAAGGAAGCCTTGTCAAAAAAAACTAGTTTGAGGTTTTCATTTGCCTGGGATAGGTCATTGAGGGTGTCATTGGAAAGAGGGACCATCTCAGTTAGCATCAATGGAAGGCGCAACGCAGAGTGTATTGTTGTGCCACCAAGGTTGAATGCTGCTTTGCTTGTATATGCCATCAACAATGCTATTGGAAGCTCAATATTTCCTTCTATCGAAGGTGCATAGTGTCGAACCAAGCCTTGGATGATTGCACGCAAAGTAAACGTTTTCCCTGTGCCGGAGCCTCCTGTTAAAAAAAGGTGGATTTTGTCATTTGGGCATACTCTCTTTCGTGTCATAATATCATCGTAAAGATGTCTTTGCTCTATATTCAAACTCATGACAATTGAGTGATATTCTTCATTTGGCATTTCAAGGAATTTGGATGATGTTGGTAGTTGAGTGGTATGATGCCTTGTGGTTGGTAGGTCGAGATCAAGCTCATAAGTGAATTGTTCTTGTTGAGTTTCTTGTGAGGAGATTGAGCAAGATGTTGATGATTCTTGATTGTTGATTTCTAATTTTGTGAAAGGCTCTATGTTTTGTGCAATTATAGCAATATTAGACTCATATCTCTCTCTCCAAGTTGATGTCAAAGCATCGAATGTGGATTCATTGCTTGTGAACGGTAGAAACAACAAACATAGTTGGTGGTAATGTCTCTCACTGTCCATCTCCTTGCTGAAGCTTTTATATCTAATGATCGGAGGCTTTTTACACTTGTGGTGTGTCCCGGCTCTTGTGAGATACTGTATTTGCTTGCATACTCTGCCAAACAAAGATTTTGTATGCTAGTTGGTCTTTTTGTATACTTTGTTACGAGATCATCAAAGAATATGCTATGTCATCAGGATGAAGTGCTTGCAAGGAAGTCTTCCTCTTTAACAATAGTGTTCTTTGGGTTTGATAGTCTACATTGATGAAGATAAATTGCCTGGTTGTGCCAAATGGACTAGTCATCCATTCTAGAGCGGTGTCGTAGGGTAAAACACGGATCCTCTACCCACTAGCAAATGGACTAATGACTAGGCTTTATCTTCTCTACCTCATAATTGAGGACAACTATAATTTCAAGAGAGAGGTAATGTCATAAAAACTAATATCTAATACTCGCAAATGATTTTCTCATGTTAAACTGATCATTTAATATGGGGAAGTACCAGGGAAGTAAAAGCTAGAATATTGGTAAGGCTGCCAGACCGGTCTCTGTTAGGGATCCAAAGGAGGGAAAATAGGGATCCAAAGGGGGACAGCCTGAAAAGAGCAATGTGCTTCGATGGGGCTTAAAAGACCTAAGGTTCAACTCCATTAAGACTTCCATAGGCTAAGGTTCCAAAAATGAACTCGTTAATCCAATGGCCAAAGCAAGGGGATATTTGAATGGTCATGGGAAGACCAAAAAGTCTTCCCACATCCCTAGGAAGGAGGGGGCAAGCCCTTTTAGTAGGGGATGAGAGAGAAACACACACACACACACTCCAAGGCTCCCCCCCTTTACACAAAGGGAATACTACACACATGTCAGGTTCGTAGGCCACTTGCCCCCAACCTCCCCTCAAATCCTATTGGATGGCCATAGAGGTAGAACAATGAGAATTAGGCTAGAATACAATTATTCTAATCAATTTAAAAAATGCTTGATAAAAGAACCAATAGAAATTCAGCATCCTAGAAGACTATTGGATAGTCTACCAAGGGGTCAAATGAGCCTTCCGCAGCCCAATGGCTTGACTGATTCCTATTGGCCAGAAGACTAAGAGGTTCAATGAGAGTTTAATTGAATTATTTAAATTACCTAAATCTCTCACAAAAGGGTGAAGTTGGACACTTGTCAAAAGGCTATCAGCTATGCATATAATTTGTGATTGGCTAAGATTTACAGGAGCCAATGGGATGCCAACATGCGCAAATAGCAAGAGGGGTAGACCAAGATGAGAGAGAAGACTTCATTTTACTCTAACTCATTGCTACACACACACACACACAACTCATGTGTGCAAGAAGAACTCCATCTCCTTCTCCAAGCCAATGGGATGCCAACATGAGAAAATAGCAAGAGGGGTAGACCAAGATGAGAGAGAAGACCGCATTTTACTATAACTCATTGCTACACACACACACAACTCATGTGTGCAAGAAGAACTCCATCTCCTTCTCCAAGCATTGAGAAGTAGAGGCCTACACCAACAACTCTTGGCTATGGAATGAAAATCCAACCAAGAGCCAAGCTTCAATGGCATGCTCATCTCCTCTACCATGATAATTACTAAGATAATCTATGCTATTAGAGTGATTTTGTGAGGAGAATACTTATTTCTTGTAAGATACCTCTTCTTCCTCTCAATCTATCCTCATTCCCTATTAGCTCTCACCATTTTTGAAGGTGTGTGAGGTCTTGGGACTCAGGCTAGAGACACTAGGTGTGTTTTTCAAGCATAATTTGGTGCATGAAGATTTCATCTCCATTACACCAATGAGTTTTGTCAAGGAACACAAGAATTGTATTGTACAAAATTCTCCTTTGATGGGATAAGCTATATAACAAAGCCTTTATGGAGGGGGGACCGGCTCCATGTAAATCCGGCCCTCAACTATTGTCAATTGTTCTATTTCTTTCTTTTTTCAAGTATTGTCAATGCCAAATTAGCTAGGTGTAAATTGCTAGGTTGCTTTATTAAATTAAGTACTCTCTCTATGCTCATTAGGATCTTGTTCTTAATGAAATGCTCACTATGTTTTCAATTTCTGCTACACACAAGTTACTAGTGCATTAAATGTTACATAAAGCCTACTTAAAGAGGATTGATTTTGAAATACAATGAAAAGTCACCCAATTATAGAAAAGATTAGTATTTTTGAAATCTTAAGCACGACAATACTATAGCTAGGAATTCTCAAAACTGAATTTTGGCAGAAAGCAACCTCGCCATTGCCTCTGAAATTTTTCACACTTACTTTATTTTACCAAAATAGTTGAAATATTTTCGTAATCATTACAACACAAGACCTTTATCATAGCCTGCTAGATATTTTTCGGATAATTACCATTAAAGAAAAAAATGGACTTGAAAATTAGCAAATTTGAAAATTAAAGAGGGTAGGTGCTAGGAGGGACCATCTTGGACATGCCAGAGATAGATTTAGCACTAGCTAGCGCTTGATGGAGCTGAGGGATTTTTTGGGCTGCAAGAAACTGCTAAACACAGCCCCTGTGTGCCAAAACAATTTATAAGTCGGTCCCTTAGGCTTCACAATTGGTCTCAAACTCAGAGACCTTGGTAAAATCTTTAGTGCTTAGACTTAATTGGTCTTCTGGGATCTCTTTTGTTCACATTGATTCAAAGTGATTTGACGTGTGTGCTCATTTTGTATACCTGTGGATTTTTGCTTCTCAAGCAGAAGCGCCCACACTGGGAATCTCTAGAACTCTATTACCATAGGTAATACATGTGAGTGAAGTACCAAATAAGACCAAGATTTCTCTTCTAGCTTAAGGTTTTACATTGTTGGCACTTTTTCTTTTTGTTTTTTGGTTGTTTTTCTTTATGAATTGCATTTCCATTTTGTAACTTTGGGGGGTCATTTTGACATTCTTGCCCTCTTCAGGCTTATCATACTAGTCAAACTCCCATTATAATACTTAAACTAAAGGTCAGGAAGAATTAAGCCCACTAGAAAGCACTAACACATTGCATGCCATGCTTCATAATATTGGATTAAGAGCTTCATTGCATTTATATGCCGGCAACAAAAAAACCCATAAAAAACGCCACTATACGCCAAAATCCTATATAATCACCGCATAACTGTTTTATTTCTTTTTTATCAAAAGATATTTTGATTGAAAAATACTTATATAATAACCATCGTCGATTTCAATCCAAATTAGCGATTTCAAGAGAAAGAGCAACAGACAGTTGGAGCTTGAGGTATAAGTATAAAGTTGTTACCATTTGTTCTAGCTTGTTTTTTGTGTGTTGTGCTAGACTCGTGTGGTGCAGTTGTTTTTCTCTCACCATCACCGAGGTGGCTTGCAGGCTATAGGTCACTTCGTGGTGCGTAGCCATCTGGCTCACTCCAGAAGTGACTAGAAACTAGTCACTTTTCTCGTGATGTGCAGCCACTTGGCTCACTGTAGATAAGGGTTTTAGGCAGCTTTAGATTCTCACTCGTGTGGTGCATTAGTCTATCTCTCATCATAGGGCTGAGTTAGAATCTAGTGGATGACTCGTGGAGTGAAGTAGGCATGATGCTACACCTCTCACTTCAAAGTGACCTATATGTTTCTCAATTTTAGATCAGCTCAAATCATCATTTGTATCACGTAGAAACGCGAGAGTTCTTGCTTGTCAAACAAAGAGTGGAGAGATGCATAGTTTATGCCTTCTTCATCTGCGTGTCACGCCTATTTACTCTTGTGTTTTGAACTCCAAAGACACGTCATTGTTCATCACTAGATAACTCGGTGTTGTCTTGGATGTAGATACATACGATATTTGGCTTGTATTTGAGATTGTTAAGTTGTCCACTGATGTTTGTGTTGTGAGTTCCACACACTTCATCAGGGATTGGATTAAGTGACATCATCGTTCTTACTACATAGAAATATAAGGGATACATTTGGCTACCTAAGAGTGGAGAGATGCATACTTATGCCCTCTTCATCTTGGCATGACATGCCTTGCTCTTGTACTTTCTGATCCGTAGATACTCCAGTCATCAGTAGATGACTTGGTGTTGTCTTAGATGTAGATATGTGTGATGTTTGGCCACAATCTGAGAGTTTTCAATTGTTTGCTGATGGTTGTGTTGTGTGTTCCACACACTTTATCAGAGATTAGATTGATTAAACTATAAAACAACATTACAATAACGTCCAGGACTTGTGTTGAGCATACCTCACACAAGTTGGGTTGTTTACATTCACGCTCCGATCATTTATGTGTATTATGTAATGCATATAACATGGTCTAGTTCTTGTGATGAGTGTCCCTCACACTCCTTGTTATAGAATTGATATTCTATTATCTATTGCAGCTGACAGGTGGCAAAAGACTTAGCAGATAATGGATTATGCAGAAGGATATTACATTTTTTGTATATTTGATTATTCAAGTGCTCTTTATGAGCTTTGGCCAATTATGTCCGGCCGGCCAGTTTGTACTCATTTTTGGGCATTCAAGAAATCTATAAATAAATACGTGCAAGAGGAAATTTCTCACTCTTGCACGGGGGGAGATTGCACCCAGTGTCTGGGTTATTCTTCTCACCTCTCCTCTCTTCTCTCTCGCTGTGTCGGTGTAGCACTCCATTCTAGGAGGTGCGTTTGCATGCGCGCTATTGCTCTCGCTCGCACTCTGTCTCTCTCTATTCGCGTACATCGTTGATTATGTGCCAAGTAAGAATATTTGTGTGTTTATGGGATTGCAATATATTGTATTTTAGTATTTTGCAGGGGCGCCACGCCTTCCGTTTGTAGCAGTGGTATCAGAGCTGGGGTTACGCACTTGGGAGTTGTGGCAATCACGGATATGAGGACTTCATCTATCAAAGTTAAGTGTTGCATCATTTATCTGCCTTACTTTCCTAATTATTTTCTAATTCTATGTCTTATATCTATCATTAAAAGTTTATGCTTGATCTATCTATCTATCTATATATATATATATATATATATATATATATATATATATATATATGATTGCCAATTCATAGCTAATTAAATAGCATAATAGAGAGTGCAAACTACTTATAGAGAGCGAATGATATATATATATGTTTGATTTATATATATTTGATTCCCAATTCTTAGCTAGATATAGCTAATTAGATAGCACAATCCCAAGAGGCCTATCGCATGTGATTAGTCAGCGTTGTCGGTGTGAGAAACAACCCCAAAGAGACTTTAAATAAAAAAATTAAAAAAATTTGAGAAGTCTAATAGCTCTGTATATCATCTTGCTAAAGCCCATTGTTCGGCAAACTCAATCACTTGCAAGCCTAGCAACCGTGACGGAGCAGTAGACGCATTGAGTAGAAAATGCAACTTCAAGCAAGACAGACGTTAACACAACGGGTTCAGGTGATGACATCAACCAATGATGACAGTCGACTGTAGCAACAGAGCATATTTATGTTAACATAAATAAATAAACAAATAAAGAACACGAGTGGCAGCGCACGATAGTAATGCAAGGTTGTTGTCTCGTAGAAGAAGAAGAAGAAAAAAAAGATTTTAACATCATAGGAAACTACCCTAAGTGCAGAGAAGATGCAACTTTCCTGGAGCTTTTACTGGATAGCCCGCCATGCGGATTTCAAACACTACACACGGGTGAAAGCATGTTAACCTGTCGCGCTTTTTGTGCTAGTTAGCAGTTTCAAGTTAGCACATTTTTGAAAAGTTGGCCGTCCAGTAAATTTTTTACAAATAATATCAAAATTTGTTGGAGGTTGTACATTTGGATTCCTTGTTTCAAGTGATTTCTATTGATATATCATATGTCATAGATCTTGGAGATGTAGCTCAAGTTATTGTACTAGTTAGCATATGTCAAAATTGTGCTAGTTAGCATTGTCTGGGACATGAAAAAACATGACAGGTTAACATGCTTTCACCCACACACTCTCGAACACTGTGCTTTTCTTTTTGCATGGTGGCTGTTGGAAAGGAGGGGGTGAGTGTGAGCTAAGCTAAGATGAGTCGTGGGCAGTTCTCAGTGCGACTCGAATATTTATTTTATTTTTTTTAAAGTCTGCTTCATGGCAACCAACCGCTAGCATGCGGGCCTCTCAATTTTGCGGCCGCCGTTGCATGGCCTGCAATCATCCTCTCTCTCCTACCTCTTTGCAAGCATAGTAGTTGCCGTGCCACGCTCCTTCAACCACCACTCTGACACTTTTAACTCTCTCTCTCTCTCTCAGTCTCTCTCTCTCTCTACACAGCTGCCACAAGTTCGCCACCCCCCCCCCTCTTAACTCTCTCAATCGCCCACTCTCCATGCAAGGAATCACCTAACATTGTCACCAACTTTGGAGCACCTTGCACTGCATATCCTAGTAGCTTCTCAACCACCATCTACACCCTCAAGCCCATAACGGCATCAATTAGCTATTTTTATTCTCACCCACTAATACCTGTCTAAAGCTTTTCCTGTTTCTCCTAATTTTAGACAACCACCCAAAACCAGACTCTGTTGTTTTGCAAGCCATATCATGTGGACATTGACCACGTCAACAGTTTAGAGATTCTTGACCTCCTACAACCATAGGTGCCATGTCACAGGAGCTTGTCAACATTAGCAGTTTGAAAACAGAAAAAAGGTAAATAAATCGGAATGTGTCCATGTCAATTTCAACAATGATGATGCAAATCAATGCCCCGATGTTGGATCCCTCTGTGTAGAATATTCTACCCTCTGAATTGCTAGCGAGAAATCTTGCATGCTTCTTGACGGCCCCCTTTTTAGGCTTCGGGCCGTGTGCCGGTTTGAGTTTGCAGCACCCTGCACCCTTTTGCCCAGTCTTTTGGAGGCGGCATGCACGTATGACAATGCCCGAAACATGGCTCATCATGTTGGGAAGACCTCATACTCAGTCTAGGTTTTCACATGATAGCTCTCGTTCAAATTTTCATTTCATATTGCGCCACCGTAGGCGGACTCATTTACTACCTTCTGGGTTTCTTTGCAAAGCTTGACAACACTTCCATATCTCTATGGGTTGGTAACCTTTGCACCAAAAAGTGGGAGTGCTTGTCCCATATGACTGGCTTTTTCCACTTGGAATGTCTCTGCCGGTCATCAAACCTCGCCTGCACCAAGAAATTTGCAAATGAGCAATGTAGATGCTTTTACCGATAAGGTGTTGCATCCAACCAATGGCCCCGGATCTCTACTTTTATATAAGCCTCCACCTCACTTTATTCCATCCTCATAACTTATTTTGGAAGAAAGTGAGTGCTCTTTTTATTTGCACATAATCCATGATTACGAAAGTGTGTTCAGTGAGTATTGACACTGAAGGATCATGTTATCTTAATAAAGATGTTTAAGGATGACTTGTGAGTGGAAATTATGATTTGTTTTTAGTTATGAAGACACCGGCCTAATCTTTGTAATGTATCCTTCCACCAGTCTCTCAGATGGACTATCCCACCCTGCGAGTAACTCTCAATTCAAGTAGGGTTTTTCTTTTAACTTCTATTGGTTTCATGTAGTTCTCGATTCAAACAAGCGAATATTCACTAAATTCCTCTAGATGACAGAATTTTATTTTCTCTATGATGCTTAACTTAATCTCTATTTAAGCACTCTTGCTTTTATATGATCTTTAAAAAAAAAAAAGCTTTTGAGCCAAATGACTAAGGCTTTGAACATGTATTTTATTTTGTCCAAAAGGGAATTTGAAAGGTAAGAGATTGCTTGCAATGGTCTTAATTTAGATTTAGGGAACTTATATAGAGATGAGTCATGATGGTGGGGATGTAACATTCGAACAATATTTTTGTATGGGGCAACCCAATTGTTACAACTAATTACCTCGATTGTCTAATATCATTTTGGAAAATAGAAGAAGGGAAGGATATATGTCACTTGGCACTGAGTTATCAATTGAAAAGAGAATGGTCTTTATTTTTTTTTATCAGTATTATTGTTAATTAATAAATATAAGCCCTCTTTTTGATAGACCTCTAATGTAGCACATTTTATTTTTGTTTTTTATATAAAAAAAAATATATTACAACATTTTTATCGTCTCTCTTATGTTGTCATGATTCATAACTTGTTTCTTGATTTACTATCAATTGTCAGCACCTCTCGTAGCACAAGCAGTATGGCATGGTTTTTATTATTCTTTTTTGATACATATGCAATACCATATTCCCAAATCCTTTGCTCTTTCTCGCAATCTTGTCAAGATTATACTTTAAGCTACTTAATGCTTTTAATTAGCACAACCTAATACAAATTTTACTTGCTCATGTCTCCAACTAATCCTACTATGAGCTTCGGCTGCTACTACATGATCTTTTTGTGATTTATTTCATTAATTCAGGTTATAAAAAGGTCATGAACTCATTTATACGGATTAAAATTTGATGAACTTCCAAATTTAAGCACATTTTCTTCTTTTTCTCATTCTTAATTATAGTAAATTTGGTCAATGCCATTATCTTCATTACAATTTTAGGGCAATACCGCTATCTGTCTAACTTGCACTAACCACATGATTTTCGTCGCTACCTTCAAATTTTATTTTTATTATTTTCCTAACTGCTTTTATGTCTAATTATTCACAAAGAGCTCCGCAGATCATACATGAACTACTTCTTCTTTTTTGTTTATTGTAAGCATACCATTAAGAACAAACGTTGTCGGGTAAACCAATTCAATAAATCCTATCTTTGTTTTAATTTTGCAATATCATTTTTATAAACAATACAAGAATTCGCTTTAACGACCCCCCCCCCCCCCCCCCCCCCCCCCCCCCCCCCCCCCAAAAAAAAATTCCAAATTATGACTCTCTCAATTATAGCTCTCTCTACACGCACACATAGGTATATACTTTTGTTTAGATGCAGCATACCCTCCCGGTATGTACATCAAGCACATCACTCCTCTATTCATTTTATTTATTTCTACATTTTCCTATACGCTTTGTAATCAGACACTACTAACATTTTGGCTCCTAATTGTACTGAATGAAATTTTGTTGAAAGATTTTTCATTAAGCTCTGTAGCTACTCATATGAACTAAGGTGCTCTGGGATCATGAACAATAATTTGTTAGTATTTTTCTACTCAATCAAACATACTCCACTTTGCTACTAGGTAAGTGTTTTGTAAAATTGTATGCTTTGTCTAGTCCATTGGTCAAAGTACACACAGATTCGTCGATTTAGGCAGTGTGTAAATACTCATCCTAGTGTAGATTTGCCGATTTAGGCAACACCAATTGTTTGTGCAGATCCGTCGATTTAGGCAGCACCACAACAAACTACAGATTCACGAATTTTCTTTTTTTAACACTATCAAATGCAGATTTTCTGATTTAGGCAACATTAGTGCAGATTCGTTTATTTAGGTAGCACGCCTTATTGGTGTAGATTCGCCGATTTAGGCAACACCGATCACAAAATCATGTTGCAGTGGGGCTGGCCACCACTGTAACGGGTATGATTTTATTACCCGGGTATAGAAAATGAAAGATATTTTGGAATTGGATTTGAATTGGTATATGATGATTTTATGTTGCGACAGTATTTATGAAAGTGAATTTGAGATTGATGAGAATTGATTTATACAATGATGAGTGTGACCAATGATATCCTGATTTATTAGGGTATGACATATACTGCTTATTCTAGTGGTATGGGACAGACATAACCAATGTGTCTAATCTTATGGATTTTTCTTTTACTATTTGATATAGATTTCTAATCATTGTTTTTGACAAGTATTGTTTGCAGATTTTATCTTCGCAACTGAGGACAGTTGCTTTTCAACGGAGAGGTATGTTATAGAATTGATATTTTATTATATATTGCAGCTGACAGGTGGTAAAAGAATCAGCAAATAATGGATTATGCAGAAGAATATTACATTTTATGTATATTTGATTATTCAAGCGCTCATTTTTGCGCATTCAAGAAATCTATAAATAAATACGTGCAAGAGGGAGATGCTCACTCTTGCATGGGAGGAGATTGCACCCAGTGTCTGCATTATTCTTCTCACCTCTCCTCTCTTCTCTCTCGCCATGCCAGTGTAGCACTCCATTCTAGGAGGTGCGTCTGCACGCATGCTACTGCTCTCTCTCGCACTCTGTCTCTCTTTGTTTGCATACATCGTTGATTATGTGCCAGGTAATTAGCATATTTGTTTGTTTCTTGGATTGCAATATATTGTATTTTAGTATTTTGTAGGGGCGCCACGCCTTTCGTTTGTAGCACTCCTGGCCTGTTCACCTCTCCATCTCTGTCTTTGTGTATTCTCCTCTCTATTGTACAATGTATGTATTGCAATAATAATATATCGTCGTTTGCTATGAATTATGTCAATTGTGTATGGATTAGTATCATGACACAATTTTGATAGTTTTCCCTCTCCTGTAACAACGTTTATATTTTAAAATTATATGTTGCAGATATGGCGGATATCAAGCTAGCGAAACATCAAAAACATTTCTCATTCAAAGTGATAATATGTCACTTTCATCACATGTCAGAGCCTAATATTTGTCGTTGCCTAAACCCCTCTCCTCTGGAGCATTATTACAAGTTCACAGAGGCCTTAGCAAAGTCTGTATTTGAGCACCTTGAACATGCATTTGTGTCCGTTGCTTTTGACATATCTCTAATGACATTAGATTCATTATTGAACATGGTCAAGCAGTCTATTTGACAAATTGCAAAAAAAAAATCAAGATCTAAAAAATCTTGAAATCATCACTTTACCAGGCATAGCTACTCGCTACAACTTGTGCAACGATTGTATACTAAGATCAAGGGCAAGGGAAATTTGGAAAGACCAGGAAAGCACACAAGAGTGGAAGCCAGCTCTTTCGATGCTACTGAAGAGACAAAGACTATGATTAGAATAGAGTCTGGTGCTAGTGCCACTCTCGCTCTCGATCAATCTCGGGTCCCCCCCTGTAATTACATCTTTTTCTAGAAACTGCAATCTTCAACATACAGGCTACGCAGTTGGGAGAAGGGAGATAGGCACACGTGAAGCGTGTAAGTGTCACACATCCTACGTTTAAATAGCCATTGTATGCGGTAAATATCTTCAAAGTCCACTTCCATGGACCCACAATGGATCAGCAGGGCATGGACAAAGCCATAGTTTTGGACATCACTCATCGCGGCATTATTTATCCACTTGCCATGGTCCACTACATAAGGTTTTCAATGCTCATTTCATGTTTTTGGAATGGCGGCCATGTAGAGCAGTGGATAAGAGAGTGCACTACATATGACAGTCAACCTTCCATTCACGATTATGTAACACTGAAGGAACGATTATGTAACCACTAATAATAAACGCTCTTCTTTAGACCCTAAAGTATGTACATGCGCATGACTATCTCCACAATAACCTTCACTCCTACAACATGATGCTTCACTTTGGACAGAAGGGGGTCCATGCAGGCATTTTGGATTGGGAATCATGTACAAAGAACAAAACAATGACATGCTTTCCTCCTCTCCACAACTTGCAAATAGAAACTAGAAAGTAGAGCGAGATATATTTCCATAGGCTACCCCAGAATGCATATCTACTAATCCCCCTCCTTGGAATAAAGCCATGGATATCTACTCCATGTGTCATACTTGTAAACGACCCTTGAGGTGCATGTCAATGCCACAAGAGAAAAACAAAAGGGATTTTTTAAGCAATTATTTACCCAGCTTCATCTTTCTCTCTGTCTAAATGGTGCCCATAGAGTGGGCTATGACATTGTAATGATTTTTGGTCTACAACCAACTGATGACTAAAGTGATGAATTAAATATTATCCTCTTTAGATGCACTTGTAAACTATATAATTAATCAAGTTATCTTGAATTTTTTCAACGACATGGTGATAAATATTATGTCCCCTTCTTGCAGCATGATTAAGTTATCCTATCTATATCTTTAAAGGTTTGAAAGTGATAACCTGTTAACTTTACGATAAGTCTTTCTAGTGATGACATGTTCACTTCATTGACAGATATGGAAGAAAAACTTAACCACGCTAAAGCACAGGCCATCTACAAAGAAGAGAGAGAGCGTTATGGCCATGAGAAAGACCTCGAAGCTATTGCACAAATCGAAGAGGATGAGTCCGGGTTTCAAGGCAAGCCTCTCAGCCTTAAAGGAGTACAGGAAGCTATGTCCAAGCCACTTTTTGGGCCAACATTTATTTTGAATTAGTAGCAATTCCAAAGAATTAGCTCCTGTAAAGCTATCAATTTTGCAGCACAAAGGACTCGCACAAGTATTGCTACGAAGATTCATATGTCAAGAGAGAGATATGCCAAACAATAACCAAATGGCACTTTACTTTATACAACAATGCTATGTTTATGACATCCTTGGAAGACGTGTAGATTTTTCAGATTGCCTCAAGAATTTTGGCGTTGGGCATGGCTGGATTGCAGAGAAAGTGGTAGCAAGTCACGCTAATAATCCAATGCCTACATGCAAACGTCCCATAGTTCTGCTTCTCGAAGAATCAGAGAGGGCGGACCATTGCTAGATCAGCTAACTCAATATTTGGCTTGAGCACTTAGCATACTTGACCCCTATCTATTTTGGCGAAAGGCTACAATTTTTGTAATCACAGCTTGTCATTTATCCCCTCAGCTGGCCATTTTTGTATTCTTGATCAAACAAATTGTATTGCATTGTATCTAACTTTAATTATGACTCTTATTGCAAAAGTAACTCGAGATAGAGAGAGAGAGAGAGAGAGAGAGAGAGAGAGAGAGAGAGAGAGAGAGAGAGAGAGAGAGAGAGGTGTGAACATCTTGTAGTGTAAAACGGTGGTGTCATAATTTTCACATACTCATAGCGAGAAAAACTTATAGGCCTTAAGTCACACATCTTTGTCTCCATCAAACACATCAATCATATAATCTATTTCATCCATATCTGAGCATTCTGAAGCTATCTCCCATTTCATAACATTGTGCTCGTCTACTTCCATAGCTATAGCTTCGTGGGTTTGAAAAACACCATAGTGCTTTTGTGCTACTCTTGAAGCAATGTTCATTGGCTTATGAATAAGTCTCATGTTGCAAAAATCATAAACCAAATCTGCAGCACGTTAAGGATGAAGCCGGTTTTGTTTCTTGGTATGCGTAAAGTCAAAAGCTAACTAGTTTCTCTCACAACTTCCACTTGATGCAACAACAGATAGAACTCTAAGAGAAATTTGTTGTAGCTCCACTTTCTCCCCACCATACTCCTTCCATCATAGAGGCGCACTTGTGTGTGCAATGGCATCTATATGCCATTGGTTTTGGAACATGCCAGTTCTATTAGCATAATCATCTCACTGATGAAAAGTGGTCTTCCCATCCTCTTGTCCTAATAGTTGAGAGCACATTGTTGAAGTCACTCATGAATTCTTTATTGGCCAATTGTTGGTGCATTTGAAATTTTGGATCCAATACAAATGCAACACCATCCAACGGTGTATGCAATTGCACCCATCGCTTGTCGGAAGTTGTGATTATGTAAGCTTTGTCTTTTGCATCAAAGCCAGCATGCTCTCTTACTGTGTGTAATGCCTCTGACATATACCAATAGACTTGACCAAAGACAAAAGAGTCTTTGCCGACTATTCATGAAAGATCTACAAATGTTTGGCCAGGGTGACAATTCTCTCTACATTGCGCTAAAAAACTTGCAAGTTCACAAACTGTACACATCTTGTAGCTGCCTCTTGGTAGATAGAATACTTGCTAAGCCAAGTATCCCATCGTCTATGGGCTACCGTTTCAATAAATGCAGGCTTCACTTATTGCAAGGTAGTAAGAACATAGTATGCGGTTGCAAACCTTTTCGCACAAAATATCTCCAAATTTTTGTTGAGTGATTTTAATCAAAAAAGTGCATTAAAAAATTGATACTCTCTAGTAAATTTTACCACATGATTTGCATCAAGAAGTGTTTGTTTTGTGACGGCCATTTTCCCAATGTCTTTTAATAGAAAATTAAGAGTATGCGTGGCAGATGGCACCCAAGTAATTTTTGGGTACTTAACTTGAATAGCCTATCGTGAAGCCTTGTAATTGGATGCATTATCTATGACAATGCAATCACATTCTTTGGCTCACCTGGATTTGCTATGGTGTGCTCATATATCCTTGCTAGATAATCATTGGTCTTCTCTTTAAAAGAGGTGTCAATGACTTCTACAAGCATAGACCCTCTAGGATTGATAAGCATCACATTGATGAGCGGCTTCTTCTGCCAGTTGGTCCATCCATCCAATGCTATGGTGCAACCATATGCAAGAACAAATTCCACCATCATCCGTTTGAGGATGGCTTCAGTACTGTCTTTCACTTTATCTAGATACTCTGTACGCATCTTATTATAATCAGGAAGCACGAGTCCTTTTTTGGCCGTGCTCATTAAAGCATCTTGAAATGTGGAGCTGCGCATAGCATTGAATGGTATACCACACACCAAAAATGCTTGCATCCATTTCAAGTGAAACTCAAGCAACCATTGCTCATCTATTGCTTCATAGCGTTTGGCCAATGGATAATGCTTTACTAACTTTAGTTGAGCTAGGATTTGTTGTTACTGACGTTGAAGCATGCCCATGAAAACGAGTTGACTAGGGACTTTAAACAAGTGCTCTTTGATTCTGGTCACATTACCACTGAATGCATGGTTGCAGGTCTTGCATTTCAATCAAGATGTATTCTTTCTAGCACGTATCTCATGGACGTAACTTCATTCATGTTCTTTCACCATGTTGGCAGATAAATTTAAACTGCCAGATCAACAAATCCACTTATTGATTTTGAGGTCAAAATTAATTCTAAGCAACAAACTACACAAGCAATGCTCTATCGATCAATATAGTGATCAAAATTTGTCCACATTATCAAATAGTCATGCGCTACATTATCAATTAACAATAAACAATGATAGTCTTAGCATTCTTCAATAAACTCATGTTAATCAAATTATCTTTTGATGCACTAAATAACTTCATCACTTCAAAAAAAAATCAATCACATTGCACTATATCGATTCATCTAAAGTGCACGATTTTGGATTTCACACATTATGATCATCGATAATCTTAATCACTTATTTAAAACAATACAAACAAAACTCATCATCACGTTGCACTATATCGATTTATCTAAAGTGCAAGCTTAAAGGTTTCACACATTACAATAATCGATAATATTAATCAAATCTTGCAATTGATTCTGATTGACACATGAGAATTAATCGCAAACCTTGACGATTGTCACATCTATGTAAAGTGCGAACATGAAGTTCTCACACTCCACGATAGATCTTTGAAAGCTTATCTATTTGCAGTTGATGCGCGTGTACGATGACAGACGTAGCAATCCAAATAAAGATAATGTAATATCAATGTATTTGGACATGAGATTCCTAAATTTTGATTCCAGTGAGAGCATACTGTGATAGATCTACACAGGACAAAAAAATTCTATCTACGTTGACTTTGAGGTGATTCCTAAAAAATAAACACCTTGTATGAGTGAAAGTTTGAGCTCTACACAACATACAAAGCTTACAGAGTTTTATTTAAAAATAAATAATCAATCAAATTTTAACAAAATATTAAATTGGTTTTAACACTAGTTTTGTAATTGGACACTTAAGTGTCCTGTTTTCCTATCAAGCTTTGGCAATTTCTTTGTCAAGCTAGAAAGAAGTTTTCTACACCTTTCTGCTACCATATGTTGGTTATGAGGGAAAGAAAACACTGTATTTTTCTCCATATCAAAATACAATCCATATGGAGAGAATTTTGGTAAGTTCTAAGTCATAAATTTTAGTAAAATTTCAAGCTGTTTTGTCAAACAAATTATAAAATTCTTATATCATTTTAAAGAGATTGACTTTTTAATGTTTACAAAACCCAAGTGTTAGCACTTAGTGCTACAAAACAATGGAATGCACTTCAAAGACAAGTTTCCAATTCACACGCAAGCTATAGACATAGTTTCATACTTGAGCACGTGCTGAATAAGAGCATAATTTTGGTCTTCCAAAGGTCCCCTCATGAAATTGGTGCTATTCTAGTGAAGTTTGACAACTACAAATGACTTTATATGTTTAAACCAAGAAACTATGTATTTTTTGGGCTCCCTAACTCAATTAAATCTCGTTGCTTGAACTCTATCTTGAATTTTTTATCGTGCAAAAACTCTTGGAAATCGTGAGTTCTTCATAATAACATTTAAACCAAGGTTTTTAGGCACCCCAATTGTGTATGTACCATATGCTTTGATACATTTAGTTGATCTACATAGAAGGTTTGATATTATTTGAGGTTTTCAATGCGTATGTCTGAAGAATGAAAATATTAAAGTTTTCTCTTATGCAGTTTTGAATACTTAAAATGATCCAATAATTGTTGCATACCAAAGCCCTTCTACTTGCCACCTTGAGTCCTCAATGGAAAGGGCAAATGATGTATCACTTTCCAAAACTCACAAATACATCAAAACCGTATTTTTCTTTGTATACAACGATATGCTTGAAATGACCATATCAAACACATACTCCAAAGTCAATTTTTTTGCAAATGAAACTTTCAATGATCCATAGTAAAATTGTGGAAAAGTCACCTAAAATTTTCTACAAGGTCGCTTCATTTTCTCCTGAGCTTATAAAATCGATTTCTTCAAAGCATCAATTGCAGTCTTATGAGGGTCAACTTGATGAGTATAGTTCTTGATCATGGTAGATTCTAAAATGCAAGGTTATGTTTTTAAAAGACCCTCTAGCTAACATATGTAAGGATATCAAGAGGTTTTTCTTAAATAAATTGTCTAATGTAAGTAGCATTTAATTTAAATTTGTAAAAAAAGGAAATTTAAGTGTCCTATTTTGGTACCAAACTAGTGTTAATCAAATGATTTTAAAACTATTTTAAATTTTGATATTTTAAAATTATTAAAAAACTTTTTTTTGGTCTACTATTGACATGGAATACCTTTTGTGATGAATACTAGCCTCAACAAGGCGCGTTGCCCATATATATACTTTTATTTTTTATCAAAAAATATTTTGTCCTAAATTTTCCTCGGTCAAATTTTTTTTCGGTCGAAGTTTTTTTCGATCGAAAAACTAGGAAAAAATACGTTGACTGTTTTTGCTGATGTGGCATCATATAATACACCTGTATAATATGAGGTCATGTAAAATACACCCATATATGACGTATCATATGTTTCCCATATAACATATAATGCAACTTAGATTAAGAGCCTAAGGTAATCATTGAAAATTAGGAAGGCATATCTTATGGTATTAAGAGAATATCTCCAAAGCCCTACCTTGGTCAAACTAGCTTAGCCAGACTTCTTGATTAATAAACCCAGACAAGGGACTATGATATAAAATTATATTGAATGTAATGTTTAACAGTAAGCAAATGTGTTGAACAATTTGATACCAATCACAATTAAAGTAGACAAACATGCAATGATAATGGACAAGAAACACGTGTTTGTAATGGCCATCGTGCTCAATTGGATGAGTGGGATGGAAAAAGATTGTCTGATGTTCAAAAGCCCAGCTACTACAATGCATTCTTGTACACTCTAGAAAACACTAGGAAATACCTTTAGGGATACATCACTTGGAAGAGGTATGAACCCTTATTGAACAAAATAAAAACAACATAAAGAGCCCTAGCCTATCTATTTGCACCCCCCTATATTGTCAAGGATATAGGAAATTATATAGATGGGCTGGCAGTCCTAAGTCTAAACCTCTATCCTCATCATCATCAAGATAAATAAAGTCATCCTTAGTGAAACCATGTGTCCCATCCGTGAAATCATTTATATCTTCCTCATCATTAGATGCACAAAGGTTCATTAAGAAAGTCACTAGGCGTGGATATTCATCTTGCTCAAAAGGATAAGCTTGTGCAATTGAACGTTCTCTATTGATAGGGATCACTCATGGTCAAGAGACATATCAGCCATCCTAATTCCTCAATTTTTTTCTCATCTACTAGTGTATCTACCAAATCCCATTTAGAGGTAAGGAGACTTTAGACCATGTGAAACACTTGAGAAAAGTAAAGAGGGTACCTCTCACCCAAGGTAGGAGTGGATGGCTCTAACATACTAGCCATATCTCTACATATAGATAGTTTTTGGTTAGTTTTCAAACATCATAAGGGCTATGTCATTGTGCGTGAAGTGTCACTAAGAGTTTTCCGTTATGGAATAGATTTTGTTAGTTCCAAGCTCTTGGTTTGGTAGCTCTTGCTCTTTTATTTGATTTTTTTTCTTTTTCTAGTTTTATTATAGTGCTATATATATACATTCCCTATGATTAGGAGGTCAAGAGGTCAGGGAGGAAGGCTAAGTGAGAAGCAAGCAAATGATGGATGTCACTAACTCGGGGGGCCAGGAGGGGGGGGGGGGGGGGGGGGGTGTCAATGTCTCGTGGGCTTCATTACATGACACTTTGAAGGTATTCACCTCAATTACCTACCAGCTTTTGATGAAGATTACATGCCCCTATATAATTGATCCATTCTGCAGTAGATTTCTTTTCATTTATCCTAGCACGTACATTTGCTTGATATCGTCACCCCTTTTATTGTTACTCTTCTTGTCTAATTTTTTAGTATGGACGGTCTCTAGTGTAGAGTTACTAGATGAATTGTTACTTGAGTCTTCCCCCTCTATGATAGATTGTCATCTAGGATACCACTAGGCCTTGAATGTTTTGTCCCCACATTTGCACCAATATTTAACTCAGCATATTCTTCGTACTCATAGTCAATTTCAGCTGATGATTCCAACTCCAAATCGTCTAGGCTATAGTCTTCTGAGACATTGCTGGTTCTAATGCCAATCAAGCCTTCATCTTGTAGGTCATTAACATCTTTATGTATTGCTACTATCATATTTAAATGTACAAGTTGTGGCACTTTGTCCCCCTTAGGGGTTACCCAAGTTGTCCCTCTATTTCCCCATGTGGATCCATTCCACTTGGAAAAATAGTTAAAGCTACAAGTTGTTGCACTTTGTCCCCCTTAGGTGTTGCTCAAGTCATCCCTCTATTTCCCCACGTGGACCCAATCCATGTTTTCAGACTCAACCATTCCAAGTAGAACATCCATATGAGGGGAGTCTTCCCCAACATTAGTGTCCTTTTTACACGTGTAATAATATTGCAATGGGGCTAAGTGAATTGTGGTATTAGATTGATGGTCAATTAAAAATCTATTTCCTAGAGGATGTGCTTGACCGGTCACAAGATTAACTCAAATGACACAGTCTTGGAGCTGTAAGTAGACATGGTTTTTAGACCAGTCATGCACCATTTTTGCTTCCCTCATGAAAGGACATCCTAAGATCATCTCAGATGACATAGTGCGCTTGGAGAAATCCATAACAATGAAGGTGTGTCTTACATTGTGTCCAAGAACTTTGATCTTGAGATCTTCTAGCATCCCAAGATGTTTAATAATGGTCCCATTGGCCATCTTTACCACTATGTTCGTAGTCCCAAGGTGAGGTATCCCCATATATTCCCTTCATAGTTAATTATTTGTAGTGATTGGTAGGGGCGCATTGGATTCATCACCTTCAAAGTACTGTCCCAACTTGTTAACACGTATTTCAACAACAGAGTTCTTATCCAGGTTCGGTTGTGGATCTAAGGGTTCTTCCTCTACTGACACTTCATTAGACCTATCTATCGGTGCAAATTGTGGTAACCCAACTTTCGTTTCTTCATTGAGGAAATCTCAAAGAGCTAGAAATAGCTCGGGGTCTCCATATAGTTTAGACATGATGGTGGTTTTAACTTCTAAAGCCATGAAATCCATCAATTTGGAAATATTTAATGAAACTTTTTGGGCTTCAATTCCTTGACTTGGGGAAGATGTAGTTTCCATTTCTTCAATAGGGTCAGGAAATTCCTCTATAAACACTCTCTCCAACAAGAAGGGAGTACACCCACTTTCCAATGACTTAAATTCACTTTCTTCTTGGATGACACTAGACCTGTATGGCTAGTGGTTTATGGTCCTTGTGAGGTTGGTTTTGTGTAGGGAACATTGCATCTGTAATTTGGATCTTCCTAGGTGTTGGTTCTAGTTCCCTTTGAGTCTCATCCACCAAACTCCTTAATTGCTTGACTCGCTTGATCTCCTCTATAGAGTTTGGGTAAGTCCCGATCTTCTTTCTATGTTCTTTGGGTTGTGTCCATTGTGGCTCATGATGATCCTCCATGTTTTTTTCTTTTCTGATGGCTGTTTTAGTCTTCATGGTCTCATCTAAACTAGAATCATTTTCAACATCATTCATATACATGGGGTCGTCACCAGTCCCTATGTTCGTCTTTGAACCGCCTTGGTAATATCAAGTAAGTTCAATGGCATGATCCTTGGTGCATTTAAATTATTAGGACATTGGGCCATCAAATGATCTATGCCACATCAATTACACAAAAGTATCGGCATTGTAGATGTGCTCCCTTGATTGGTATGCACTAGTGTGGCATTCTTTTGTAGTCTAATAGTACACTTAGCTGCACGATGTGGACCCCACACTCATATCATGGAAGAGGTGGTCTTTTGGCAGTGAGATTGATATTTTGGTCTCTTGCTGCAAGAGAAGCTACTTGACAAACAAGTTTGACTTGTCTCCAGTAGTCCTCCATGTAGTATTGTGGACACTCTTCAAGTGCATCCATTCCATTGGCAATATTAGGGTGTATATCTTCCTCACAGCCTTCCAGACAAGCACTAGATAAATCACAACCCATATGATTCACAGGGGTGACTCTTGGATGCGGGGGATGTGGTCCTAGCACTGGAGGTGGTAGCGATGTAACTTGAGTAACATTTTGGGCTCTAGGGAACCATGTGTCATGATAGTTGTTCAACACGTGGGTAAGGCATCAATGCAGAACTCGAGTAAATCCATTTAGGCCAAGGGTGGTCTATCTGCTATCGCATGTTTGAACATTATACAATCCTTAGTTGGTGACCATACCTACCATATGCATTGCAATTCCCGTTGGATTTTACTCTAAATGTAGGGCATTCACTAGTGCTATGTGGACCAAAGAAAACTGAGCACCATTGCTATTCCCTTCTTGGATACATATGATTGTTTTGTGGAGCACGATTATCTCTAAGACTTTCTTGAATGTCCTTGGTGAGATCTACTAAAGTCATTTCAAATATCTTTGGCTCTCTAACGATTGGCTTTATGGTCATTGTCTCATGCCCTGATGCTTGCGATCTACTAGACTTTGGCTCAGAGGCCACTCTTTCACCTGCAATCATTAAATTGTCTTCCAATTGGATTGCATTGGTAGTGACTACCTCCCAGATAGTAATATCTCCAATGACTAGGCCATTATAGATATTTTCATGTTGAAATCCTTAGAGGAATCTATCAAGAAATTGGTTATTTTTGAAACGCTCATTTATAGGACAACAAGAGTTTAAGTGTTTTAGACGACTGATAAAGTCTCTCACTGACTCGTCTTCCTCATGTGCGGCCTTTTGTAGTTAAGATGCTACACCCCAAAGCACACCTTCTTGCATATACTCCTTTAGGAACAATCTCTAAAGAGTAGGGTAAATTGTTTTCTCTTCCATAATTAAGGTCCTATACCAATCCGCAGCCTTCCCACTCAAAGTTAAGCTTACAGCATTGCTTTTATGTAGTTTGTTTTGTTCTCCTAGGGAATCACATACTTGTTCAAATACTTCGAGCATCTTTGTCCCTATTGAATTTTTGTGTAAACTTTGCAATTTGTATCGCTTTACTCTTAGGTTCTCTCTCAGGTGCATGACGCATATTCTTTGCAATAGATTGACCTATCGTTTGAGCAAATGCTTTCAAATCACCTATGTGAGGAGGTATGGTCGGTGGAGGCACTCCTAGAATCATATGTGGGACAAGAGTGGTTATTGGCCCTGGCATATATGTAGTCAATGTAGGATATGGAATATGACTTGGCATAGGCCAACTCAGATAAGGGCTTGAGAATGACACTAGTGGAGCTGGTACAATCGGAGGTGTAGGAGCAATGTGTGCATAAGTGGCTATAGGCACATACGATCAAGGCCGAGTGGTAGCTCCATCACTCAAGTACGTGTGGCGGTTTCTCTAAGAGGAAGTTGAGTCAGACTATGAAAACTAAAATTGTTGTTCGTGGTCTCGGACTGGATCAAGACTCTACGAGAAACAACATATGAGGGGTCCATGGGAGTCATCATAGGAGTCTCCATTTGTGATAGAGTAGGTTGTTTGGCCTTGCTTGTATCCAAAAATCACATGGGGCTAGTTGAGGGTACGTTTACGCATCGATTTTTCCTCTTCAAGTGGATGATGCCATGGAAGACATCATAGATTAATATTTTTTTCTCCTCGATATGAATGGTGCTAGATTTGGATTGTACAATCTTTATCCAACCTACATGGTAGGAGTGGCCAGAGTATAGGTCCATCAGTATCTCAGTGTGGAGGTCATATTTCCAATTTTCATTAAGGAATACCCCTCCTAGACTTGTCAACGTGTTAGAGGTCCTTTGAGAGGTGGAAAAAATGTTGCTCCTCATCATTTTGCCTTTCATGGTTGGTACTTTAGAGGGAACTTCGAAGGGAGGTAGCTCGATAGGGCCTGCATTGAAGAGGTAGGCAAAATATCCACATGGACACTCTTAGGGGGTGTGGGGCCCATGTGAGATGTGAACAAAGAATCTACTTCCCCACCCCCTTCATACGTTTCATTGGCCTCATTTTCAGAGCAAGTAGCTCTACTAAATGTCTCTATAAAATGGCTAAACATGCTAGCACTAGGTTATGGAGCCTCGGTGGGCGTGTATCCTTCCTCCTCAAGGGTTTGTATAGGATAACCTTCCATCACATCTGAATCAGAGGAAGAGTCGCTAGCTGCTAGGTGGGTCTTGAGTACTATTGCCTTGGGTTTCCGCTGAGGCCCTAGAGCCTAGTGTGGAGGGATAATGGGTGCCCGTGTCAGCAGAGGCACTCTCTCTATGCTTGTGCTCTAGCACACAACCAGAGCGTAGGTGCATGTGACCTTGATGCCCTAGAAGTGTTGGTGAGAGCCCATGAAGGCCATTCACCTAGTGTTTTGGGTGTTTTGCAACCTGATTTTACTCTCAAATGTTTAGTTTTTGTTCCTTTTTTCTACCAAGCTATGAAATTTAGAGTTTGATAGCTCAAAACAAGCGTCTTGATTAGAGGGACGTGACATCCTTTACAACTCAATATTTGGTTACTTTACACCCTTGAAATCCTCAAAATAGTCTATTTCTAGTTGGAAACAAGACTTAAAATGGAAAGCCCAAGGATGCAAGTGTGAAGGGGTTGGTGGAGGACTTGTCCCACATGCCCTCACTCCCTTTGTGGGGAAAGACTATATATATATCCTTGGGTCTATACTATATCATAAGATTGAGGACTAAGGCCTGGGCCTGGGCTTGGGCTTGGAAAATGGTCCTGATCCCGCTAATTCTTTTGATACATGTTTTTTTATTTATTTTTATTTTATTTTTTTGTCTAGTGTGTGGAGAAGCTCACAAACCCAAACAATGTGTCACTCGTCTCTATCTTTCTGTCGTTGCAGGAATCTTGCACTGCCATTAAGAGGGAGACCGCCATTGCCGCTGCTCAACTACCTCGTCTCGCTGACTTAAGGTCGCTCGTTCATCCTTTCTCACACATACACGCTCTCAAACACTCACACACAACAAGAGTATGTTGCAAAGAAGCAAAGCAAGGAAGCCATACAATCAAGAATAAGACAATAGCTAGGGTTACAAGCCCTTATGTGAGTCATCCCAGCCATAATCGTGCGCCCACACTTGGCCGATAATTAGTACTCTCTCTCTCTCTCTCTCTCTCTCTCTCTCTCTCTCTCTCTCTCTCTCTCTCTCTCTCTCTCTCTCTCTCTAGCATGCGCCTATCATTGGCGATCACCCATGAATACATGTGTGGAGCCAACAAGCCCGGTCCATAGCTCAATAATAATAACAAGAATTTGTCACCTTTCAATGCTGTTTATGGGCATGAATGTATATCACCCTTGAATTTTTATGATCCTAAGGGTAGAGCCCTCAAAGAATGTTGGAGGAAATATTCAAGCTGCTAAGAGTTAATCAAAAGAAAATTTATGCGGACCAAAAGCGATCCAACCAAATCTTTAAGCAGGGTTACAAAGTATTTCTTTGAGTCTGTCCAAAAAGAAGCAACCTATCCTTAGGGAAATTGAAAAGGCTCGGTCATGTGGTCCTTACAAGGTAATGAAAGTACTCAGTGACCTACCTTACAACTTGAAGCCACCTGAATACATAAAAGTTCTTGATGTATTCCACATCATCCTTCTAAAGCCTTACATTCCAAATCCCAATCATGCCTTGGATGGTGAATAGATTGTAATGCAACAACAAGGCATGCTTGAACTCCAACTAGATTGTATCATTGAAACTAGAGAAAGAACCCTTAGAATTAAAGTAATAAGAGAACATCTGGTAAAGTGGATAGACTATCTCTTAGAAGATGCCACTTGGGAAGATGAAGCCTCTTCTGTTAAAGACTTTCCCAACTTCAGTTGAGATGAGAACATCTCAAATTCATAAGTTGGGGTGATTGTAAGATTTCCAGCTTCTGCAATTAAATGAACAAGGTAGAAGGCCTGCTTAAAGAGGATTGATATTGAAAAACAAATAAAATACACCCAATTATAGCAAAGATTGGTATTTTTGAAATCTTAAGCACGATAATACTATAGCTAGGAATTTTCAGTACTGAATTCAAGAAAAAACCGACCCCACTATTGCCTCTGTATTTTTTCACAATTACTTTAATTTATAGAAAATAATTAAAATGTTTAGTAATAATTAAAGCACAACACTTTCATCATAACCTACTGGATATTTTTCAAATATTTATCGTTACAGCAAAAAATGGACTTGGAAATTAGCAGATTTGAAAATTAAAATGGGCAGGTGCTAGGAGGGGCCATCTTGGCCTTGACAAAGACAACTTTAATAGTAGGTACCGCTAGTTGGAGCTCGAGGGGGGGGAGGGGGGGGGGGGGGGGGGGGGGGGGGGGGGCTTCTAAGGATGCAAGAAACTACTAAACACAACCCTTGTGTGCCAAAACAATCTATAAATAGGTCCCTTATGCTTCACAATTGCTCTCAGACTTGAAGACCTTGGTAAAATCTCTCATGCTTAGAGAGATTCTACTCAAAAATCACTAAGAGAGAAAATCACTAAGAGAGAAAACCTCTTATGATTAATCGAGGTAATTAGTGCTAATTCCAATTGATTAGTGAAACATATATTAAATTATATCTAATTTTTATTAATTACCTAATTGATTAGAAAATATTAAACCTCTCTCTACCATTCATTACAGTCTTATATGCTATTAGGCTGTTGATTACTTAATTTCTAATTATAATCAATAACCTAATCAACTATTAACCTAAATTAGCATTGAAAATACTTAATTTTATCCTTAATCAAAGAGAAAAATATCAATTAAGCTAAAATCATTACAATAGTTTTTTTTAGAGCTTTTACACACTCTTAGAATGCTGAGAAAATTACAATATAATTTTCTAATTAATTTTAGCATTTAATTAAGCAAAAATATCTAAATTTCAACCTAGAATTGGTGGATAATTGCAAATATAGCAAATTAAATCTAAATCATGAGATAAATTTTCAAAGGAAGATCATAGTGTAAGGAACTTGTGGTAACTAACTCATGATTATTTAATAAATTTCAATAATTATCTTGACCTAAAAGCTCTATTTTTGACTAGAAATTATTCAAGATAATTAGCAAACATGTTTAGAAGTTAGTGAGATAATTATTAAAAAATTATTATAGTGTAAAAAACCTTTTATAATTAGCAAATTAGTTTTAGTAATTATCTTGGCTTAAAAACTATATTTTTGGCTAAAACTTAATCATAATAATTAGTAAACATATTAAAATGCTAATGAGATAATTATCTAAAAAATATTATAGCATAAAAAACTTGTGATAAGTAGATCATAATTAGCTAATTAGTTTTGGTAAGTATCTTGGTCTAAAAGTCTATTTTTGGTTCATAATTAGTCAAGATAATTAGCAAACATATTTTGAAGTTAATGAGATAGTTATTAAAAAAATATTATAGTGTAAAAAACCCATGATAATTAACTCATAGTTAGTAAGCTAACTCTAGTAATTATCTTGGCCTTAAACACTCTACTTTGGCTAAAAATTAATAAAGATAACTAGCAAACATGATTAGAAGCTAGTAAGATACCCATCAAAAGAACGATTATAGTATAAACGATCCATGATAGCTAGATCATAATTAGTTACTTAATTTTAGCATTTATCTTGATATAAAAACTCTTTTTTAAGCTAAACATTAATCAAGATAATTAGTAAACATGTTTAAAAGCTAGTGAGATAATTATCCAAAAATATTATAGTATAAATAACCCATGATAATTACCTCATAGTTAGTTAATTAGTCTTAGTAATTATTGTGGCCTAAAAACTCTATTTTTAGCTAAAAGCAATATGGATAATTAATAAATCCATTTGAAAGCTTATGACATAGTTATTAGAGCTATAATAGCCTATTAGAAAAGCTAAAATAAATATATCTTCATGAGATAAGTACTATAATAATTATTAAGCCAAAAATAAGTCATTTTGGGACTTAGTTAGAAAGAAAAAAATAGGGAAATGACTCAAAGAATTATAAAGTAATTATTAGAGCCTAAAAATTACTATAAGAAAGCTAGGATAAAAATCTATTACATATATAGATACCTTAAAAATTACTATGACAGAAAGCTACTAATTTTGACTATACATTAAAGGGAAAAGCCAGTAAATTAGTTTTCCAGAAATTAGTCATGAATTCTTATCGCTAAATTAAGTTATAAAGATTCGCTAGAATGATACGAACCCACAAGAATCTACTTACAAGACTATAAACAAATACATTTCCCCATGCTTTTAGTAAAAACGAAACTAGGAAGTACGCTATGGAATTTCTAAGGCAAAGTCAAGTTTTGATAACTTATCTAATGATTAGACATCCTTTTTATAAGGATAAAGGTCATGGCTCCCGAGAGAACCTGGGCAATTGAAGAAGATGATAGTAATGTGAAGAGGGCCAGAGCCTCACATGATGACGAGGTCAATCCAAGCAGATCGCCTACGGACGAAAGTGTTTGGGGCCAAAAGCTTCAGTAAATATAGGATCACTCACGGGTCGGTGTTCATTGTAAATTAAGTTATAAGTAGTTCAATTTTTTTTAAAGTGATAACACTACATCCATCAAAGAATGAAATGGTAAGTAGGAATTATGGAATGGGCCAAAACGAAAGGGTATCTTCTAAGACACATCATGAAATTATTTAGTAAAACTAGGGAATAAATATTTTGGTTAGTTTGGTTGAACTAGGAAAGGTATGACTGATCATCCTTAAGATAGTTTTTCTCAAGACACCTCTGATTCCTTAGTATATTTTGATGAATAAAGATGGCTAAGCCGGTTATCCCCATGAACGATGAATCTGTACTCCATCATATCTTTATGTTTCTACATAAGTTAGGATACCGTTTATTATCTTAAGGGAGCCACCCAGTTGTATAGGGAATTGATTGAGTGTATGGGTATCTTGAACTTTTGGTGATATTTTCATCCCGAATTATGAATAAGGAATGGGTGTCATTATTCACCTTTAAGTGATCTTGAAACAAGACGATTACTGGTCAATGTTTTTGGTTGACAGTACCATGTCTTAAGTTTAAAGATGTTTGTTTGATAAGGAATTCTTTTCAATGTTGTTTTCAATACTTGGTTTAAAGAATCATTGTTAATGGAAATTAAAAAACCGTTTTAAGTGCTTAAAGAATGTGATAGTAATTAAAAAACAAAGAAGCATGTGCAAGTGCGGGGTGGTAAGTGAGAATTGATTAAGGTTGTTGATCATGGATGAGTGAACCTGATTAGTCACATAACTATCCATCCCGTGCATGAACGTTAGAAGATTTCTTCAGTGGAAGAGGAGTCTACCAATGGTTGTGCCTTCACTCGTGTAGAGAGAAAAAATCATTGGATGAGGATACCTTAGCCCATTTGCAAAAGTTATAGGGCCAATTAAAGTTTTTTTTTGGAACTTTTAGATTTTGTCCCATTTTTGCTTGCAAGATAGGACTATGTCTTTTTTTAAGGCTATAATCCCAAGGCATTGCCAATGGAAAAGATCTATTCCTAGATTTTTCTTACTCAAAGACTTTAGTTTTACTAGGTCTAGAGACCAACCAAGGACCCCATTACAACTTGAGAATTAGCGGGTTGGGGACCTCTCAATGTTCCTACCCATTTGCATGCCAAGCATTGGCTGACCTTGCCCCTTGTACCTTGTAGGCAGTAGATGAGTGTCAACAAGCTCTCTCAACCCTAAGACTCATTCCCTAACATCCTTGCCCCCTTACAGAAGAGAATTCATCTTAGAGACAAGAATAAAAATATCACCTTAATAAAACCAATATTTCTATCCTTTTTTGAATTTTTGGATTCACAGTTTCATGTTGCAAAGGCTCTTAGACTAAATATGCTTAATGACCTTCTACAAAGATGCTTTAAAATGGTTCATGGTGTTCTTCTCTTATACTCATAGCGAAGAATATTTTGAATGAATCTCTTTGAAATAAACTAACTAAGATGTTATAGTTGTGTCCCAAATTCTCCTAAGGAGACATTTTTTTATACTTTTAAGGTCTCTTGAAGAGAATGGCCAACACTTTGGACCTTCATGCACAAAAAAACCTGCAATACCATGTGTCTTGTCCCAGGAGCTCTCAGGCTCTCCACACGTGGAGGATGTACCTATATTAATGCATATGCTTGTATTAACAATAGTTTGGTACCACCACCGGCCATTATAGTGTCCTTTTTGGATCATTAAATATCAAGGAAAAATAATAATGAATTTTTACCAACTTACATAGTGTATGAATTTCCCCATGGGTATACTACATAAGAAAAACACTACAAAATTATTTTGAGAATAACTATTTAACTTAATAAAAGGTTCTTTAATACCATGTCTAAAAAAGTGTGTGTGGATTCTAGTATGTGATGCATAAATCATATTAAAAGAAATTCATTGCCCCTAGACTACATGAATATACATTTTTTTTAAAGTGTATAGAGTGGCACATAATGTATTGTGACAAACAAAATTCATCTGACTTAGGAACAAAATCATTCAATATGAGTGGGTAAGAAAAACACAGGCAAAAAATAGTAAGAGGGTAATAGAGGGTTGAATACCAACATGCATACATGTGTGTGTGTGTTTATGTTTCATATCTTTTCAAAATAGAACCATATAGTAATTATTGATATTAATAGTAGGACCAAAGACTATTTAAACAAGGTACAAATGTTACCATATACTTGTGATAGTGATGTGTGTGAACACATCACTATCACAAGTATATTTAAACAAGGTACAACATGTTACCATATACTTGTGATAGTGTGTGTGTGAACACACTTACGACCGCCGGGGAATTTTTCCCCTCACTAGGAGGTTTTTCCCTCCGTGCATTGTACATACACTCATCACTCTAGGGCTATCTCTATTGTGTGCCTTGAGATTCCTTAGTCTTCTCGAAGCTGTGTGTGTTTTCCTGCAACCCTAATTCCAACAATTGGTATCAAAGTAGGTTGCATCCTCCTGGGCTTAGTTGCAAGCAGCTCCAGCACATGCCTGCTCATTTTCTCCTATTTCTATGAGCTTTGGCGAGTGTGATAAGGTCAAAAAATACTTTGGGAGAGATTGTAGATCTCAGTCTGCTCAAATTTTTGATCTGGGCTCCTTTTGGCCTTCGTTTTCACAATAGGCAGTATTGCACAAGCAATTTTGTCATTTTGTGCAAACTTTTTGTCAATACCATTCTTTTGCATAACATGCCCCTTACAATCTTCTACGGTTCTTGCTATAGAGCATGTATTGTTCTCACTTTGTTTCTCCTCTTTTTAGGTAGTTTTCACATTAGGTGCAGGCATTCGCCATGGTCAACAACAACACAAATGTGTTCAAGATGTTTGCTATTGAGATCAGATTGGATGGGGGCAATTACCCTATGTGGGTTTACATGATGCAACATGTCCTTGTGTCAAAGGGCGTTTGGAACATTGTGCAAGGCACTGATGTACGTCCTGGTTCTGAGGATGTAGGTGATGTTGAGGATGTTGCAGGTTTCGGTGGAAAAATTGTTGTTGCCAAGCTGTTTTGCCTATGGTTGAGAAAGCTTGTTGGGATGTAAAAGATGCACAACCTCATACAGAGATTGCGTTGTCTATGAAGTGAAATATGCAAAATAGGCTTGGGATATTCTAGTTGGTCTTTATGCAAGTGGCAATGAGGTAAAAATTGTATTGCTACGTAAATATCTGGAGTCAAAGATTATGAATGAGGAAGATGACATGGACACTTTCCTTGCTGGTATCCAAGATATTAGTGAGCAACTTATTTTTGTAGGTAAAGTCATTTCAGAGAGTTCCCTTGTGCACATTGTTCTTAATGCCTTGCCAGACTTTTGCTAGTACTTAGAGACTTATGACCCAAGGAAATCCTGAAGTTGTCAAGTTTAATGCATTATGCACATTGTTGTTGCAAGAGTCACTTTCCAAAAAAACAGGACTAGACATCATGCAGTTGAATAGGCATTTATTGTTGCTTAAAGAAAAGGTGGTAATAGTAATGTGGCCACTTCTCATGGTTCTTTTGTGAGTGGAAAATCATTTGTTCCTAATGCTTTTGATGGAAACAAATCGTTTGGGAATCCTGGTGAAAAAGGCAAAAAGAAGATGCATTGCCATTATTTTAAATCTAATGATCACTTGATGAAGCATTGTCCTAAGTTGAAGGCAAAAGAGGCTAAGAAGAAAGAGGTTGGTTCGACTATAAATGCTAGTTTCACTACAAATGTAGCTATCGTTGAATCTTTTGTGAAAGGAGATTGTGATGTTGATGTTGATGTTGATGTAGAATGTGATTTTAGTGCAGAGTGCACTGATAATCCTATTGTCCATGATGCATGTTTGTCAATTGCTGTAGATGCTCATGTGTGGTACTTTGACAGTGGTGCTACAAAGAAAACTACCTCTCATCATGACTTGTTTATCTCTCTCAAGGATGTCCCTCATGGGACTTCTATCACTTGTGCCAACAATGCCTCTTATCCTGTTAAGGGAGTTGGAAAGATTGTGTTGCTAACTGCTGCAAATGACACTTCTTTCACACTTGTTGATGCACTTTATGTACCTGGGATTAAGAATAATATTTCGTATGTATCTACACATGCTTGACTTGGTCTTGTTGTCCGGATTTTGGATGACAAATGTACACAACATGATCTCAATTTCAATGATGAAATTGTTGCGTCCGACATTTTATGATGTGGGTTGCGTAAGCTTACTTTGTACAACAAGTGTGGGCAAAAGTTTGGAAATGCAGTTGTGGATTCTAAGGCTATTTCAGATGCAAAACTTTGGCATGCACGTTTTGGGCATCTGAATTTTTCTAGTTTGCTACGTTTGCAAAAATTTGATATGGTTTCTACTTTGTAGCCTCTTGAAGCACCTATCAAACATGTTTGTGAAAGTTGTCTTTTGGGTAAGATGCAACGTTTGAAGTTTCCAAAGGATGGTTAAGTTAGGGCCACATGCAGGTTGCAGCTTGTGCATAGTGATGTTTGTGGGCCCATGCAAACTTTGTCCTTGGGCAACTACCTTTACTTCATGACTTTCATTGCTGTGATTACTCTAAGCATGCATGGGTATATCCACTTAAAGACAAGTCCAAAGTGTTTATGTGCTTCAAACAATTTCTAGTTATGGTTGAAAATGTCTCAAAATGTATTGTGGACACCCTTCGTTCTGATCGAGGGGGGGAGTATATGTCTCATGAATTTAATGCATTTTTGGCTAGTCTTGGGATAAAACACCAATATATTGTGCCTTATACGCCTCAGCAAAATGGTGTTGCTAAAAGGAAAAACAGGTCACTTATGGAAATGGCATGATGTATGGTCAAAAGTCAAGCTTTGCCGCATTCTCTTTGGCTTGAGGCCATTGTGCCACTTATGTACTTAATAGGTGTCCTATGAAAGATTTGTAGTCTATAACTCCAGATGAAGCATGGCATAATAGAAAGCCTTCTATTGAGCACATGCATATTTTTGGTTGCTTGGAATATGCTTTGGTGCCACAAATGCAGCGCAAAAATTTGGATGATAAGACTGTAAAATGTAATTTTGTTGGTTATAGTGCTTGTGGAAGATTCTGTTAAGCCCTTGCTGTCATGTATTAGAGATGGTAATGTAAGCTCACATGACTTTTTTGACACTTTGTTTCCACTTTTCAATGGTGGAAGTTCGAATGTAAATTCCAATGAGGCAAATGTACAGCCTATGGGGGTTTTTGAAAATGTTGCAAATTAGCCTATTACAGATGCAGGTGTACATGATGTACTTGATGAGGAAAGGGTTGCAAATGAGCAGGCTAGAGGTATGCCAAAAAGGTTGGTGCATACTTTGCGTGACAACAATAAATTGGATACACCTTTGTCTAGTCATAATCATTCAGGTTCTCGCCATGCATCTTATGGATCATGTTGTTATGATTTGGCTGTGTGTAGCTTATGTGATGTCAAGGAACCTTTGTCTTTTGATGAAGCACAAAATTCAAAAAAATGGATGGCTGCCATGCAATCTAAAGATGATTCACTTATAGAAAATGACACATGGACTTTATGTAGTGATTTCCCTCCTGGAAAAGGCGCCATTGGTATGAAGTAGGTTTACAAGTTGAAAAGTTGGATAGTGAGATTGATCTCTCTAAGGCTTGACTTGTTGCAAAGGGTTATGCACAGCAAAAAGGCATAGATTATAAAGAGATTTTTGCTGCCACTTGTTGTATGAATATTGTGCATTTTCTATGTGCATTAGCATCACATTCTAATTGGGATGTACATTAGCCAGACATTGTTACTGCTATCTTGAATGGCGATATACTTGAGAAATTTTATGTAATGCAGCCTCGCAGGAAGGTAAAAGTGTACAAATGTAAGAAAGCTTTGTATGGGTTGAAGAAATCTCCTCATGCTTGGTATGAGAAGGCTGACACTCATTTGGCCAAAAGAGGCTTTTGTAACAATCTCACAGAAAGCGCATTGTATGTAAAACATGAGGGTGATGTACTTCTCATTGTCGTTCTCTATGTGGATGACTTACTAATCACTCGACCAAATGAGAGACATATTGCTGAATTTAAGGCTGATTTGAATGATACTTTCAAGATAAAAGTTTCGGGGATGTTGCATCATTACTTGATTATACAATTTAAGCATACTGATGGTGGTATTGCCTTGTGTCAGACAAGCTACATAGAGACATTGCTATGTAAGTTTGGACTTGAGGATTGCAAACAAATTTCCACTCCCATGGAAATAGGTTTAAAATTGAGTCCTCATGATGCTGGTAATCTTGCCAATGTCACTCTTTACAAAACTACTATTGGATGCCTCAATTATGTATGCAGCACGAGGCCGGATATTCAGTTTGTAGTCTCATACGTCTGCAGATTCATGCATAGCCCCGTTTGTAAGCATTGGAATACTGTTAAGAGTATTTTTTGCTACTTGAGTGGCACTTTACATCTTGGCTTGTTTTATCCCAAGGGGAGATCATAGACGCCAGTTTTTCATGCTTTTTCGGACTCTTATTGACCTAGTTCTTTTGACAAGCGAGTGTCCACAAGTGGTTTTTGTTTCATGCTTGGAAATTCATGTATCTCATGGAGTAAGAAGAAACCTACTATGACCATTTCCAATTGTGAGGCTGAGTACAGAGCAGTCTTCACAGCTATGGTTTAGTGTGTATGGCTTAGATGCCTTATGGATAATTTAGGTGTTGGACATGACACTACCAACACTATCTACATTGACAAGCGCATTGACAGTTGCGAGGAGCCCAATTTTTTATGCTCATACAAAGCACATTGAGGTGCATTACCACTATGTCAGGGAGAGGCTCGCTGCAGGAGATATCAGCTTGGCTTATGTGCCCGCACAGGAAAACCTTGCAGATCTTTTCACAAAGGCATTATCTTGTGAGAAGTTCAAATCTTTTTGCAAAACTTTGGGCTTACTCTCCTTTGTGGACTAATCATGTCCTCAGGGCATGGCACTTCCCTTTACTCTATGTGCCAACTCTCGTTCACCGCATCACTCCCAGGGGGATTTTCTACCATATACATGTGGTAGTGGTGTGTGTGAACACAATTAGGACCATTGGGGCTTTTTTTAACTCACTAGGAGGTTTTTCCTCTGTGCATTGTACATACGCCCATCCCTCTAGGGCTGTCTTATCTTTCCAGTGCACACTAAGTAATATGATCTCTCTTGTGTGCCTTGAGCTTCCTTTGTCTTCTCCAAGATGTGTGTGTTTTCTTGCAACCCTAATTCCAACACAAAATTAGAAAGAAAATAAATTCTTTATTTAATTTTTGGTATAATGGAGCCTTTGTAGGAGACTCAACGATCTTCTACACCATGAGAGAATAGGACTATACCTACCACCATCTAGCACGGATATTAAGTTAGAAATTGGACTATCTCTGTTGGGAAGACAAGTATCTTAATAGTCTATTCTACTTGTTATGGTTGTCACATAGCCCAACAATCCCTCACTCTCCTTATACACATTAGGAGGTACGTTTTTAGCCATGTGATGGCATGACATCCCCTTAGCTATGGTATTGGTAGTTTTTTAGGAGTATAATGATTAGCATCCTTTAGGGAGATCATGAATAGCTGAAGACTGAAGTTTTCCAAAGGATATGTACTTGAAGCGGTTTTTCGTATTTTGTTTATTGTCGATCTTTTGTATCTCCACGGGTTTTTCAACTATGCTACTTTGGGTAGTCACTTGGATATGTGCTTACCAAGGTATAGCTAAAAAGCACCTAATTGCATTAATTTCTACGTGGGTATCAATTATCTTATAGAAAAATAAACCCATGCTCGTGAAGAAATGATACAAATAGTGAATTAGAGATACATTTAGAGATAGAGAGATATAAATATAGGTAGGGAGATTATGTGAGGAAAGTCCAAAGAGATGTTTAAAGAAGGGTACCATCAAATGGAATTAGGAAAAAAAAGTACAGATTGAATAGCAAAAGAGTGTATTTTTTTTGTGAAAAAATCACACATAAGGAGTTTTAGAAATAGTCCTTGAACGCATGTGATATACACAATTTATACATAGTGACCCCCCCGTGGTCATATGTATTATGTTTATGTGTATGGAAGTATAGGTAATGCATGTGTATTTATGTGTGAGAATTCAAATAGCTCATTTGAGGAAAAAATGCGTGTACTATAGAGGTTCTTTGAGTATTTGTAGAAACCATTTCGATATGTGGTACATACTATGCAGCCTGATTAGTATTACAAAGAGAAGGTTGCTGAAAAATCCAAACCAATATTGATGTCTAACAAGATGTACATCGGCTCAGTAAATAGATATTTGTCTATGTTCTACCTTCCCCCAAAATAGGTAATTATGCTCACCAAATGTGTGTGGTATTATGCATGTCGAATAAGTGATGACATTCTCTAAGTGGGTTGGTTGCAACCTTGCATGGTTTTAAACAATATTACATACATCTCTAGAATTACACAAGCCATTACTAATTATGTAGACCGAGGAGAATGCTTGTCAGTAAAAATTGTACGTGGAATACTATTCAAGACGGAGCAGGTTGTTTTTCATACATCCATAATTTAGGAACCTAGTCTATAAACAAGGAAAGACTACCTAACACCTGTCAACTTAACAAGAAACTATAGACGGTCAAACAAAGCCTATAAACAAAACATAATTTAAGCTAGCATCTCAGTCCACCCAATTACCTGAGGGGCATTGTGTTTGGGACGTGTGTGTTGCTATACTAAACTCAATACATATACACAAGAGAACATAATGTTCAAAAGACGACTCGCATTAGATAGTTAGACAAAGATTTGTACAAAAAAGACTCAGTCTTAAATTTAGTTTTATATAATTTAATAAGAATGAGACATCATTCCAATGAACTTATACAAGAGAAATAGAGTTATGGAGGTCGTTCAAGTTGAATCGACATGGCTCTTCAAAGTTGGACAACAACTAATAAGCCAAAAAACTCTTAAATCAATATATAATTCTCACTTGCATCCATATAAACAAGACAACAGATTTATTAACTTTGAATACGAACCACTAGTGTCAATGAACTTATCAATTTCTATCCATATCCTACTTAAAAACTTTTTAACATAAACCTACCAAAACTAAGTAGATAAGCCTAAATAAATGTATCTACATGTTTTCGTTGTGATCAGAAGGCCACCACCCCTTCTAATCCAAGTGTCAAAAGCTCCCTTTAATATTTCACTTTCTTAAAAGTGTGATGTATTCAAAACATGCTATAACTTTTTGAATTACAAATCCACTAGTATCAAAAGGCGATCACCCCTTTTGATGCAAGTGCCTTGAGAATATTCATTTCAAGTAGTCAAATTAAGATTTTGTACATTTAACCCTTTTTATTGATCCATAAAAAGGTACGATAGTAAAATTTTATGTAAGGTTTTTAGCAAAGCTTAAGAAATTGAAATATAACCTATGAGCTTCAAAATTAATCCATTCGATTGACCAAGCTATTAAGCTTTAAAACATTCAGAGTGCAAAGATAATTTATTGGGCTTTCAAACAAGAAAATCATCACTAAGCTAGTAAAATGTAAAGTGGGTTTGCAATAACAAATGATAACCACCAACAAAGTAATGTATAGAAATGAGGGGTAGCTACATGGTTTAGATATAGTAGATCAATGTGTTTCGATTATTCTTGCTAAAAGAGATCAATGAACCATATCCCATTTAAATGAATCAAGCAAAAAAGGACCCCATGGATCAATCATCTAATGGTCATACATTGATATTATCATTAGTTTTTAGCTTACTGTGCCCCAAAAAAATTATCAATTGCTACAAGCAATCCCACAGATTTTTTTTGAATAGCCAGACTAAGTATCGGTATTATATAGCAGTAGACCAAGCAAGACCAACTTATACATAATGAGTAATGACATTGCATAGCAATCGATCTGGTACTACCAAGTTACAAATGAGATAATATTAGTAATCAAGTATTGCAAAAACCAAAATTGACAGCATAGAGATAACGTTTCAAGTAACAAAGAAGCACAATACGACATCAGACATAGTAACTTATAATTTTTTTCCCATTTGGGGTTTTCTTATAAGAAAAGCCATCATCTTAACCAGAGGAGTCATCTAATACAAGTAATCCCAACAAGTAGCGATGAAACCCTATAGTAGATCAGTCCAAACACCAAATGCGACGTCTTATACACAAGTACGAGAAAAAAGGTTGTTGTATTAGACAAGACCCCACCATTCAGTACAGAGAAAATGCATTGGGAATTATAATACAACAAAGAAGTTCTACTAAGACAACTAATGACACTGCCTATTCACTCATAAATCATGACACCTTAGAAAAAAAACCAGTAATTGATTTAGAGTATTTTGCTTAACACTCACTACAAGAGGTTGTGTGCTCTTGTGACGCTGTTAGCGACGGAAATACACAGGGTTTTGATAACCCCCAGCGTCGCTAAAACCGTCACTAATAGCGTCGCTACGAGAGCGTCGCTATATACGTCGCTATAAGCATCGCTATATAGAGACGATCATAGCGACGCTCATAGCGATGGTTATAGTGACGCTTATAGCGACGTTTACACAGAAGTCTATAGCGACGCTCCTAGCGACGCTCCAGAGCCATAAATAGCGACGGTTATAGCGACGCTCGAGAGAATTTTTTTTTGGTGACAGGGCATTGAATGCCCTGCCACCCATCAACCATATTGTACTTGATTCACTTTTTTAAAAAAGTGCAAGGGTAGATAATAGACCCAAAATAGTCACCCACAAGACGCATTGTTCGCAAAATTGACAAACGTAAAATTGACAATTGTACACATCATAGGCAAAATGAATTGATTGGCAAATGTAATAATGACAATTGTCCAACATCATAGGCATAAAGAATTGATTGGCAAAATGAACTGAGGTGACAAATGTAATAATATGCATGGTTCAAAAAGACATATAAAATCCATCTCATGATACATAAGCTATGAGAAACCCTAAACTAGTGCTATCTAGCTACGGCTAAACTGACGTCGTCTAGTTAGACGTCTCATCGAGTACAAGCGGCGTATCTGTCGGATTCTGCAAAAAAAGACAATAAGACAGCTTTAAGTAAGCATAAACATATAACGACATTTATAAAACGATACAAAAAATAGAAAAGAGTAAACCCTAATACTAACCATGCCGCCGCGAGAACTGAGAATGTCCATCAAGGCGTTTAAGCCCTTCCTGCCTGCGTACTCGCGCTCGTAAGGTGTGGGATCACGTCCTGTCATCGACCACTGTCAAAACATACAAAGAATTCATTATGTTAGAATTAAAAAACTCATAAACCCTAAACTATCGAACATAAAGAGCAATGCGAAAACACTTACAAAATCAGCCTCAAATGATGCCCATCCACCGCTCCCCAAGTGGTGCGCCTCTACTCGCGCTCTGGCTGCATCCTTTTGTTGCTTCCACTTGTCGGGATTCTCGCGCGCTGCTTTCTTCGCATTCTTCCAATCTTCTTTGGCCAGCCAATCTGGCCTGTTCCACCCATGTTTGAATGCTTTTTGCACTTTGGAACGCTTGTGTTTGCAGTATTCGCGCATTCGAATCTTCATCAGGTCTTCATTGAAGCGCTGATCCCGTGTTGGAACGGGAAACTCATCATGAAGTATGCTGATAACTCTGTTTTTTAAATCACTTGGTACTTCACTCCATTTGTTTAGTATGTAGTGTCTAAACAGCTGAGAGCAAAGACCATGCATGCGCAAGATCACCTTCTTGCCGTCATCATCCATGATGATGCCGCCGCTGAAGTCGACGGAGTAAGGCAAGCCCTCTGGCCGGTGACGCGTGAACCTGGGTGTCCCGGCAGGGGTCTCTACCGGCGTGTCGATGGGCGTACGAACGTCACGTGTCTCCACCGGCGTCTGGGCCCCGAAGCGAGGAGTGTCGAGTGGGGTGGCTCCTGGCGGAGTAGGTAGAGGTGTGTAGCTGCTAGGAACAGTCAGCCGTGCAAAACCTGGCGTAGATGGCGATGTTGTGGCTGGTGTGGGGGCGGGCAAAGAAGGGGAGGGTAAAGAGCCTCGTCGAACACGAGGCGGTGTGGAGGCATCGGTGGCGGAATCCCCACAACAACTGCCATCGCCACCACTAGAGCGCCGGTGTCTAGACGAGTGTGAAGTTCATCTTGTCGACGCCGAAGCTTTGGAGCGCGCCGAATGCTCCGAAAGAGAGGGATATGCGGATGGAGTAGGAACGCGCGACGATGCTCCAGAGCGATGACGCTCCACGTACCACTGTCTCTACTGCGGTGACAAAGAACAAAGAAACTCCTCATCATCCATACCTGCATTAAACACACGAATATTTAAACTTAATATTGAATGAATAGAGTAGACAATGACGCAAAGACCATTAAATACAATGACGTAATGACGCATATAAATACAATGACGCAATGAATTGAGTGATAGAAGAGGCAAGTCAAAAACTCAGAATTTTCAATCAATTTGATGTGAGCGTGAGTAGAAAAGAGCGTTATACACCATGGAAGGTACTTAGAGAGCCAGAGCTTTTACAACACGGAGCAAAATTGTTCAAATACAATATTTTTGGCTTTAAGAGATCTCTCTCTCATCCTCGCATAACTCAGCATAACTTCCTATATCTATATAGAGCTCTCCGTTTAAACACATATCCTCTGTTTCATTTTGTAGCTCCTCTGCATGCACCCCATATAGAGTAGTAGCATCATGATGCTCGTCTGGCACCACCGCAGCGGCTTTTGATTGAGCATCTTCTCTGATCTCCTCCATTGATGCCGTTGTGATTGGCACATGGTAGCCTTCATACGTCCTTGCACTACGAGGGGCTACCTCTATGACGTACCACCAGTTTGATGTAGACTTTGTAGGATGAAATATTACCTGCCAGAGCCACATAACTTACATGAGAGCTTTCAAGCACATAACTTGTAAAAGGGGGATGTTAACTATTTACATACTTACTTGTTCACAATGCTCGGGTAGTACGAAAGTGTCTCTTAGGTCAGTCCATTTCTTAGTAGAATCCACCTCAAGAAAACCAGACTCTCCTCTACGCACAGTAGCGTTGCGACCCTCCATGATTATCTTGAACCATTGCACGTCGAACAAGTCGACAAAAAATCCTCTGTAATCGATCCTCAAAATCTCTTGCAGAGTGCCGAAGTAAGTGAGTTCCGCCACCACTGGATCTGCATCAGAGGAACGTCGTAGACTAGACTGTTCAAATTTTGCCATGATTCCACAATCTTGAGTAAAACGCTTTTTGTCGATTCGTTCCACCCTAAAATGTCGACCTTATACTACAACGAACAAAGATTATAAGTGGCCGTTCAAACGTTTAGAAATAAAGTCACTAGCTAGTCGTACATTGCAAACTTACCTTCGTCGCACAACCCCGAGAGTACTCCCACTCTTCCTCAGTCACTTCGTCACTGCATTGTTCTGCGCTTTTCAATTGGTTGTGCAACCATCTTAAGCTCATGAAGGTTGGTAGGCTCTCCAGAACCGTCGGATAGTGCATCGGTGGTCGTCTTCCCCGTCTCCACTCAATTCGTGCCCTTTGTTGCTCTTGCTTTGCATCCTCATATTGTGAAATCCACTTTTGCATCACTGGATTGTGAAGCATGCAAAATCGGTTGATTTTAGTCTCTAGATCTTCCGTCATCTTCTTCTCAACACCGAGATTGCACATGACAATCCCAGATATGCGCTCATCATCTATGGTTCGCCATAGCGTGTCCCGGGCTTTATCAAATCCGTCTAGCCACTCTCCAATGTACACTAGGGACTCTGATACCAACCAACCTTCTGCCATGCTACCCTCCGGACGTGCCTTTTGACTCACATATCCCTTAAGTGTTTTCATGAAACGTTCTTAGAAGAACATCCATCTGGAATGAACTGTGCCAGCTATTTCCACCTCATCAACTATGTGAACAAGAAGATGCACCTGAATGGTTAGCATGGTAGTAGGAAAATGTTTCTCAACATGCACACAAGCTCCGCAGCATTTAGTTGGACGAATGGTATGGAGTCTACGTTGATCTCCTTTTGTGAGATCCATTGCACTAGCTTTGCAAGTTTGTAGATTGTGTTACGGATGCCGAGAGACAAACATCCCTCAATGGCAACCGGTAAAATAAATTGTAAAGTATGTGCAGCAATGATATTAAAGTCCACATTTTATGCAATGATATTAAAGTCCACATTTTATGCAATGATATTAAAGTCCACTATGAACGTACCTGACACATTTTATGCCAATCGTGTGACTTCAAACCGGTAAGCTTTCCTTCTTTAGTAAAACACGTTCGGAGCGAGTGCATTACGCCAGTGGGGTCCGCAAAGATCGAATGGTCTCTTTTACCTTCCGTTCTTGGGCTCCTGTGAAAATCCATGGTGCTTTAGGGAGTTTTATCAATCCATCAGACGCTGTTTGCGGCCAATATTGCTCCATACAATCCACATTTCTAAGGTCAACTCTGGCTCCCAAAGTATCTTTCTTGCCGGTCAGATGGTCCCATAGTAGATTACCCACATTCTTGAATATGTGCATTGGATTGAGCAAGTGATTGATCATGAGTCGGGGCCAGTATGGTAACTCGTACCATAGAGATAGTCTCTTCATCCCTGGAGGCAATCCGTCATCGCACATCTCCTTCTGCTCTAACCATGCTTGTGTAGACATCCTTGGTGGCTCTCTTCCCAAAAAGCCGTCGCATAACACATGATTCTCTGGAAGATACGCTTGATGACCTTCGTAGATTTGCTTCTTCAGTGAGGGCGCCCTACGTGCATTCAGCCTAGGTCCACATGTGACACATGCTCTGTATCCGCTTGTTTGAAGCCCTGCATGTATACACATGATAATAGATCAACTATGGGAAAAAACAAGATTTACAGTGTCTGAGTGAGGAGTGTCAATAGATCACCTGAGCATTCTGTTAGCCCGGGATAGTCATGCATGGTCCACATTAGAATGCCTCTGATCAAAGCATTCCGTCGTCTTGTGTGTCGGATCATATCCACCACCTCTATGCCAATCCACAATTTTTGTATCTCTTCCAATAGTGGACGAATATACACATCCATATTCTCCACTTTATATCGCCCTGGCACAATCAAGCTTAGCCATAGGTGCCCCTTCTTCGTAGTCAACCACGGGGGAATGTTGTAGTTGACGATGACAACGGGCCATACACTGTAAGATGTTGATCTTTGACCAAATGGATTTACGCCATCCATAGCCAGGCCTAAGCGCAAATTTCGAGCTTCCCTGGCAAAATCCGACCATGTTCCATCTATATGTTTCCAGGCTGCGCAATCTGCAGGAATTCATAGCACACCATCCGAAGATTTATTCTCCTCATCCCATGATGCTAGGGCGGCCATGGACTTACATTCGAAGAAATGGTTGATGCGAGGAAGCAGAGGAAAATGTCGCAAAATCTTTTGTGGAATTTTTGTCCCGTGGAGATCTACTCGATATCTTTCGGAATCACATTTCGGACACTTCTCCATGTCTATGTATTCCCCTCTGAAAAGAATGCAGTCATTAGGACAAGCGTGGATAGAATTGTAATCCATCCCCAAGTTTCACAAAATCTTTCTTGCTTCATCTCGGGAATCTGGCATCACATTGTCAGCTGGTAGTATGTGCTCTTTAAGCAATCTACACAACATAAAAATACGATACAGTCGTGTAAAAATCTATCAGATCATTATACATTTAGAGTTTTATTAAAGTAAACTAATTGTAATAGATCACCTGAAAAGCGCTGTGACGCTAGTGTCACTCCATCCAAACTTTGCCTGCATGTTGAGAAGAACCAGGAGTGCTTTCAATCTAGACATACGTGCTCCATTATACAATGGCGTATCGGCTTCACTTTTCATATCATCGTAGATAAGCCTTTCTGAATCCATGATCGTCTCGATCATTTCATCAATCTCGGGCTCAAACATTGCCTCGTTGGGAATGTGCTCTGCACGATCATCCCCCGAGCTCTCAGAGGCTACATCTTGTGGCCTCACATATGCTGCTTGACCAAAGCGCGTGCGAACACGTCTATTGGGTTGCAAGATTTCTGCTTGTTGGCCAGCGTTAGAGTCCGACGAGTTATAATTGGCAACAACTCGATCTATAATAGATGGATCGAACTCGCCAAATTCGCGAACGTGCTGCAAAGAAACACGTCTTGTCCGTCGCACAGCATGCTTGCATTGATTACAAGGACATAAGACCCTCGTTGAGAGATAGGTGTTTCGGTTGGACTGTCCCACATCCTCGTCACTACTCATAATGAGGATAAAAATCTTATAACCTAGACAAAAAATTTAATATTCTATTGGCATTCTTCATCTTATCTCTCTCTCTCTCTCTCTCTCTCTCTCTCTCTCTCTCTCTCTCTCTCTCTCTCTGTGTACCTCACATTCTCTAGTCATGTCCAATCCCCGCACACCGCGGTCTAGAGGTGCACGGAGATCAGAACCACCGGGTTATAATCTCGTCTTTATTGGTCAATACCTATATTTGTGGATACAAGAAATCTACAGACCCACGTCTACATGATACTGCATGTAGTGGACAGAACCCCTTTGCCTCTTCTCTAGCTATAGCACTTCACAGCATCTTAACATCTTTTCACAGTAGATCTTTTCACTGTTCGTCTAACTCTAAACCCTAAACCGTAAGTAATTCTTGCGTGGACTCGATCTAACGTAAATAAGCGTAAATCTAAATAAACGTAAATCTAACTAAAAATAAACCTAAATCTAATTTAACGTAAGTCTACATCTAACCTAATCTTTAACGTCTTTTGGGATAGTTTCCTACGACGTTAAAACTCTCTTCTTCTTGTGTGTGTGTGTGTGTGTGGGTAAACCTAAATAAACCTAAGTCTAATCTAATATAACATAAATCTAAATCTAACGTGAATTATGTTATATTAAAAACAAAGAACTAAACTAACAAGGATTATAAGAACCTTAAAACTGATTTAACACATAATTTTTCACATAACTCGGCAGAGAGTGGGCATTCTCATCACTAAAGATGTGAGAGTTAACTTCCGGCGGTGACGCTGCCTCATCTCCATCCACATCTGACGACAGCAATTGGCCCTTTAGACCGTTCTTGCTCTTGTTACTAACTTTGAAGTTGCTGTTGAATGACTAAAGGTTGTCTAGATGGTCATTGTGTCGGGGATGTAGTGACTCTTGCCGCCTTGAAGATCCACCTTCTTCCCTATCTTCTGAAGACATTTCACCAGTACTTTTGGATCGACGGAGCCCACCATGAGTGAAGGCAGCAATACCCTATATTCCATTGAGGGCTTTCTTCACCCGCTTCATGCAGGCATCGCAGTCTATGGAGACCTAAATCTAATCTAATATAACGTAAATCTAAATCTAGCATAAATAAACGTAAATCTAATTAAAAATAAACCTAAATCTAATCTAATTTAACTTAAATAAACCTAAATCTAATTTAACGTAAGTCTACATCTAACCTAATCTTTAACGTCTTTTAGGATAGTTTCCTACAACGTTATAACTCTCTTCTTCTTGTGTGTCTGCGCGTGTGTGGATGTGTGTGCCAATAAAAAGAGATAAATGGTATAACCTTTCTATCACCCATGCCAAGTATGATAGATTGGTTATGTCATTTCCCTCTTGAATAATAGGTCTTGAGTTCAACTCCTCGTCGGCTAGATCTTTAGGTCTTTTAGTTTTAATTAGTTTCCTACGACGTTAAATTAGTTTCTCTCTCTTTGTCTCTCAATGTGTGTGCGTTTTTTTGTTTATGCATGTTTTCTCTCTCTTTTCCTCTCTCAATGTGTGCGTTTTTTGTTTATGCATGTTCTCTCTCTCTTTTCCTCTCTCAATGTGTGCGTTTTTTGTTTATGCATGCTCTCTCTCTCTTTTCCTCTCTCAATGTGTGTGTGCATTCTTTGTTTATGTATGTGTGTGTGCGTTTTTGTTTATGTTTGTACTCTCTCTCTCTCTCACTCAAAAACACTATGTGTGTGTGTGTGTGTGGGAGAGAGAGCGAGAGGAAGAGAGAAAGAGGGGAAGGGAACATGAGAGTGAGGAGAGGGAAGGAGCATACCTGGCTCTCCTTCCTCTCCTCGTGTGTGTGTGTGTGTGTATGTGTGTGTGTGGAGAAGAAAGAGAGAGAGAGAGAGAGAGAGAGAGAGGGAGAGAGGGAGAGCGGGAGAGCGTTACCTGCTCCTTGCTTGAGGGCGCCGAAAAACTTAGATCTGAGATCTGAGTTTTTGGGCGCTCTCTGTTATTTTTTTAGCCCAGTCGGCATTGCTATGAGCGTCGCAAATTTACAAGTAAATTTGCGACACTCATAGCGACGCCGGGAATTTTTTTTTTGAGCGTCGCTGTGTGAGCGTCGCTAATATGAATAGCCTCTTGTAGTGACTAGTTCTGTAATTGGACACTTAAGTGTCCTGTGTTTCTACCAAGTTTTGGCAGTTTATTTGTGAAGCTAGAAAGAAGTTTTTTACACCTTGCTTCTAGCATAGATTGGTTATGAGGGGACAAAAAATTGGATTTTTCTCCATATCAAAGTACAATGTGTATGGAGAGAATTTTGGTAAGTTCTAAGACATAAATTTTAGTACAATTTCAAGTTGTTTTGCCAAAAAAATCATAAAATTATTATATATTTTTGTAGAAATGGCCTTTTTTATGTTTATAAAAGCCAAGTGTTAGCACTTAGTGTGACAAAACAATGGAATGCACTTGAAAGATAAGTTTTCAAGTCACATGCAAGCTATTTCATACTTGAGCACGTGCTGAGTAAGAGCATAATTTTGGTGTTCCAAAGGTCCCTTCATGAAATTGATACTATTCTAGTGCAATTTGACAACAACAAATGACTTTATATGTTTAAACCAAGAAACTACGTATTTTTTGAGCTCCCTAACTCAATTAAATCTCGTTGCTTGAACTCTATCTTGAATTTTTTATCGTGCAAAAACTCTTGAAGATCTTGAGTTCTCCATAATAACATTGAAAACAAGGTTTTGGGCACCCCAATTGTGTATGTACCACGTAATATGATACATTTAGTTGATTTACATGGAAAGATTGATATTATTTGAGGTTTTTAATGCTTGTGTCTCAAGAATAAAATTATGAAAGTTTTCTCTTATGCAGTTTTGAATATTTAAAATAATCCAATAATAGTTGCATACCAAAGCCCTTCTACTTGCCACCTTGAGTGCTCAATGGAAAGGGCAAGCAATGTATCACTTTTTAAAACTCACAAATACATCAAAAAAATATTTTTCTTTGTGCACAATGATATGCATGAAATGACCGTATCAAACACATGGAACTTTCCATTATTTTATATACTCCAAAGTCAAATTTTTTGCACATGAAACTTTCAATTATCTATAGTAAAATTATGGAAGAGTCACCTAAAATTTTATACAAGGTCGCTTCATTTTTTCTTGAGCTTATAAAGACAATTTCTTCAAAGCGTCAATAGCAGTCTTACGATGGTCAACTTGATGAGTATAGTTCTTGATCATGATAGATTCTAAAATGTAAGGTTATATTTGTAAAAGACCCTCTAGCTAACATATTTAAGCATATCAACAGGGTTTTCTTAAATAAATCGTCTAATGCAAGTAACATTTAATTTAAATTTGTTTAAAAAGGACACTTAAAGTTTCCTGTTTTGGTACCAAACTAGTGTTAACCATGAAAAAAACCCGCAAGCAGTTCGACACCAACTTGAGAGATAGCATTTTTCCCAACCGTAATAGCATAAGGGAGTGATCCCACAAATATGAGGAAAACCCATTTTAGGGGATGGGTTACACAGAATAGAAAGGGCTTCTTTAATATTTAAAGGGTTTTAGGCCAAGGTTTAACTCATAAATAAAGCCTATAGTAGTGCAAGAGAATGGACTTTTTTGTACCGGGTTAAAAAATCCAAAGTAGTAAGCAAAGGGAGTTTTTGGAGATTGATCCTGCCACCAAATATTAAGGTGTAAGTGACTATAGTGTGTGTGAAATCACTATGGCCATGTAAAATCAAATAGGGGAGAGGTCGCATATAGTCTAGGGATGAGGTTAAAATAGCCAATCACGGAAGTATTCCCCATTAACGTTCTATGCTTACAAAAAATTCAAAAAATTAAGCTTCTATCAGTGAGACTCGGTGCAATTATGTCTATAAATGCCGGTGGGAGACAAAGGAATTTTCTAGGGAAATAATACATGAGTAGTCCAGAAAGTGAGTGTGTGTGTGATGGTGCTCATGTAGTATAGCTTCTCCTCAAGTTGAGGCTAGCGCTACTATGTAGGGCTATATGTTCTTATGGTAGCAAGCGGCAAGGACTTAGCAAGAGCATAGGGGCGAGTGTATGCGCACAAACGACGGCAAGTGTGGTTGAGGGTGCTGATGCATGGGCTGCATAATGGTGTAGCTTAATGGGGAACGCATAGTAGAAGTGATATAACTGGCATTCCATGTGTGGTTGATTAACTACTTTGCTCGGGCTTCAGATTACAGTTGTATGGAAAGGAGGATAGCTTAAGAGAAATAAGTAAAAAGGGGGGATGGACTTTACTAACTAGTAACCACCACGTCATGTTGTATTTATACACATTATATTTTTAACGACTGACTTTGTTTGAAATAAACTTACAAAGGTATACATAATTACAAGAGTCTGACATCATAAAGGTACAAAAATTACATAAAAATGACTTAGGGTGGGTTCAAACTGTGAGATGGAAGGAAGCAAATGTTTTTGCAGCTTCTGGGCGGAAGATGTAAGCACGTATGGGTTCCACTCTCCAATGATTCACACAGAGCGGTGGTAGAGAGGGAGCGAGCAGCTTGCGTGGAGCACAATAATTGGCTCGAGGGACTGCTGTCAGGGTGAAAGAGGCGTTCTTTCGAGAGGGGGGGGGGGGGGGGGTCGGAAGATCAGTTGGGGAGGGTGGAAGAGAAGAGGCCCCCTTTTTCCATGACGAGGAGGAACTTTTTGTTACTTCCACCGCCCTATGTGAACGGGGCAAGCCACATGACAATTTTTCATTGGTCCAAGCTAAACTAAAACACTTCCGTGGGGCTGATGTGAACCCAGCCTTATTGAGTCACCGTCTCTTGAGTCATTATCAACCAAGGTCTAGACATTATTTATGAGAAGATGCTCTTAAAAAAATAGCGACCGAGACTCGAGAGGACCTTCAACCTAGCTCTTTCCCTGAGTGGATTAATCACCTGCTTTTGGCATGCGTTATCACTTCTATATGGTAATTAAAACTAGTGGAAAAAAAGGGGGTACAAAGAGAGATATAGAGAGAACTTGGCAAAGGGAGCTTTATTTAAAAACATTCCCTACAAGGGGCCATACAATACCATTAATGGATATCAGTAAAATCGACCATATTACATTTTTTATTTCTCATAAAATACCCTATTGGCCGAGATCATTGTCGCTTTCCTAAGTCATCATAATTAATCTAATATGTCTAAGTCTTTCACCAGATGGATAACGTGAAGAAGTCAAACAATGGTAGATGTGTGTATCAATGTGCGTGCATAAGAGTGTATCTCCCAGAGATTCCATGCCCTGATGTGTGTGTGTGTGTGTGCACGCACGAGAGAGAGAGAGAGAGAGCGAGAGAGAGAGAGAGAGAGAGAGAGAGAGAGTGGGAATAATGGAGGAAGAAGAAGACAATTTTTATTATCATAAGAAAAATCCTAGCAGATATTAAAGATCTACTTGATGAATCTTGATCTCGAGATCTGATAAGAGGGAATTAGATAGAAAGAGAAAAAATTTTCATCATCTTGGAGTGATTATAAGGACTACAAAAAATCCCTCCTAGCTTGCACACACATGCACCTAAAAATATGTTTGTGTGTGTGTGTGAGAGAGAGAGACAGAGAGAGAGAGCTAATGGCCATGCTTTTCTTGGCTACAACAACACACAGGTTACACACTAGCACAGTGTATCCACAAGTGCACCTAGAAAAATCTGGGCGTATCATGCGCGCTCAACAAGAGGATAATTTTTTTATTTTTATTTTTTGCAAAACTCACAATTGTGAGTGGATAGTATTAAGAACATCAGCAATATACAACAATCTCGAGCTCAGAACGAGCCTCGAGGGTCCTAGGATTGCACGTTATCTGCTTGGCAGAAAAGCCACTACCACTCCTAGGTTTTCCCTATTATAAGATGTTATGTATTGTTCTAGACCAATCCTCTGAGGTTTGTTTGCCTCCGATCATGTGAATCGTCACTCTACTCTCTTGTATGATTTCACAAAAGCTTGCCACAACCATATCCCCCTCAAACACGCAGTGGTTCCTTGCTTGCCAAATATGGTGCAAGACTGCAGAACAGAAGAGCAGGACTTCCCAACCTATTACCACAAAAAAACAGATCATTCTTGAAGAACTTAATTTGCCATGTCCTTTGAATCCACTTGTATAATTTCCCAGCCACGCCTCTGATTGCCTGGCATCCCACGAAAAGGTGGGCTAGGTCTTCACTAGCCATTCTGCACCCTGAGCAGCGATCGGACCCGATGCCTCTTTCTTGTACCTTTACTCCCGTCTCCGCAGAGCACCCCGCATCAATTTCCACAAAAATATCTTCATATACTGAGGCCATCTTGGCTTCTAGATGTTCTCCATGACTTCCTCCCACCGCTTTTCCGTCCATTCCCTCTTCCATAATTTGTTGAGGAGGCTACACCAATTAGCCTCGTGCATTAATGCATGGTAAATGCCTTTAGAGTGTGGTTTCCAAAAGAGGCTACTTCCGGGCCATCTCCAAGCATCCCATTCAAAGTTGGATTCACAAATTGGCATCACCACCTTATCAAGATCTTTCATCACCCTGTGGACTAGTAAGATCTCAAAGCCATTCATTTGAAATTGGATGGCTATAGAGTTAACAGTTTTCCAGCACTTCATATTGCCATCCCAAAATTTCTCTAGTCGAACGAACCCCTTATTATTCACATTCCTGGTCATTTCTATCCAATAGGGGCTTTGCAACGGCCCCAAGTTAGAGAGCCAAGGGGACCAGTGCAAAATGGAGTTCTTAAAGTATCTGGTTACTTCCCCCCATTCCAAAATCACCGCTACAGTTTTGCACTTCCTCATCAGCTCCCCTGAGAGTCCACCATATCTAAGATAAGACCACTTCGGGGAGAGAAGTTTGTCGTGCATCACAACCCCCTATTACTTTCCCCCTTTCAAACCCAGTTTTCCTGTATCAAGCATTTCCTTGGTCATGATGGCCCAAGCTCCGTCCTGTTTAGCCAATGAGACCATAAATTTGGCACAAAGGTCCTCAACATGGGATACAGGGTTAATAATGCCGAGCCCTCCTTGGTCTACCGGGCGAGCAACTACCTCCCATCTAGCCCATTGCCATGGCCGGGATGTTTTTGTGTTGTTATTCCAAAGAAACCTTTTCACTAGTTTTAAGAATTCTTTTCAGTTAAATTTAGCCATCTTGAGCACGGGGCTGAGGAAAGCAATATACGTGATCATAAAAGCATTAATCACTCTAATCCGGCTTTGGAAGGGGAGGAGAACAAACTCCCATCTTCTCATTTTTTAGCTTATTTTTTTAAGGACCCATTGAAATCTTTGACTGTGGGTTATGGCCACTCCTACGGGGGCTCCTAGGTGTCTAAATATACTCCCTTTTGAGATGATCTCTCCTGTCCAGACTGCAGGGTCAAAAGAGTCGTTCTCCGATAGGGAGATTAGTCTTGACTTCTCTATATTGCACTTGGATCCCGAGGCCACTGAAAAAGTTTTCACAATCTCCAGCGCTCTCTTGACAACTTGAGGGCCCCGCGCAGCAAAGGCTTTGAGCATCGTAATGAGAGGATGCGACCCAATGGCAAAAAGCAAGGGGTCCAGGGGACATCCTTTCTTAATAGACCTTTTAACCTCAAAAGAGCCCACAATTCTGTCATTAAACAGGAGCTCTGATTGGCTGCCAACGCCAAGTGTGTGTATGAGGCGACAAAGGCGAGGCCCAAAATCCAGAGCTCCCATGACTTCTTCTATATAGAACCATTCTATCCTATCATAGGCTTTGTCAAGGTCCAACTGCAGTAAGACACACTCTTGCTTGGAGAAAGATTCATACTCTATTCCTACCATTGCTACCAAGATATTTTCATATATAGATCTCCCTTTAATGAACCCCTGTTGATGGGGGGAGATGATCCGACTCAAGAGGGGAGCAACTTTGAGAGCTATCGCCTTGGAAATGATTTTGTATGCTACTGACATCATCATAATGGTACACCAATGCTTAAGTTGAGAGTAGAAGATCTGTTTGGGAATGGGCTTGATAAGCCCTCTCTTAACACTTGCATCCAACGTTTCTTCGGAAACAGCTTGATTGGCCATCCGTGTGACTGGACCGTTGAGATCATCCCAAAATTCCCTTAAGAATTCAATTGTCAGTCCATTCCATTCGGGGGACTTTTCATTGCCAAGAGCTTTTACTGCCGTTGAGCATTCCTCCTGAGAGAAGGCCTTTTCCATGCAGTTGGCTTCCTCCTAGGGAACCTTCTTCTCAACACTCCCAAGAAAAGACGCTCATGCTTCTTCCACTTCCTGAGATTGGGACTCTGGCTGGCCGATAATCTGGCTGAGGTACTTGAGCATAAGTGTAGCCATCTCATCTTGGTTTTGAATTGTATTCCCTTTCTCATCATCGAGTCATTGCACACGGCCTTGACTTTTCCTCACTTTCAAAGCTCTAAAAAAATGTCCTTGGTTAGAAGGCTCTGGTTGAAGGAAAGTTTCCCTAGATAGCAATCCCGCCTTCTTGATTTCCTCCAGCTTTCCATTGGCCAGGTAAGATTTAGCTTCAAGCCATCGCTTGTGCTCATCCTCGGTAGCCAGCCCGACAACCTTCCTAGAGGCTACCTGCACTACCTCCTCTGTGAGATGTTTGATATGTGCCTCATTGGCTTTTTTAACCCGCGGGTCTGAATTTTTGATAGCGTTTTGTACACTCCGAACAAATATCTTCCAAGCACTAGGTTTATTCATCCCCACATCTTTCTTGAGCTTCCCCAATGCTTTCTTGGTGATGCTTCTGAAGAGAGGGTCTTTGAACAGGTGTGTCCCTGTACCAAGAATCTTTTTCTCCCCTCTCGGGGATTGCCCCCCTCCCTTTATCTTTCTTGAGTTATAAGTGTAATGGCATGTGATCGGAGAGGTTTTTTGTGGAGATTACCTTCATCTCTAACGATGATGAGATCCAGTCAGCTTGATGAGAGTAGTAGCATTTGTCCAGCCGGGAGGCAGTGCGGGCATATTGAAGGCTTGTGTAGGTGAATCCAGGCATGCTGTTCCGTGGGCCGCACTTTCCACAAGTCAATCGTAGCCCACTTCTCACATAAGCTCATCCACTAAGACTTTCCTGAGCCAGCTAGGAGACTGGGGGATCCTGTTATATCCTTGATTTTCTCTACCATATTGAAGTCTCATACCATCAGCCACTCCCCTTCGATCGGAGTAACCCTAAGCTGCATTCATAGTTTAGCTCCATCCTTTGCTTTGCAAGGGCTGTAAACATTTACTATGGAGATAGGTTGATTGTCCGATGTGATTCTAAGACCAAGGACTCTTCCGGAGGGGTGGTTTAGAACTATCTTTGGCTCCAAATATCTGTTAGCAATGCACAAGACACCACTGAAACCATTGCTTCCTTTCCCATAAAAGATAATTTTTTTCTCTACAACCTGTTTTCTCTTGCAACGAGCATCCAAATGGTGTTCTTGTGGTGCAGCAAATTGACTGCCTTCTCTTTCTTCACTTCTTCCCAGAAGAGAGTGCCCTTCTTCCGGGTTTTGAATCCCTTCACGTTCCAATATTCAATAGAGAGAGTATCCATCATTGGGAAAGGGGACAGATTCTTCTACCTCCAGGAACTCTCCAATATAGTTCCCATTTAGGTTGTCCTCTTCCATTGGCTCCTTCTCAACTGGAATCTGCATGGTATCTATCTTGGAAGTGAGAAGGTCCTCTTGATTTGTCTTCCCCAACACTTCGAATATGTTGTCATATGTGACAGCAGGCTTTGGGAAATCCGGCAGGAGATCTTTGAATTGTCCCAAGGCCCTAGCCTTTGCTTTAAATCGTTTACATAAAATATGAGATACTTGCTGCCATCCCTCATCTTTTGATCTAAGAGTTGGAGACATCACAATCTTGTGCATTACTGGGGTGGCCATTCTTTGTTGAGGGGTGGATGAAAAGCGATAGCTTTGGGTGGTCTTGCCCTTACCCCGGTTGCCATGATCCTTTTTCTCCACATCTTTATCCGAGTTGACTTTATCTTGCCCACCCTCTGCCTTGTCAAGATTTTCAATGGTCTTCTTTGTTGGATCTATTGTATTCATGCCACCCTGTGGTGTAGCCTGTAATTCGCTTCTCTCATTTGTAGCCTTTAGCACCTCAGCGGGACACGCCCTCGCATAATGCCCAAATTTATTGCATTTGAAGCAGGCCCTCAAGAAGGTGTTAAAGTTAAGAGGAATGACCTTTAGTCATGCCCCAACATTCACCACTGAGTTCTTTGGCTGTGGCTTCCGTAGATTCCACCAGATACAGAACTTGTTTGCCACTACACCCGAGGCTCTAGTAGATGGGACAAATAGTGGATCACCAAGCGAAGTTGCGAGGTCCTTTAGGTTCTTCCTAAGACAAACTGGGAGGTTGAAAAACTCCACCCATACTGGGCAGAGATCCTTGAATGCCTCGTTAGATTCAAACAGAGGGTCCCAAGGGAGCACGCACATTGGCGCGCGATTGAAGGACAACGGGCTTTTCGCCAAAACCCTCTCAACCATTGCACTGTCGTTGAACTGAACTGACACGAATCCTTTTGCTATATATTGGGTGAACATTATCGAGCCGTGTTGATTCAACACTAATGGGCTGCAAAGCCAATTATAGAGCTCAATTCTATTGGGAACTCTCCCCATAAACCCGAAGACCAACGTGGAATTTACAACTTCCGCAATTTATTTTTTCACAATGGCAGGGGGAACAACCACCGTAACGGCATCTTTCACCTCGACACGCTGCGGGAGTGCCTTCTTAAGTGCTTGGAAAGCTCTGTCCCCTTTGGCCACTTCAGCATCATCCTTCTGTGTCGCCTGCTCTTTGCGCGACCTTTTGTTAAATGATAGTGCACCCAGGATTGCCGCTAGGTCTTTTTCCACTTGCATCTTTCTTTGTTTCAGTTCCTCCTTACTCAAATTAGTCAGAGAGCTTTGCCCACTATCATTGGCACCTAGCTTTTCAAGTTCGCATGTCGGCTTGATAGCCTTCAGAGCGTCGGGCTGCTCTTTGCCTACCACCCCACTACTTCGGCATAGGACGGCTTAGAAGAGCTTTCCATGGCGTGGTGCAAGACCTCACCGCCACCAAGTTATAGAAGGGTTAATAATCGCCTTACCAAAGAGATACTAATACTCGCTATCTCTTTAAGATAATAGTTAATTATCGCTGTAGTGGGAGGGTGGGGTGGTGGTGGGGGGAGATGCTCCACCTTGTTCCTACCGCGTGACTCTCCACATGCACAAGGCTTGTAAGAAGGCGATTATTAAAGTTAATAATCGCGATGCATACACAACCAAAAAGACGATTATTAAGGCAAGTTAATAATCGCTTCACCCTGCCTAGCAGACGAAAGGGGGGGGGGGGGGCTCGACGAATGCAGCCGCGTATGTCGGCGGGCTGGAGGGGAGGCGGGGATGCTCAGGGAGTAGGGGCGGTTTGCCGACGATAACCGCTCGACGGCTTGGTCTTGCTCAAAGCAGCACAGCTAGGGCCAGCAAATACGTCCAGTAGGCTTGCCACTCACGCTTCGCTCACAGCTCGTCTCGCAGCTTCGCTCATAGCACAGTAGTTAGTTCATCATTATGCTTCGCTCACAGACCTCAAGCACAATCGTTAGGTCGTCATTCTGTACAACCTCGACAAGAGGATAAATTTTAAACTCACAAGAGGGACTTGTGGCTTTTAATAAAAAGAAAAGCCATTAGTTTTGAAAAAAGATGGGTCATTTATTTCAAAGTCATAATGTGCATAGAGAGAGTCCTTGATTAGCCTCTAAGTACACGTGATATTTGCGATTCCTTAAAAGTGAACCTCCCTTCCCTTCTCTCCGAGACAATATACCACTGATTTAGGCAAAGAGAAGCTCAAAACTGGAGAATGCAAATGAGAATAATGATCCCAAAATCGATACTCAATGATTTCTATTATCTATACTAATAGATAAATAGGGAGCGAATTCCGGTTCCCCTTTGCCACGCGTCATATCCTCCTTCAACCGGCGGGTGTGGCCTGCACCGCTCGGGAGCACTGTGACGCAGAGAGAGAGAGAGAGAGAGAGAGAGAGAGAGAGAGCTTCGTTGCTGGCTATACTAGTATATACTAAGGATAAAGGGAGAGGGAATTCCGGTTCCCTCCCATTGCCACATGTCAAAAGCTCTTTCAAGCGGTCGGTGTGGCCTGCAGCTCTGAGAGCACAACAACGCAAAGAGAGAGAGAGAGAGAGGGGGGGGGGGGGGTCTCTCGCCCTATACTAATTTTTGGCTTTCTAAAAGAAACCCTTAGTGTTGTGTTGGGTTAGGGAGACTCATTTCATTTCACATATCACATGATGGAGACTTACCTTTCATTTCACATATGGAGATATCTCTACTTTTCTTGAATTCTTTTATTTTTTTTAGAATGCTAAAGTAAAGCTTCACCTTGCATAAATTTTAGTAAATTTTACACACACACATGTTTTTTTTTTTTCTTGCATTCTATTGTTTTAGAATGCTAAAGTGAAGCTTCACTTTGCATAATTCTAATAAATTCTATACACACATATATATTAATTAGTTCTTTTTATTTCACCTTTCATTTCACAACTTCACATGGCTTTACATTTTTTGCATTTTATAGCTTGATTCCAGTCAGTGTTAACGTTCGAGAAAGTCTCTTTTATTAAGCGGCTATTGATCGAGTTTCTTCCTCACAAAGAAGAAAAATAGAAATAGTAGCATAAATTTTAAGATTTGTAAAATTTTTGGTGACTTTCTCACATATTTCATCGGTTTTTCTTTCGTTTACCATGGTTTGGAGTTAGCTAATCTCGATTTTTAATCGGCTCAAGACTAAGCTGAGGCAATTTTTTCCTAAACACTGATACCAGTTTGATTCAACCTAACAATTTTATCACTTTCTTATTGTTTTTGAAAGCCGTCGTGACCCTTTCACTTGTTTTTTAAAGGTTTACTTCATTTTTCAAATTTTCAGATCTACCTCCAACTTTTCAGTTTGAAGGTGAGAAAACCTATAAAAATTTATAGATTTTTTTTTGGAACCCCTTAAATTTAGTCAATTTACCTCTAAAATTTATCATCTTAGATTTGCCAAGTTTTTGGGGAAAAAAATTCAAGTATTGCTCTTCCCGCTTGGGGGGGGGGGAGAGAGAGAGAGAGAGAGAGAGAGAGAGAGAGAGAGAAGGGGGGGGGGGGGGGGAGACACATACACACACAGGCACACACACACATACACACACAAACAGGCTCTTGAGCCCTCAAAAACTCGGTACGAATGTAGGTTTACTAAAGAGACTAAAAAGTTCAAGGCCAATAGATCCCTCCATATATCACTCGTTAGAGGAGGTTGCAAAAATTAATACTACCCGTGATCACGTATCCTACTGATAGCCGTTTTTCGGCTCTCTGTGATTGCCATAGTGAGTTATCCCCCCCTATCAAATCACTCAAACACTGTGGTTACCCTCACCCTTTCACTGTATATAGGTGCGTATGAGTTAGGGGACTTTTCCCATATCTCCTTACTGAAATAAAAAACCCTCAATTAGCTAGGCATTGGGCTAGTTGAGCCAAAAAAAATAAAAAATATAAGTATATTATGGCCCATGCGTATGTAAATATTTCTTTGTATATAGGGCCTAAATAAAAGATTTTTTCATAATTATTTTGGTATTTATTTAAATATTTCTACTTAGGTGTGTGTTATTTATGCTCTGTACATTGCCTCACCATTACCACAATTTTTCTTATCATTTTTCATACTCTTTATTCCATATAGAAATATTTTCATGTAAGCTTCTCTTATATTTGGTGTAACTCCACCCCAACAAAAATCCAAAAAAACTAGTTTTATTTATGTGTATATTTTTTTCACTATTGTGACTTTTCCCTTCCTACACCTATTTTGTTTTTTTTCTAAAAAATTAGAACACCAAAAATATTTATCTTTTTATGGTAGCCTCATAATGAGAGAGATTTCTTTTGACCCCTTTATATTTTTTCCACTTATATTATTTATATTTGACATGTACATAATTTTTAGACCCCTCAATATTTGATTTTCTTAGTTATACTATTCACTTATATCATGATCTCAACAATATCTTCAATTATAGACCTACCAAATAAGGTCAAGGGTAGGTGGCATGCATACATGCACTATGGAGGGCTCACTCTTGGAGGTATTCAAAAGAATCATCCAAAGAAGGACCCCACAAGGACCTTGTGCAGTGGAAAAAAACGGTCGGTTTTGCTGAATTTTTAAAGTTCACTTGCTCTCCGAATTTGAAAAGGTGATACAAACAAAAGTTGTAGCTCGTGGGCTGAACTTTTGCCTCAATTTTTTTCATATTGTTTTGAGCTACGAGCTGTGAGCTATGATTTTATTAGTGGACCCCAGTTTTCCCATGCTATGCAGCCACACTCTCTCTTCCACTTTATCATTTTCCTCTTTCACACACACTTCTCCACTCATCATCCCCACCTCTCTCACCACTCCTCTCTGCACCCTACTCACCTTCTCCTCAACCTTGAAGAATAAGAGAAACCATGGTGAACTCATACCTCCCACACACAATTCCATTCCAAAATTGACCACCTAGTCTCATTTTTCCTCCTCCAAGTTACCCATATCTTTCAAAAAAAACCACAAAATTCAGCCTCTTCTCTTAAAAGACAGCATCATGGTGGTTGATTACTCAGCTTCAATTACCTTGTCTCTCAAGGAAGGTCAAGAGTGGAGAAAAAATGTACCGTCAAAGCTAGTGGACCGTCAACAAGCGTCAAAATCGTCCCTACTCAAGACACTTGGAGCATCAACCTTGTAAGAAATCCACCTTTTCTTACCTCTTAAGAGTTTTTCTTCCTTATTTGTATCCTACATGGATACTCCCATTGTAAATATCCAATTTCATTTGTAAATTAATACTAACTCTATTAACACTAACCCACTATGAAAAGTCCTATCACCTCCATTTCTCTCCTCTCTCTTTCCCCACCAACTTCTTGATAATTCCAAGCAAAAGAAATTAGATAAATTGCTGAAAATCTAACCCAACCATGGTTAGAGGAGTAACCCTAGCCTTCAAAATTGCTATAAAAGGAGGATGTAGCTAGCACAAAAAGGGGAGCCATAAGCAAGAGCACTATGCTATAGCTTGAGAAGCCAAGCTCAACCTCTCTAGAAGGATCTCTTGAGTAGAAGCTCATTGTCTTATGCATGTGCATGTGTTGTAATAGGGGATTAGCAAGGGAACTCTATGCCATTGTAAAAGAGAGAGTGATCATTCAATTGAGAGTAGGAAATCTATCATTTCTCCTACTAGTGTAAGCCCAACATTTGTTGAATCAAGGAGGGTGGATTTGGACTAAGCTTGGGTACTTTGTCTCCCTTCCAACGTGAAGTAATGGACAACAATGATGCGTAAGTGTCTTGGTGTTTTTTTGTTAAGTTCTTGATAGCTTGTCTCTGGTGTTGTCATCAATCTAGCCATAAATCCCACATACTGTAAGAGGGCGACAGGGTGGAGAGGACTCCCCTGGCCTTAAGACAGTGATTGGGGTGGCTTTTCTTGTGATGTGTTGTGGTGAAATTTACGTAAGCTATGTTTAACAAATACTAATCTCACTTTGATTTGTCATGACAGATTCGTAAGAAGGTATTAATGCAACAAGCACCCCCTCCCCCTTTCTCTCTCTTCCTTAAATATATATATTTATGTTTGTTTGATCATTAACAATATACTTCAAAGCAGCCCGAGCACCATCTCTCTCTCTCTCTCTCTCTCTCTCTCTCTCTCTCTCTCTCTCTCTCTCTCTCTCTCTCTCTCTCTCTCTCTCGTGTTTTAGTGTGTGAAAGTGTTCCATTGGTGTTAGGGTTAGTGTAAATTCCTTGCTTGTTTGTGGGTTGCTCTAACGATTCTCCTCTTTTGCGTCCTAGTTCGCTCTTAAACTGGGTGGTGCCCCTTGTGTAGTTGGGATTTGGCTGGGGGTTTGTTGTTTTGGTTTGTGTTGTGTTGTGCCCCAGCCCCATTGAGCAGCACGGGAGCCTTGAAGGGTGTCTAGAGGTTGCTCTTCTTGTTGCCCGCCGCCCCGGACCGCCTCACTACCTCAGGAAAATTTGGTGCATTTTCTCGATGTTAGGTTATTAACATGACGTGGATCCTAGCATACTGCACCCCCGCCTATCGTATTCCACACGCCAGCTTTCCATGTAGCCCGACTTTGTTGTTGTGAGTGAGAGAGAGAGAGAGATACTAAAAATTCCAAGGCCGATAAATCCCGCCATGCATTGTTCGTTAGAGGAAGCTACAAAATATTGACGATGCCCGTGATCGCGTAGCCTCCCTGAGGAAAAGTTGGTGCATTTGCTCGGTGTTTAGCTATTGACATGACCTTCATCCTAGCACAATGCACCCCCGCCTGTCATATTCCTCATGCTAGCTTTCCATGTAGCCCGACTTCGTCGTTGAGTGAGTGAGAGAGAGAGAGAGAGAGAGAGAGAGAGAGAGAGAGAGAGTTGCAAACATCAAGTTTTGTGGCTCCTATTCGATAGAGTATTAGAGAGATAGAGAGAGTTGTGGCCATTGTGTGCGAAATCTTGGCTAGATTCCGAAGTCTACCTTGAAGAAAACCAACAAAATTCTATAATTTTTAGAGTAAATACTAACATACTTCAAATTATGACCTAAAGACTCGAAGAGTTTTAAGTGTGCCCTAATTTTCTTTGGCTAGAGATTTTTTTTTTTGGCATGCTCTGGTTACAGCTACATCAGCTTTTGCAGTACCTCATTGTAGAGAGAGAGAGAGAGAGAGAGAGAGAGAGAGAGAGAGAGAGAGAGAGAGAGAGAGAGATCTTTCCCTTATGGAACTTCTTAGTGAGGACTTCCCATAGGCCCTATAAATGGCATTTAATTTTATGAGTCCTCCATCGCTTAACACATTTGCCCACAAATTGGAGTCATAGCAGGCTGCTTTGACGCGTGCCAATCGAGCATCGTACTTGAAGAATGTGGAGGGTGGTTGGAACATCCTCGAAGAAAACAAAAGGAGTTGAGAGGCCGAAGTGGAAAATAGACCCGGTGGCCTCTACACCAAGACTATGCACAATGGCCTCATCATGGGGGATACACAATAGGGGCACCACCTAGCAAGATATGCGGCTAGGACGCATACATATACACAATGAAGCATGCCATGGAAAACAATTTCAAGATCCACGCCCAAATGTGGAATGGGGTGGTCGGAGAATAAGGTGAGAGGAGTGGTGAATGAGTGAGAATGGGCTTGCTACTCGTGCATGTTAGTAAGGAAGATAATGAGGTAGGGGAAACTTGCGAGTATGCTCACTTATCATACAAGAGGTGGCGAATCCGCACACCTCAAGATGGAAGTAGCAAGATGATATAAATATAAGAGGGAGAGAGAGAGTGTGTGTATGGTGGCAAATCCGCACACCTTTACATAAGCAGAAAAAAAAGGCAAGGAACAAGCATATACCATACTCACAATGAGATTTATCCAAAGCGACACAAAGTATGGCACCAAGATGGAGTGTGTTGATTGCTTGCAAAAGATGAATACAATAGGTAGCGTATGGCAGGAAAATGAGAAGGGGACAACATCGTAGGAGGCATAATGGAGAGATGGGAGTTGATGGCGAGGAATATCATGAGTGTGTCCACCCTTCTTCTTCTTGAAATTGTGCCTTCAACCCTTAATTACAAGTGGTGTGGAGGTGTGGTGCTCATCTTTTGTGCATGGTGATGGTGATGGTGATGGTGTTGTGATTATGTGATTAGGGTTCATGCTACAAGCATGCAGCACAAGAGTGTGTATGGATAGGTGTGTGTGTGTGTGTGTGTGTCTTTTAAGTGAGCTCTCATGGCCTCCTTATATAGGGAAGGAGGGGAGAATTTAGCAATATTTCTATTTGAGGTGAGTGTCCCACTTTGGTGACTAGGAAAATGGGGTTTATGTGACTGTGGCTCCCATCTTGTCTCCTCATTATTTAAAATACCAGAGTTATTAGAGAGAGAGGATGAGAGAATGTGGGTAGGATGTAGAGGATAGGAGATATTTACAATAGTCTAGCTTTGGCTAAACATAAGCTTATTAGGGAGAGAAGAGAGAGGTAAGAAATTTACAAGAGAGATTGTCAAAGGTGGATAGTTGTTGATGAGGATGGATCCTCCAAAAATGGTGATAGAATCACTCTAGACTTGCCAAGACCTCATTAAAAGAGCCTTGTCTCTTGTAATCATGCTTCAAGACTTGTAGAACCATAGCCATTCTAGAGGGAAGAAAATTGGGGATGGCATGTGTCACCATTACACGAGAAAATTGGGGTCCACTACAAAAATCATATCTCCGTGTTCATAACTCCAAAAATTCTAAAAAAAATTGAGCTAAATGTTGAGATCACGAGCTACATCTTTCATGTTGAACGCTCTTTCAGATTCGGGGTTCTTATCTACTTAAAAAATTTAGCCAAATAATGTATTATTTGTGGCTGCAAAGGTCTTTTGGTGGTCCCCTTTGAGTGGACTTCTCTCTTGCCTTCAAGTGTAAGCTCCTTCATGTGTATGAAAACATGACCTAGAGTTTTGAAAAGATTGGCAATCATCTAGATGGAGGTATTATTGAAATTTGAAAGTGGGGTTGAGGTTTGAAAATGAAAACTAGTGAATAAAATATTTTGTAGGGTGGAATAATATATATACATGAAAACTATATTAGAAAATACTAAAATATATAATGTAATTTAGAATATATATATTTAATATTTAAGGTCAAAAGTTATATCAACAAAGAAAGCTTACTTATTTATGCTACATCGTGATTGATTAGCATAAATCTTATTTATTTAATAAAGGCTAAAACTTTTGTGAAAAAGAGAAGAAAAATCAAAAGTAACTTATATAATAGGAAATATTTTGGTAAAAGGGCAAAGATATATGGGGGGGTTCCCATGCATGGAAAAGCTTGCCTCATTAGCCCTCCCCCGAAGGCTAGAGGTATTCATGCCTCTCGCGTTGTACTTGATTCTTCTTCAATTGAGGTGGAGGAGTCTCCCTCCTCGGGGATTTCCATCATAGGTGTTTGATCAAGTCTCAAATAGTATTGCCTCAACCTCCATCCATTGACACGTGCTTTTTGGAGCCTACCATCTGCATTCATCAATTGGTAACTGCCATTGGCGTAGCGCTTTCTAATGACAAATGGCCCCTCCCATGTGGGTGAAAACTTTTTATCCTTCCTAGTGTCAAAACTGTTATCATACCATAGGACCAACATACCTTTCTTGAGACCTTTTGCCCTAAGTCCCTTGTTGAAGGTAAGTCGACGTTGCTCTGACTGTGTTGCATAATAGTTGATAGCATCTTCTCTGTCTAGTTGAAGCCTCTCTAGATCAAGAATGTGGTTGTGGAGATGAGCATTAGGACGTTCCACCTGCCCAGGTAGCACCCTGAGACTAGCCAATTGTACTTCAATGGGTAAAATGGCTTCCTTACCAAACACCAAGTGATATGGTGTGAACCTAAGGGATGTGCGAAATAAAGTGCGATAAGCCCAAAGTGCAGCCATAAGATGCTTGTCCCAATCACTTTTGTGATTGTTTACATGTTTAGTGATGATCTTGCAGATCATAACATTTACCTTTTCCACCAAACCATTGCATTGTGGGTAGTAGGGAGTTGAGTGTCGTCGTGAGATACCTAACTTCTCCATTAGCTCTCCTACAAGGTCTCCTCTAAAACCTGGTCCCCTGTCAGAAATTATTTCAAGAGGAGTGCCAAAATGGCAACAAATGTTTTCAAATACGAACTTAGCCACTTCCTTAGCTGTAATCCGGGTAGTGACAACTGCTTTAGCCCACCTGGTCATGTAGTCCACACCCATGATGATATAAAATTTACCTGATTGGCTCCTTGGCAAAGGTCCAATAGCATCAATTCCCCATTTCTCAAATGGTCCATATGAGATTATAGGAGTCTGTGGCTCATATGTGAGCCTCCTATCCCCTGCCTTTTGACATTCCTTGCATGTTTTACACCAATGATGCATATCCCTATGTAGACTAGGCCATACAAACCCGGCTTGTAGAATCTTTCTACTAGTGATGTCAAGTGCAAAGTGTCCTCCGCAAACACCATCATGGCAACTTGAAATGATTTCAGTGATCTCTCTAGAGAGAGGTACACGCCTAAGAATTTGATCCTTACCCTTGCAGTAGAGGTCGTCATTGATACGGCGGTATTTTGTTGCCTTGCGCACAAGCCACTACTTTTGGCCTTTAGTAAGATCCTTAGGACATTCTCCTGTGTCCAAGAAACTCATGATGTCAGGCATAGCATCGCTACCTTGGAAGAGAGGCAGCTTCAATTTGATAGCACCCACCACTGAAACATCTTCCAGCTTCTCTCTAGCTAGAGCATCTGCTTCTTGATTTTCTGCTCGAGGGATATGATGTAATTGTACAACTTGAAATTTTCCTAAAAGTTCCTTGACTTTGCGCAAATGGCCTAGCAAGCTATGATTTTTACAAGCCCAAGTTCCTTGTATTTGGTTTATTAAAAGCACGGCATCACCAAATACATTTAACCGTTGAATGCCCTGTGTCACACACCACTCTAACCCAAGAGTTAAGGCTGCATATTCTGCCTCATTGTTAGAGTGAGAATCCAAGAGATTCCCAATGGATAAAACCTTATCCCCTTGCTCGTTGAAGATGACAATGCCTGCTGCAGCTTTGTCCACTTTTCTCTTGTAGGCTCCATCAAAGAAAAGAGAGTGAGCCTCCTCTACCTTAGGGACTTCCAGCACAGGTGTAATATCTTGATCATTTGGCTTTATCTTTAGCTTCTTTTCATAGTGGCGATGAGTGAGAATACCTCCTAGACTGGCCCTTGTGGAGTTCTCCACTTGCATTGTGTAGTCAAACTCTTGTAGCCTTGTGAGCCATTTTGAAATCCTAGAAGAAACATCCATGTGCTGCATTACATAAGGAAATACTTCTTGCATTGTTAAGATTATGAAAGACAATAAATAAGAGCGAGATTTGGTGGTAGCAAACATTAATGCAAGCACTATGTGCTCCACTGCCGTGTATCCCTTTTCTGATGGAGTCATCATTCGACTAGAGAAGTAGATAGGACGCATGAACGAAGTTTGAGGATCCTTTTGCATCAATACAGCCCCAAGTGTGTCATTGCCCACACTAGAGTTTACATAAAATGGCTCATCCCACTTTGGAGGTGCTATGGTGGGAAGTGAAGCTAGAATTTGTTTTACCTCATTGAATTGTTGTTCATTTTCTTCACTCCAAGTGAAGATCTCTTGATGGGTAACTTGTTGTAAAGGGAGAACCACTTGGGAGAGCAAGTGAATGAACCTACTCAAATACCTCACCTTTTGAAGAAAAGAGACCAACTGCTTTGTTGTGGTGGGAGAGGTCAAAGCCAGCAAGGCTTTAACCTTGCTTGGGTCAGCTTCAATGCCATTGGCCGAGATCACATGGCCAAGAAGAGTAACCTTGCTTTCACCAATGTGGCATTTCTCCACATTGAGTTGGCCCCCCAAAGCTTGTATCCTAGCTAGACCTTCATAAACTTTCTCCAAATGAAGAGAGCGAGAGCTATAGATACAAAAGTCATCAATAAAAACACGGATTGATTTTCCAAAGAATGGCTGAAAAACAAATGTTACATATCGCTGAAAAGTGGCTGGAGCATTAGTGAGACCAAAAGGCATAACTCTGTAAGCAAAACATCCCCATGGTGTGATAAAGGTTGTCTTCTTTTGATCTTCTTCAGTGATGCTAATTTGGAAGTAGCCTGAGTAGCCATCACATACTGTGTAGCACTCATGTCCTGCTACCTCATTCAGAATTTCTTCTTGAAAAGGAAGAGAAAAATGGTCCCTCTTTGTGCCTGCATTAAGAGGCTTGTAATCAACACAAACCCTCCACTTACCATTCTTCTTTGGTGTGACTACCACTGGAGAAACCCACTGTGAGTCTTCAACAAGATAGATAAAACCGGCTTCTAGCAATTTCCTCACCTCTTTGAGCAGGGCCTCTTGAATTACTCCTAGCCGCCTGAGCTTCTGCACTACAGGTTTACTTCCCTCCTTGAGCTTAATGTGATGTTGAACTACTGTGATGCCAGTGATTTTATCATATTCATCAATGAACAATGTGGTAAAATTACTTAGCATCAAAATATAATCTTCACGCTCCTTTCCACACAACTCACTAGAGAGCATTTGATGTAGCTTACGTACTTCTACCATAGGTTGTATATCTGGTGTCTCCCCTTGGTTTGATGATGAGAAATCAAGTTGCTCCATCTTCTTAGGGTCCTTGAGAATGATCCCCATCACCTCAATGCTACTGTCACTTTCTTTACTCGCTGTTGACTCCTCCTCTGAAGTGGTTGAAGAGTCACCACTAGAAAACTCATCCATAGAGGTTTCTAGATCCATGTCGCATTGCCGACCTTTCTTCATGTCGTAAAGTATTGGCCTCCCTTTTGCATCCTTCATCTAGATTATGCCGGTGTCCCAGTCCTGCTTAGCTCTCATAGCCATAAGCCAAGGCCTCCCTAGAATGATAGGATAGCCCTCCCCTTTGTGTGGCATGACAAAGATGTCCACATCTACCTCAGTGTTGAATGCCTTTATCCTAACTGCATTTATGACACCAACACATTGAACTTTTAAATTATTTGCCATTTTGGCTCAGCATGGTGCTGGCTGACTCACCTCTAAACCCAAACGGTGCATCATTTTTTCACTCATGACGCATATTTGTGCACCACAATCAATGTAGATATTGGAGATGTGTTGCCCTTTGATGTAAGCATCCATCACTGGTAGTATGTCATCTAGATTCCTCCCAGAGATAGCCCCAGCTATCTTTGGCTTTGGTTGTCTCGTGCTAACCATCTTTGTCCATTGTCTCCTCATCCTAGGTGCTAGGTGGAGTAATTGGGGCCAGGTGATTTTTGGGCCCTGCACAGAAACATCTTGAACCAAATCATATGGTTTAGAACATTCACCCAAAGAGAAATCTACAATGTCAATTTTACGTCGTGACTTAGACGGCTTTTTGCTAGATTCCCCTTTAGTCTTCATCTTTTCTTCCTTTTGGGAAGATTCACCTTGCCTAGCGTGTTTTACCCCTATGGCATCTACTCCTTTAAACTTGGTCTTACCTTTTTCTACTCCCTTGATATCCTCCTCCACTTTCTCCTTTCCTTTACCTTCAAGACTGATGACGTTTACTGTTTGATTGCCAACTAGTGGTGGGGGTAAGGGTGGAATGAGAGGTTGTGGTGGTGGTGGTGGTTGTGGTTGAATGGGTGGTTGTAGGATTTGCATGGGTGGTGCTTGTTGTGGTGCCCTCGGTGGTGGTGGTCTTGCTCTCGGTGGTGAAACCTGGTTTTGCCTGGCTCCTCTGTTGAAATTCTACCTCCTTGGGTGTGGACAGTAGTACATGCCATGACCATCCTCCCCACAATTGTAGCAGTGGTATTCTTGGTTTTGCCTTCGTTGTCCTCTTCCTTGCTCTTGGTTGCGATTGTGTGCATGCCCTTGTTGTATCAAATGGAATGAGAGATTCTCAAGTTGATTAGTGAATCGATTGAGCAGGTCTTGCTGATCTTCAATTGGTTCTTGTGGTTGAATCCTCTGGGCGGCTGTTGTAGGTGGTGCTAAAGGTGGTCGGGTCCTAACTGCTTCCTCTTCATAGATATTCCTGGCTTGTAGACGCAACTTCTTATCTTTAAGGCGGGCCACTTCAACTGCTACCTCATACGTAGCAGGAAACCTTCCCTTCACCTTCTCTTTAAGAGTTGGCCATAACCCAGCCACAAACCGATCCTTCTTTAGGAAATCAAATGCCCCCTCATCCTCTCTTAGCGATGCAAGCCATTGCCCCGACAAATCTACAAACTTTGACTCCTATGATGCGTATTCCAACATACTGCTCTGCTTCAACTCTGTCAACAATTGCCATAGCTTCTCTGATGTTGTGCCCTCTCCAAAATGCTTGACAAAGGCTGCTCTTAATAAGTCCCACCGTTCCTTGGTTGCTTGTGCCAAGGCATTGTACCATGATCTTGCCTCCACCTTCATTAGAAGTGGGAAGATGCGCAAGCGCAAAGCATCATCATCTCTCGCAGAGATGACACATGCTATTTTCAAGTTGTCTAGAAAGTCTGCAGCATCCTCACCCACCTTACCAGTAAAGGTTGGAAATGCTACACTTGCCATTGTGAGAGTGAGAAAATTAACTCGACTTAGAAATCTTTTTTTTATATATATAAATAGAGATTCAATACATGGGTGCTCAGTAGATGGAAAACATACTATACAAGGATGAAAATAACTACATCAAAAGACACTTCATGATTAATCATAGGGAGGATAAAGGGTAGATAAGAGGTGTTTATCTCTTGCAGTCGTTCTCTACCAAACATGGTTGTAATGATATGCTGATAAAACATCTTGCGGTCCAAGATTACTTTGATTGATTGAATTCGTTTTGGTGCATAAGTTTGGTTCCTTGCAAAAGGCTGATGTGCTCGGTCCATCACATGATAATTCGGAAAGGCTCTCTCCTTCGTGGTGGAAGGTTATAGTCGGAGGTGTAGAGCTCTTGGTAGTCGAGGTCAAATTTATAGTACCACAGGACAAGGTTGTCTTCGTCTTCTAGCTCTAGGACTACCCCTCTAGCAAGCTCTTGGAAAATCTTGAACTCTCCTTCTTTGAGCAAATTCACTTTCCTGCAAGATAGAGTGCCATCTAGTGTATACACAAATGTGATGAGGTAGGTGGTGAGTCTTACCACTTGTATTAATCCAAGTTGGATGGATACATAGCAAGCTATAAAGTCGTCATCATAGCCTTGATTCACAAGAAACACCCCTTGAAGGTGGAGGGTCTTGTCTCTCCGCCAAGCAAAACCTGTGTCAAATACCTTGTCGATGACAAGCTCCGCCACTTCACTTGGTAGACGACGTAGAATCCATGTTGTTGTTTCTAGTTCCTGGCTCATGAGATGAGAGTGAGGTATAGAAAGACTTTGGAGGATTTACCCTTTTGATTTGGAGACGGGGTGATTGTCGGCGTTGGAAAACCCTTGAATCTTTGGGTGCAAGGGAGAGGGAGGGACCACGCGTTCATAGTAGCTTCCTCAAGTTGTGAAGGCTTGTTGTGGACGTAGGTGGAATAGGTGGCAAAGATGGGGACGTAGATGTAGAGAAGCCTGGTGCTACTTGAAAGCCTACCGTTGTGAGAACGCCTGTGTGGATGTCGAGGTAGAAAATGATGGCTTTTTCTTCACTTTGGGTTGCACTCATGTCGAAGGTGCGGTTTTTGGCTACAATGTGAGCATGATGCAGCTTGTGCCTTGCTTTTACGCTTGCGGGGATGATGAGAAATGTAAACAATCTGAGTAGGGAAAGAGGGTCTTACCACTTCTTCTATGCTAACAATACAACACCCTGGCAAGAGTGTCTTGATTACTTGTGTCAAATCTGCTTGAAGCTCCTCCTCTTCAGTGGTCCAATTAGAGAATTCAAGAAGCCACTCATCCATGAAGAGAAGTAAACATGTCAGTATTGTAAACTCAAGTTCTTGAGTTCAATCCTCAGTGGGGGCACCAAATGAGAGTCGGAAGTGAAAAATAGACCCGGCGGCCTCTACACCAAGACTATGCACAATGGCCTCATCATGGGGGATACACAATAGGGGCACCACCTAGCAAGATATGCGGCTAGGACGCATACATATAAACAATGAAGCATGTCATGGAAAACAATTTCAAGATCCACGCCCAAATGTGGAATGGGGTGGTCGGAGAATAAGGTGAGAGGAGTGGTGAATGAGTGAGAATGGGCTTGCTACTCGTGCATGTTAGTAAGGAAGATATTGAGGTAGGAGAAACTTGCGAGTATGCTCACTTATCATACAAGAGGTGGCTAATCCGCACACCTCAAGATGGAAGTAGGAAGATGATAGGAATATGAGAGGGAGAGAGAGAGTGTGTGTGTATGGTGGCGAATCCGCACACCTTTATATAAGCAGAAAAAAAAGGCAAGGAACAAGTATATACCATACTCTCAATGAGATGTATCCAAAGCGACACAAAGTATGACACTAAGATGGTGTGTGTTGATTGCTTGCAAAAGATGAACACAATATGTAGCGTATGGCACGAAAATGAGAAGGGGACAACATCGTAGGAGGCATAATGGAGAGATGGGAGTTGATGGCGAGGAATATCATGAGTGTGTCCACCCTTCTTCTTCTTGAAATTGTGCCTTCAACCCTTAATTACAAGTGGTGTGGAGGTGTGGTGCTCATCTTTTGTGCATGGTGATGGTGATGGTGATGGTGTTGTGATTATGTGATTAGGGTTCATGCTACAAGCATGCAGCACAAGAGTGTGTATGGATAGGTGTGTGTGTGTGTGTGTCTTTTAAGTGAGCTCTCATGGCCTCCTTATATAGGGAAGGAGGGGAGAATTTAGCAATATTTTTATTTGAGGTGAGTGTCCCACTTTGGTGACTAGGAAAATGGGGTTTATGTGACTTTGGCTCCCATCTTGTCTCCTCATTATTTAAAATACCAGAGTCAATAGAGAGAGAAGATGAGAGAATGTGGGTAGGATGTAGAGGATAGGAGATATTTACAATAGTCTAGCTTTGGCTAGACATAAGCTTATTAGGGAGAGAAGAGAGAGGTAAGATATTTACAAGAGAGATTGTCAAAGGTGGATAGTTGTTGATGAGGATGGATCCTCCAAAAATGGTGATAGAATCACTCTAGACTTGCCAAGACCTCATTAAAAGAGCCTTGTCTCTTGTAATCATGCTTCAAGACTTGTAGAACCATAGCCATTCTAGAGGGAAGAAAATTGGGGATGGCCTGTGTCACCATTACACGAGAAAACTGGGGTTCACTACAAAAATCACATCTCTGTGTTCATAACTCCAAAAATTCTGAAAAAAATTGAGCTAAACGTTGAGATCACGAGCTACATCTTTCATGTTGAATGCTCCTTCAGATTCGGGGTTCTTATCTACTTAAAAAATTTAGCCAAATAATGTATTATTTGTGGCTGCAAAGGTCTTTTGGTGGTCCCCTTTGAGTGGACTTCTCTCTTGCCTTCAAGTGTAATCTCCTTCATGTGTATGAAAACATGTCCTAGAGTTTTAAAAAGATTGACAATCATCTAGATGGAGGTATTATTGAAATTTGAAAGTGGGGTTGAGGTTTGAAAATGAAAACTAGTTAATAAAATATTTGGTAGGGTGGAATAATATATATACATGAAAAATATATTAAAAAATACTAAACTATATAATGTAATTTAGAATATATATATTTAATATTTAAGGTCAAAAGAGATATCAACAAAGAAAGCTTACTTATTTATGCTACATCATGATTGATTAGCATAAGTCTTATTTATTTAATAAAGGTTAAAACTTTTGTGAAAAAAGGAAAGAAAAATAAAAAGTAACTTATATAATAGGAAATATTTTGGTGAAAGGGCAAAGATATATGGGGGGGTTCCCATGCATGGAAAAGCTTGCCTTAGAGTCACTAGGCTCGGCATCGTTATGCATGTTCGTTGCACATCAAGAAAATCAAAAGCATATGGGCCCCATGTATCGCAAGTAAAGGACCCGGAAATGGTGGCTTTAGAGGGCCTATAGGAGAGCCCTCTATTCACTCCACCTTGATACAATTTAAAAATTCTTGCTCTATGGGAGAGAGAGAGAGAGAGAGAGAGAGAGAGAGAGAGAGAGAGAGAGTCCCTACTTGATTACGTGTGTATGAGAGAAAGAAAGTCCATACTTGTGTACAAGATGGTAGGAGTGCCAACCAGTATATATAAAAGGTAATTGGAAGAGTAAAGTCTCTATCTCTTCATTGTAATGAGTGTGTGTGTGTGTGTGTGTGTGTGAGAGAGAGAGAGAGAGAGGGAGAGAGGGGTGGGGGGTGGTGGATTGAAAAAGAGTACTAGGACAACACTAGGTCTTAGGATCTAAGCTACAAGTCTTTGACGATTTGAGTGCACAAACAGACACACACACATACACACACACATAGTGACATTGGAAGAACAATCGCAATTGCTTTACAATTTGTATCCATAGTCTTGAACTCAAGTGCACAGTGTGTGTGTGTGTGTGTGTGTGTGTGTGTATGTGAGAGAGAGAGAGAGAGAGAGAGAGAGGGAGAGGGAGAGAGGAGAGAAGGAGGAGAAGAAAAAATATATATATTCCAATATAGTTGGAACAATCCCAAAAGATTTCAAAGTTGCACTTGATAAACCTTGAACTCAAGTTTTGGAAGAGAGAGAGAGAGAGAGAGAGAGAATATGATAAAATCCAATTGACACAAGAGATGATACGCACAAGTTGAGCACAACTTTTGTGTGTGTGTGTGTGTGTGTGTGTGTGTGTGTGTGAGAGAGAGAGAGAGAGAGAGAGAGAGAGAGAGATTCTTTGAAGAATCCCTAATAGAATTTATGTATTGTCATAATAACTAATATCTAATTCTCCTAAATGATTTTCTCATGTTAAACTGATCATTTACTATAAGGAAGTGCTAGGGGAGAGAAAGCTAGAATATTGATTAAGCTGGCAGACCGGTCATAGTAGGGATCCAAAGAAGGAAAAATAGGGATCCAAAGGGGGGGCCATCTGCAAAAGATCAATGTGCAAACAATGGGCTTCAAAGACCCTAAGGTTCAGACCATTAACACTAGGTTGGTAATGGGACACTTTTATGTCCTGGGACACTTTTATGTCCTGTTAAGTGACCATTTTCCTTGAATTATGTCAAGAGTTTCAAAATGGATTTTGAGGTGCTATCTATCTAGAAAGTTGTCTCATGAGCTGAAAAAAACTCGACATTTTTTTGGAATATCAATTCCATCTTTAACCTTGTCCTTGCACAACATTTCACAACCTAAACTGTGTGAAAAAACGGGTTCTGTTTTTGGCTTTTTTCAACTTTTTGCAACTATACCACTCTAGAATTCATTTTGGTGAGGTCTATAATGCTAGAGAACTATCTTTAGTAGTCCTCAACATTTCCTAATGCTTCTAGGGAGAAATAAATATTAAAGTTGTAAGTTATGACCAAATTACAAAAATTGTCAAATCCTGTTTTTTAGCCAATTTTAGCCCTTCTATGATTTTTTTGGTGGATTTCATGATATCCAAATGCATTTGGATTTTCTATGTTGCATATTTTAACATAAATCTTATATTCCTTGAGTTTTGGGGCACGTAATACCCTATTTTGCATAGTACACAACGATGGTTGATTTTTTCAATTATAGAAGAAAACGAAACATTCTAGTATATCAAGTATAGCTTTTTCAATATTGTTAGTCTCTTGTGACAACTACATGCATTTTGTAGGTAGTAACCATATCTAGTCATAAGGATCAAATTTGGCTAGATATTGGATAGTTTCTATGGGATTCTACAACTCATAATGTTGAACCTAGTTTTTTCATGTTTGCTGTATTTAGCACTTCATCTTTGTCCCCAAGATTCCCCTTGGTAAGAGATGTATTATTCTTTTGACATGATCCATGTCTCCTTATGAACATAAAGGACAATAGGGAACTAAGAAAACATGCATATATTATTTGTATTGAGCGTGGCTATAGAAACTTTGATGATAGGTTTGCAGAATGGTAAAAATTCAACTTTTTTGTACCTATTTATTTTGGCAAAACAAAAAATAGTGAGTGAGAAGCAATCATATGTTCTGATCACCAACCCATTGAAGTTAACTAGGGAATTTATTTCAAGTCCTACAAAAATCCCTAATCTTGTTTTTATGCAACAAAACGTAAGAAATTACTGTTTTGATGAAAATGCACTGGTCCATCAACTTTGGAGGCTTGGTGTGATCAAAAGATGAGAAATTTTACAAGTTTCTTATTTTTTCCATGTGTAGTAGGCCTTGAACTATAACCTCATAAAAGGATTTTACAAAATGAGTGGATCTACTATGGTTTTGGAGGTTTTTTTCAAAACCCTGAAAGGACACTTTTATGTCCTGTTAGGTTACCAACCTAGTGTTAAGACTTCCAAAATGCTAAGGTTCCAAATGCAAAGGTTAGATCCAATGGTCAAACTCTAGGTAACATTGAATCCTTATGGGAAGACCAAAAAGTCTTCACATATCCCTAGATAGGATGGGGCAAGCCCTTTTAGTAGGGGAGGAGAGAGAAACACACACACACACTCTCTAACAATCTTTCTTTACACAAAGGCAATTGGGGACACATGTCAACTCCCAAGCCCATTTGGCCCTAAGGTGCATTCAAATCCTATTGGATGGCCATAGAGGTGGACCAATGAGAATTAGGCCAGAGTACATTTAGTTTAATTCATTTAAAAGAACTTGGTAAAATAACCAATAGAAATTGAGCTCTCTAGAAGACTATTGGACTGTCTCCCCATAGGTCCAATGAGCATTCAGCAGCCTAATGGCTTGCCTGATTCCTATTTTCTAGAAGACTAAGGGGTCCAATGAGAGTTTAATTGCATTAAATAAATACCTAAAGCTTTGACAGAAGGGGAAAGGGAGACACATGTCACAAGGCTATCACTTATTCTTCTCAATTTATCATTGGCTAAGCTTTGTAGGGTCCAATGGGATGCCAGAATGAGTAAAGTGGAAGAGGGGTCGACCAAGAGAGAGAGAGGGGGGGCTGATTTTGGTAGCATTATCACACACACACTCACACAATCTCATGTGTGAAGCAAAGAAGACTCTCTCTCCTTCTCAAGCTTTAATGTAAATCTCATCATCTACTCCAAGCTTGTGAGAAGGGACGCCTAATCCAACAACTCTTGGCTTTGTGGTGCAAATCCAACCAAGATCCAAGCTCCAATGCATGCTCATCTATTCCACCATGCTAATTACTAAGCTATGCTAAGCTATTATGAGTGATTATGAGTGATTATGAGAGTAGATATACTTCTTTCTCGTAAAAACACTCCTTCTTCCTCTCATACCCCGCTAGCTCTCACCATCTTTGAAAGTGTGTGAGGTCTTGGGTATGAGACCGTGAGGGAATTGATGTTGTGTTTTATAAGTGTGAACTAGGTGCTTGAAGCTTCCATCTTCATTACACTAGTAAGTTATTGAGAAACACGAAGTATTGTATTGTAAAATGTCTCCCTTCATGGGGGAACCCTATGATACAAAGCCTTTTGGAGGGCTCCATGTAAATCCAGTCCTCAACTATTGTCAATAGCCTAATTTATCTCTCTTTTGAAGTATTGTTCATGCCTATCTAACTAGGTGTTATGCTTTTTGTTCCTTTACCCATCCAAGCACTCTTGCTATGCTCATTAGGAATCTATTCTAATGAAATGCTCAGTATGTTTATGCTATTTTCTGCTACACACAAGTTACTGGGCCATTTATTGTTACATTGGTATCAGAGCACAACGTTTCTCTTTTCTTGTTGAGGAAGGGAGGTCCTCAACCTAACTATAAATGGTTGGTATTATTAATTGCAATTGAGTAAGTAGAATAGGGATTTTTCAGCCTTGCAATGCGCATAGGCATGAACAATACTTCAAGAGAGAGAGAAATTAAGCTATGGACAACAATTGAGGACCGGATTTTCATGGAGTCTATCCTTCCTCCAAAATACTTAGTATTATAGGTTCCCCCCATCAAGAGAGACATTTTACAATACAATTCTTTGTGTTCCTTCAATAACTAGCTAGTGCAATGAAGATGGAAGCTTCAAGCACTAAGAAAAACACTTATAAAACACAACATCAATTCCCTCATGGTCTCATACCCAAGACCTCACACACCTTCAAAGATGGTGAGAGCTAGTGGGGTATGAGAGTAGAAGAAGAAGTAGTCTTAACACTAGAATGGTAACCTAACAGGACATAAAAGTGTCCTTTCAGGGTTTTGGGAAAAATTTCCAAAACCATAGTAGATCCACTCATTTTGAAAAATCCTTTCATGAGCTTATAGTCCAATAACTACTACACATGGAAAAAATGAGAGACTTGTAATTTTTCTCATCACTTGGTCACTACAAGCCTCCAAAGTTGATGGACCAGTGCATTTTTCCCAAAACAGCAATTTCTTACGGTTGATTGCATATAAATAAAAGTGGGGATTTTTGTAGGACATGAGATAAAATGCCCAGTTAACTTCAATGGGTTGGTGACCAAAACATATGGTTTCTTTTACCTCACTAAATGTTTTTTGGGCAAAAAGATAGGTACAAAAAAGTTGCATTTTTGCCATTCTGCGGACCTATCATCAAAGTTTCTATAGTCATGCTCAATACAGATACTAGATACATGTTTTCTTGGTTCCCTTTGGGCCTTTGGATTCAGAAGGAGCCATGGAGCATGTCAAAATGATAATGGATCTCATAGAATTGGAACCTTGGGGGCAATCATAAAGTGCTAAATACAGCAAACATGAAAAAACTGGGTTTAGCATTATGACTCCTAGAAACCCATAGAAACTACTCAATATCTAGCCAAGTTTGTAGTCTGTGATTAGATATGGCTCTCCCTACAAGCATCCAAACATGTTGAGAACTATGAAGGCCTAACCTCTAGCCATCTAAACCTCACAAACATGAAGTTTAGAGTGGTATAGCTACCAAAAATTGAAAAAAAGTCAAAAACAGGACCTGTTTTTTCACACAGTTTAGGTTCAAAAATGTTGTGCAAAAGTAAGGTTATGGTGAGATCGATACTCCAAAAAAAAAAGCTAAGTTTTTTTCAGCTCATAAGGCAGCTTTGTGGATATATAGCACCTGGAAATTCATTTTCATACTCTTCAAATATTTCAAGAAAAATGGTCACTTAACAAGACACAAAAGTGTCCAAGGACATAAAAGTGTCATGCTACCATTCTAGTGTTAAGAGAAAGATGTACATATATTTACATAATCACTCATAATATCTTAGCATATCTTAGTAATTAGCATGGTAGAGGAGATGAGCATGCATTGAAGCTTCGATCTTGGTTGTATTTGGATCACAAAGCTAAGATTTTTTGGTTTATGCCTCCCTTATCCAAGCTTGGAGTAGATGATAAGCTTTCCATTAAAGCTTGAGAAGGAGAGAGAGAGAGTCTTCTTGCTTCACACATGAGCTAGTGTGAGTGTGTGTGGAATAATGCCTTTGAAAAATCAGCCCCCTCTCTCTCTTAGTCGACCCCTCTTGCTAAATCCTCTTGTTGGCACCTCATTGGACCTCTCTAGGCTTATCCCATAGGATTTTATAATCATAAGTGGTAGCCTTCTAACATGTGTCCCCCTTTCCCCTTTTGTGAGACCTTTAGGTAATTAATTAATGCAACTAAATTCTCAATGGACCCCTTTGTATCCTGGCCAATAGGAATCAGGCAAGCCATTGGGCTGTTGAATGCTCATTGGACCCCTTGGGAGACTTTCAATAGTCTTCTAGAGAGATTAATTCTTATTGGTTCTTTTATTAAGTGTTTTTAAATGAATTAAAATAGATTTACTCTATTCTAATTCTCCTTGGTCCACCTCCATGGACATCCAATAGGATTTGAGTGCACCTTGTGGGCATCTGGGCTAGGCAGATGACATGTGTCCCTCATTCCCTTTGTGTAAAGGGAGCTTGTGTGTGTGTCTGTGTGTGTGTGTGTGTGTTTATCTCTCATCCCCTACTTACAGGGCTCGCCCCCTCCCATGTAGGAATCATGAAGACTTTTTTGTACACACACAAAGCATCCAATTTTTCTAAGCTTGACCATTGGATACAACCTTTGATTTTTGGAACCTTAGCATTTTTGAAGTCTTAATGGGTTGAACCTTAGGGTCTTTAAAGCCCATTCTTGCACATTGCTCTTTTGCAGATGTCCCCCCCTTTGGATCCCTATTTTCCCTCCTTTGGATCCCTATTGTGGCCGGTCTACCAGCTTAACCAATTTTCTAGCTTTTTCTCCCCTGGCACTTCCCCATATTAAATGATCAGTTTAACATGAGAAAATCTTTTAGGAGAATTAGATATTACTTATTATGACATTACCTCTCTCTTGAAATCATAATCATCCTCAACTATGGGGTAGAGAAGATAAAGCCTATTCATTAGTCCTTTTCCTAGCGGGTACAGGATCCCTATCTTACCCTACAACATCATTTCAGAATGGATGACTAATCCATTTGGTGCTTGAGAGCCTAAGGCTACCGCAAGCATGTATGCACAATAGTCCTATCATACTAATGATGCCCCAATGCTTGTTAACTACCTTGTTTCTAGGCTTCAACAAGCCATGGGCAATCCATCCCTCCAAAGTAAAGTGCAACGACAGCTACGTGCTCATGGGATTCTCCAAACTCCCCACCAAGAAGAGAGAGTACCTAGGGAGCCTCCTCGTGAGATTTCCAGAAGAGGCCTCTCTCCGATTCAGGAAGAAGAAGAGGATCCATACAAAGGTCTCAAAAATCTACTACTTGATAACGCATCTCCTTCCCAAAGGAGAGGTCAAGAGCCCCCACCAAAAGAACAAGAAAGAAGTGAGTCTCCTACCACCTCGGCGAAGATAGCTCCACAAAGACAGCAGGCAAAACACTCTCCATCATCCCCTAAACAAAGAAGACTATCGCACACTTCTCCACACCATAATTCAAAGAGAGATGAGAAAAAACAAGAGAAGAAAAACGTGAGAAAGAGGCGACCGTCTTCTCCATCTTCTTCATCCTCTTCCTCTTATGAAGAAATTGATGGTGTAGACAAGGACGACAAAGGGAAGAAAAAGGTGAGAAAGAGGTCACCCTCTTCTCCATCCTTCTCAAAGTCTTCCTCCTCTGAAGAAAGTGATGGTGCAACTTTCGAACCACCAAAACGAAGAGGTCATACAAAATCCTATGCCACATGGAAGAGATCGTCCAAGCTCAAGGAGTTCAAAGAGGGAGGAAAGAGCATCTCTTTCCTTACCTATGATGGAACCTTTGGTGCTACGGACAAAGTCTTGGCCTTCATTCAACAATTTGATGCGGCATTTGGAGATGAGGGCTTCATGGAGTCTTCTAAGCTACACCATGTAGCTATGCATTTTTAAAAGTCCGCCAAGCAATGGTGGTCTAGCCTACGGGCAAACGGTGATGCCCCAAAAACCTGGAAAGCTTTAAGAGCTTCCATTATGAAGCAGTTTTTGGCTACCAATGCCAAAGACAAAGTACTCACGGAATGGTGAAGATTGAAGCTCTCTCCCAGAATCTATTCACAAATATGTATACAAGTTTTAGGACTTACATCTCAAATCCATTGTCTTCAAAAAAATGAATTTTGGAGAGAAAAAAAAACAATTTTGTGTGGGTCTAACTGAAGATATGGTGGAGTATGGGAACTCCCAAAGGCCACGCACCATATTTTTGGTCATACACCATACCATGCTGGCTTCATGAATCAATTTACAACAAGGGGCTAAGAGAGATCTTAAGCCCATGGAGAAGAAAGACCGTAATAATGAGCCTAAGGGGAAGGACACTTTCCAAAAATCTCCTAAAGGCAACACCAACAATAGCAAAGCTAAGGAGAAGGGAGTTTATAAAGGAAAAAATAAACTCTCTCGTGAAGAGCTTGAGCGTTATCGCAAGGATAACCATTGTTTCAAGTGCGGCAAGCAAGGACATGTGTACCGCGCTTGTCCCTAAAATAACACACGCCATGAGCCTCCTAGAGCTACCTTGGTTGAAATACAAGAAGAGTAAGCTCACCATAAAGGATCTCCTCTATGCCATGCTTGGGGAAAGGTAAGAGAACATGATGCTTTTATTCTCTTTGACCCTAATTCTACTAATAATTTCATATCCATAGAGTTGTCCACCATGCTAGGCATCCAAGACTAAGAGATGGGAGATGTCCTACCCATCGGTGGTGCTTTCAAGGGGTAAGAAGCTTCAATCACTCTCTTAATTGGGAAATGGAGGCTCCATGTCCAAAGCTTTGTGGACAAAGAGGACTTCTTTTTATCTCCTCTCAAGCATGAGGTAATCCTAGGGAAACCATGGTTTGATCGGATGGCTGCCAATAAATTTATTTTAGGTTCAGGGAAAAAGATATGTGCATAGATTCTAAGGAGTTGGGTAACACTATACCCATTGTACATACGCAAGCTTTCAATAAGTCAATAAAGAGCTCTATTTCCCTGTACATGATGTTTGTTAAAGATTCTCAAAATGAACCTACCGCTTTAGCAAAAGAAAATATAAATAGTCACAAGGAGTTAGAGTTATCCAATTTTCTCAAGGGATTTCAAGATGTTTTTATTGACGACATCCCTTGTGAACTACCTCCTAAACGAGGCAATGATGACCATGCAATCGAACTTCTTCCAGGAGGTTCATCGCCCAATAAACCTCCTTATAGAGTTTCTCAAGCTCAACAAGAGGAGATTATGCGGCAAGTGCGTGCGTAAGTTGAGAAGGGCATGGTTAGGCCTAGCTCATCTCCATTTTGTTCACCCGTGTTATTAGTGCAAAAGAAAGATGGCACATATTGTATGTGTGTTGACAATAGAGCACTAAATAGGATCACTATCAAAAATAGGTTTCCCGTTCCACGGGTAGAAGACCTATTTGATAAGCTACAAGGATTGACCTACTTCATTAGAATTGACCTAAAAAGTGGCTACTAGCAAATAAGGATAATTGATCAAGACATTGTAAAGACCGCATTTCGCATTACGTTTGGTCTTTATGAATACTTTCTCATGCCTTTTGGCTTGACCAACTGCACCATCCATATTTAACCGCTTGATGGAGAAGCTATTCAGGCCTCACTAAACCTTTATTGGAGTGTTCTTTGATGATATTATCATCTACTTTAACTCATTAGACAAATAGAAGCAGCACCTCCAGGGAATATTTCAAGTCTTACAAGAGAATAAACTTTATATTAACCGAAAGAAAAGTGACTTTTTCTTACAAGAGATTCAGTATTTAGGTCACATTATCTCTCAAGATGGCATCCAAATGGATCCATCAAAGCTAGAGGTAATAAAAGGATGGACTAATCCAAGGAATCTTCATGAACTAAGAAGCTTTATAGGTATGTGTGCATAGTATAGACACTACATAGAAAAGTTCTCACAAATTGCGGGACCATTACATGACCTAACAAAGAAAACCACTAGGTATACATGGTTTGCAAAGGAGAACAATGCTTGCAAAAATCTTTAAGAAAAGATTATCTCTCAACTTGTGCTTACACTGCCGGATCTCTCAAAGCCATTTGAGGTCCAATGTGATGCTTGTGGTGATTGCCTTGGAGTTGTTTTGCTCCAAGAAGGGCACGCCATAGCCTATGAAATTCGAAGGCCCGACTCTGTTGAGCAAGCTCTAGGCATATATGAATAGGAACTCCTCACAGTTCTACATGCCTTAGACTCGTGGAAGCACTATTTATTGGGGATTCCTTTCATTCTGCAGACGGATCACCAAAGTCTTAAGTACTTCATGACACAGACCAAGCTCTCCGACAAACAAATGAGGTGGGCAAATTTCCTTTCACAATTTCATTTTCATATTGCTCAAATTGCTGGAAAACATAATCAAGTAGTCGATGCACTCTCAAGACGGCCGAGAGTGAATGTGGTTTCTATAGCAACCCTCAATGATCTATCTTCTATGATAGATGAGTACACTATTGATCCTGATTTTAGAGATGTGATTTCAGCCCTTGCACTAGGGAAGAAATAAGAACCATTTACCCTACAAGATGGTTACCTTCTCTATGGTAATAGATTATGCATTACTAGCTCACTATGTGAGAAAGTAATGTATGAATCTCATGCTCCTCCTTATGCGGGGCATAGAGGGATTCAATCTACCCTAAAAGGGATTGAAACATATTTTTATTGGCCTGCCATGAAACCAAACATACAAGAGTATGTTTCTAAATGTGTGGTATGCCAAAAGACAAAGTTTGATAGAGGGAAGCAACTTGGATTGCTTCAACCTTTGCCAATCCCTAATTCACCATAAGAGAGCATATCCATGGATTTTATCTTTGGATTGCCTAAGTCTATCCATGGGAATACAAGAATATGGATGATAGTAGACATGTTCAACAAACAAGCTCATTTTATACCAATCAAAAAGACTATCAAAGCCCGTCAAATGGAAACCCTCTTCATATCACAAATCTTCAAGTACCATGGCTTGCAAATGTCCATAGTGTCGGATAGAGATCCTAGAATGACGAGTAATTTCTAGAAGGGTCTCTTTGAGAATTTAGGGACAAGGATAAACTTCTCTTCGGTCTATCATCCGCAAGCGGATGGCCAAAGTGAAATAGCTAACCTAAAAATTCTTGATCTACTAAAAGACTACTTAACGGAAGTAGATTAAATGTCCCAATGGGAGAAGTACTTACCCTTAGTGGAGTATGCCTACAATAATATTGTACATACCTCCACGGGAAACGCACCTTTTGAGGTAATTGAGTGAAGATCCAAAATTCTCTTGCTACTTAAGCTACACGGGAAGATCTTTGATGCAGATGAGTATAGCCAAGACCTACAAGAATCTTTCCAAAAGATTAAGGATGTTATCTCTATCTCACAGCAAAGGCAAAAGGCTGCTCTTGATAAGCAAAGAAGAGCCCAAGCCTTTAAATAAAATGATTGGGTCTTGCTTAAATTTTCCAAGGCTCGATTAAGGCACACAACGGTCAATAATCCTACGGGACACCAGAAATACTATCCTAAGTTAGCAAAAAGGTACTATGGTCCCTTCTAGATTCTTAGACCAATCAATGACGTAGCCTATCAACTCAAGTTGCCCAGTCATTGGCTCATACACAATGCTTTCCATGTGAGCCTATCAAAGCCTTACAAAGGAGATCCACCTCAAGAACGAACTATTGAATACCCACCAGAGATCGAGGACCAAGAAGAGATATTGTAGCCCGAGTCCATTCTCCGACATGAAGACAAGGTATTGAGAGGCAGTAAGATTATCCAATGATATCTTATAAACTTTAAGAACTATCCTTTTGAAGATGCTAGATGGATGCAAGGCATACAATTAAAGGATAACCTAAACCTTGTCAATGATTACAATGCTTCCCACAGAAAGAAAATGTACAAATGTTTAAAATGAACAAAGTTCTTGTCTCATAAGACTCTCTTTTTCTTTATTGTGCACAAATGTTAAGTAATATGCATGCTTAGGATCAAGTTTGTAGAGACGACGTCTTCCAAACACCAAGTAGATCTTGTCACTCTACTATAGACGACTTATAGGACTAATGTGCATACATGCTTGCGGCAGCTTAGGCTCTCAAGCACCAAATGGATCAGTCATCCATTCTGAACCGATGTTCTAGAGTAAGATAGCGATCCTCTACCCGCAAGAAAAAAGACTAATGATTGAATAGGCTTTATCTTCTCTACCCCATAGTCAAGGATAACTATGATTTCAAGAGAGAGAGAGAGAGATAGATAGATAGAGAGAGAGAAAGAGAGAGAGATTCTTTGAAGAATCCCTAATGGAACTTATGTATTTTCATAATAACTAATATCTAATTCTCCTAAATGATTTTCTCATGTTAAATTGATCATTTAATATGGGGAAGTACCAGGGGAGAAAAAGCTGGAATATTGATTAAGTTGGCGGACCGGTCACAGTAGGGATCCAAAGGAGGGAAAATAGGGATCCAAAGGAGGGGGCATTTGCAAAAGATAAATGTGCAAACAATGGGATTCAAAGACCCTATGTTTCAGCCCATTAAGAGTTCCAAAATGATAAGGTTCCAAATTCAAAGGTTAGATCCAATGGTCAAACTCTAGGTAACATTGAATGCTTATGTGAAGATCAAAATGTCTTCACATATCCCTAGTTAGGAGGGGGAGAGCCCTTTTAGTAGGGTATGAGAGAGAAACACACACACGCACTCTAGCAAGCTCCCTTTACACAAAGGGAATAGGGGACACATGTCAGCTCCCCAGCCCAGTTTCCCCCAAGGTACATTCAAATCATATTGGATGGCCATAGAGGTGGACCAATGAGAATTAGTCTAGAGTACACTTATTTTAATTCGTTTAAAAATACTTGATAAAAGAACCAATAGAAATTAAGCTTAATAGAAGACTATTGGAGAGTCTCCCAAGGGGTCCAATGAGCATTCAACAACCTGATTCCTATTGGCCAGAAGACTAAGGGTCCAATGAGAGTTTAATTGCATTAATTAAATATCTAAAGCTCCAACAAAAAGGGAAAGGGGGACACATGTCACAAGGCTATCACTTATGCTTCTCAATTATTTTCATAATAACAAATGATATTACCTGATGGTAGAATCCTTGCCAAAGTGCAAGAGGTTGAGTGGTATATCATTGCGGCTAGGGAAAAGGAAATCGAGAGCTTAGGGCAGAGCAAAGGAGAGAGTTAAAAGATAAAGTTCCTATGTCAACATCCATGCCAAGAAATCAATCGAGTGCTCTTGAATTAGCAACCACTAAGGGTCAACCCATAGAGAATCACATTGCATCTAGTTCAAAGGCACCCCTAGCACCTCAATCCTAGATGGAGTGTTCCTAAGCGAAAACTAGGAGTATGAACTACGAACGGAGACTTTAACCGACCTATACAAACTTCACACCTATCATGTGGGCTGTTCAAATGTCCTACAATCCACAACGGGTGGTACTATTGTAGAGGATCAACAACAAAGAATTTGTAAGCTCATCCATAGGGTTATTGAGCTAGAGAAACGGAACAAGAGGATCCACATGCCTTCAACGGGTCTCATGAAATTCTTGAATACAGGGAAGGCTAAGCAACCAACCTTATTGCAAATAGAGACTCCCTCAATAAGTCCGATGGATCCTCCATATGTTGTTTTGCTAAGGGTCTCAGTACAATCTGAGCCCACAAGTGATATCTTTACCTTTCCAAGTCTAGCTCATATTTCTCTTGATGACACCATAGCTACCATGCCTATCCCAGTGAGGGGCATGCCAAGAAACACGCCATGGACCTCTTTTGTTAGTAAAGCACCGCTATATGGTAGCTCCATGCCTACAACAGTACCTACAAGTGTGTACCAATCATATACACCTATGGGTCCTTATACTCATGTAGCCCCTACCCCTCCCATTGTTTCAACGACCTATGCTCCATAACCACAACATCCAAGCTCCTATTTCAATGGGACCACACCGGCTAGTATTAGCATACCAACTACCACGTCTGCTATGCCGAGGGCCACACATATGAACTCTGGGCCACCACATGGCACAACACCGTACCAAACTTGGAACCCAAGGGCTTCCTATGTGCCAAGACCAATGCCAATACCTACTCCACATGTAGTCTTTGGAGCACCTTCACCCATGGTGCATGCTCACTTAGGTGACTTGGCAACATTTGCTCAAGCTATCGATCGATCTATTGCTAAGAATATGCATAACATGCCTGATAGAGAGCCTAGAAGTAAGGAAGTACAAATAGCCAAGCTCATTCAAAAATTTACTGGAGATGGGAATGTAAGAAAGCATATCAAAATGTTTGAACAAATATGTGATTCCCTAGGAGAACACAATGACCTACATAAGAGTAATGCTTTAAGCCTGACCTTAAGTGGAAAGGCTATGGATTGGTATAGAGTATGGAAGAAAAAATGATTTACCCTACTCTTAGGAGACTGTCCTTTGAAAGAATACATACGAGAGGGAGTTCTTTGGGGTGTAGCATCTCAGCTCCAAAAATCCCAACGAGAGAAAGGAGAGTCCGTGAGAGACTTTATTAATAGCTTGAAGCATTTGAATTCTTGTTGTAATCCAAATGAGCGCTTCAATATTAACCAATTTCTTGATAACTTAATTAGAGGATTATGACATGAGGATATCTACAATGTCCTAGTCATTAGAGGTCTCACCAATTGAGCGCTTCAATAATAACCAATTGCTTGAAAGATTCATTAAAGGATTACGGACGAGGATATCTACAATGGCCTAGTCATTAGAGGTATCACCACACTTGGGAAGTAGTCACCACCACTGCAATCCAATTGGAGGATAATTTAATGATTCAAGGAGAAAGAGTGTCTGTTGAGCCTAAATCTACTTGCTTGGAAGCATCAGGGCATCAATCAATGACCCTAAAACCTATTGCTAAGGAGCCAAATATATATGAGATGACTTTATCATATCTCACCAAGGCCATTCAAGAGAGTCTTAGATACAATAATTCTCCGCAAAACAACCATATGTATCCAAGAAGAGAGAAACAGTGGTGCTAAGTTTGCTATGGCCCACATAGTACCAGTTAATGTCCTACTTTAAGAGTAAAATACAATGGAAATTGCAATTCCTATAGGAGGTATGGTCATCAAACTAAGTATTGCATAATATTTAAGCGCACGATGGCCAATAGACCAACCTTAGCATGGATGGACACACCTTGAGTGCCTGCATTGATGATGGTCCAACCTTTGGAACAAACATCACAACACATGGTCCCTAGGGCCAAAAATGTTGTTCAAACAACACCCTTACCACCTCCAATGCTAGGACCGCAACCACCACACCCTCTGGAACAAACATCACAACACATGGTCCCTAGTGCCAAAAATGTTGTTCAAACAACACCCTTACCACTTCCAATGCTAGGACCGCAACCACCACACACAACACATGGTCCCTAGGCCCAAAAATGTTGTTCAAACAACATCCTTACCACCTCCAATGCTAGGACCGCACCCACCACACCCAAGAATCACTTATGTGAATCAAGCGAGTTGTGAGTCATGTATTGTTGGTTTAGAAGGTTGTGAGGAAGATATAGACCCTAATATTGACTATGGGATTGATGCACTTGAAGAAAGTCCACAATACTACATGGAGGACTATTGGGGACAAGTCAAAATTGTCTATCAAGTAGCTGGTCTTGGCGGTAAGAGGCCAAAATATCAATTACATTGTTAAGAGACCACCTCTTCAATGCTATGGGTGTGGGGGTCCACATCGTGTAGTCGAGTGTCCTCTTAGGCTACAAAATAATACTATACTAATGCAAACCAATCAATCAAGCACATTTACAATGCCGATACTCATGTGTAATTCATGTGGCATAGATCATTTGATTTTCTAGTGTCCTAATAATCCAAATGCACCGAAGATCATGCCATTAAACTTGATTGAGGTTACCGAGGAGCCAACACAAAGTACACCTGTGGTACTAGTAAATGTACTCATACAATCGATGCTCCAGAAACAAAATCATATTCTTGAAGAAAGAGACACGGCATCAATTGCTCAATCTTAGAAGAAGAAGAAAACATGAAGGAAGATATCGCAAAAAGCAACGAAGTCAGACCCCATTTCAAAGACCAACATAGGGATTGGTGAAGACCCTGTATCTATGAAGGATTGTAAAGAGGATTTTGATTCAAGTGAAACCATGGACCCCAAAATGACCACTAGGAAAGAAACCAACAAAGGAAGATTTTAATGAGCTAGGATGGCCAGGACCCAAAAAGAAGATAGGAACTTACCCAAACCCTACAGAGGAGATCGAGCGAGTCAGGCAATTAAGTAGTTTGGTAGAAGAGACCCAAAGGGGTCTAGAGCCAGCACCTAGGTACATCCAGATTACCGACACAGTTTTCCCTACGCAAAAGCAATCTCACAAAGTCCATAGACCCCTAGCGATACCTAGTGTCATCCAAGAAGAAAGATGGCCAGGACCCAAGAAGAATATAGGAACTTACCCAAACCCTATAGAGGAGATCGAGCGAGTTAGGCAATTAAGTAGTTTGGTAGAAGAGACCCAAAGGGGTCTAGAGCCAGCACCTAGGTACATCCAAATTACCGACACAGTTTTCCCTACGCAAAAGCAATCTCACAAATTCCATAGACCCCTAGCGATACCTAGTGTCATCCAAGAAGAAAGTGACTTAAAGTCATGGGAAAGTGGGCGTACACACTTCTTGTTGGAGAGAATGTTTATAGAGGAGCTACCTGACCCTATCAAAAAAATGGAGATCCCATCTTCCCCGCATCAAGGGACTGAAGCCCAAAAGGTATCGTTAAATATTGCCAAATTGATGGATTTCATGGCTTTAAAAGTTAGAATCACCATCATGTCCAAACTATATGGAGACACCGAGCTATTCTTAGCTCTTTGAGCTTTTCTCAATGGAGAACTGAAAGCCGAAGTACCACAATTTTCATAGATGGATGGAGCTAGGGAGATGCCAATACATGAGGAACACTTAGATCCACAACCCAACCTAGATGAGAACTCTATTGTAGAAATACATGTTAACAAGTTGGGACAATACTTTTGAGGGTGATGAATCCAATGCGACAATACCAATCATACCAAGGGATTAATTGTGAAGACAATCCTTGATGGTGGCACTGGGGTTAGCATTGTGACTAAAAATTAGTGGAAAACTATGGAAAGACCTCACCTTGGGACCACAAACATAGTAGTAAAGATGGCCAATGGGACTATTGTTAAACCTATTGGGATGCTAGAAGATCTCAAGATCAAGGTCTTTGTACAAAAAATAAGGAATACCCTCATTGTTATGGATTCCTCTAAGCACAGTATGTCATCTGACATGATCTTAGGATGTCCTTTCATGAGGGAAGCAAAAATGGTGCATGACTGGCTTAAAAACCATGTCTACTTGCAGTTCCAAGATTCTATCATTCGAGTGGATCTTGTAACTGGTCGAGCACATCCTCTAGAAAACAGAATTATAATTGATCATAGATAGGACACAACAGCTCACTCGGCCCCATTGTAGTATTGTTACACATGTAAAATGGACACTAATATTGGGGAAGATTCTCCTTATATGGATGTTCTACCTGGGATGACTAAGTCTGACAATGTGGATTGGGTCCACCTAGCAGCAACCATAGACACTTGGGCAATAGGGGGATGACTTGTGTAACACCTGAAAGGGATGAAATGCCACAAATCGTACCCTCAAATATGATACGAGCAATGCATATAGCTTTTGATGACCTACAAGATGAAGACTTGACTGACGTTGGAACTAGTAGCATCTCACAAGACTATAGCCCACACGATTCGGAGTCAAAATCATCAATTGGAGTTGACTCTAAAGACAAAGAATCTGAGTTAAACCTTGGTGCAAATCTGGGGAGAGCCCAGTGGTACCCTAGATGACAATCTATCCAAGGGAGCAAAAGACACAAGTAGCGATTCATCTAGTGACTCTTCACTAGAGATCGACTGTAATAAAAATTTAAACAAGAAGAGTAAGAGATATAAGAGGCGATGCATCGAGAAAATGTGCGTGTTAGAATAAATGAAAAGAAATCTACCGCAAAATGGCTTAATTATATAGGGGCATGTTGATGCTCATCGGAAGTTGGTAGATAACTGGGATGAATACCTTCAAAGCGTTATGTGGCGTAGTCCCCAGCCCATTGAAATCACACAACTAGAGGCTACAGAGAAGCCAAAGTTGAGTTATACCGTAAGGAGATGACAAAATCGAGAGTTAGCTCAACAACAAAATGAAGCGGAAGAGAAATCGCAATCCATAGAAAAATAAGACCCCACAGAATTACACCCTGCACCTAAACATTTCATGTCGATATAGACCGGGAAGGTTTAGCTATGATTTACGTAGTGAAGAAATATGGCTACTACCTTCTTGCCAACAAGTTTGTTTTCTATGTTGATCATTAAGCCTTGTTGCATCTAGTAAATAAATCTTGTTCCACAGGAATAATTACATGATGGTTGTTAATTCTTCTTGAGTTTGATTTCACCGTTGTGGTGAGACTTAGAAAAATACATGTCATGGTGGATCATTTGTCTCGCATACCCAATGGTGCAGCCCCTACTAGAGTCGATGATGAATTGCCCGATACTTCCCTATTCCTAGTCAAGACCATGCCTGAATAAGTGAGAAGATTGTGAACTTTCTAGTTAATGGATTTCCACCCAAGGAGCTTCATAAGGATATAGCTCAAAAACTGTTAAAAGAAAGTAAACCTTATTCTCTAATTGCAGGAAATTTCTACAAGCTAGGGAAGGATGATATTCTTAGACGTTGTTCTCGTGAGGATGAGTATTTATACATACTGCAATAAGCCCACATGGGTATAGCCGGAGGACATTTCTCAGGGGAACTAACTGCTAGAAAGGTGTTGCAATCAGTCTATTGGTGGCCTACCTTATTCAAGGGTGCATCACCTTTTTCCAAAGGGTGTGATGAATGCCAATGTTACAAGATCACACAAAGAAAGGATAAGATGCCCTTAGATCCTATCAAGGTGACTCAACCATTTGAAAAATGGGGCTTAGACTTTGTAGGTCCAATTAGTTTGGCAGCTGGTAACACTCAATCTCGATATATTATCGTTGCCACTAACTATGTGACAAAGTGGGCAGAAGCCAAGGTGACACGCAAGGCTGAGCAAGGTTGACTGCCAAGTTTATCTTTGAGAACATTATTACAAGATTTGGTTGTCCATTTGAAATGGTGAGTGACAATGGTACTCGTTTTATAAATGGAGTGATAAAGAAACTCACAAGAAACATCATGATAGCCCACCATAATGCCACGCCTTATTATCCACAATCAAATGGCCAAGCTGAGAGCACTAACAAGACCTTAATTTCTATCTTAACCAAAACAATGGAAGCTCATCGCACATATTGGGATTTGAAGCTGACATCAACTCTATGGGCTTACCGCACTTCTTACAAAGTTGCTATTAATTGTACACCATTCAAAATGGTATATGGCCAAGAAGCAGTTATGCCACTGGAGGTTGTAATTCCTAGTCTACGTGTAGCTTCACAAGAAGGTTGGGATGGTAAACCTTTAGTTGAGTGCTTATATATCCTTAAGAGATTAGATGAAGAAAGACAATTGGCTGTGAAAAATGCACTTGTGGAGAAAGATAGAAGGAAGAAATGGTTTGACCGTCATCTAAAGACTAAAGATATCATGTTGGTGATAAATTCCTTATGTATGGAGTGCGTAACGAAAAGAAAAAGTTGAAATATGCAGGAAAAGGACCATATAGAGTATGTGAAATCACCCCACAAGGTACCATTTGTGTGGAGACTCTTGATGGAGTTGAAACCATTGGATTCCTTAATGGGAGTTAATCTAAAAGATACTGTGATCCTTTAAATTAAGAGAAGCTACGTGCCATCCATAAAAAAAAGGCAGCCAAGGCAAAAACGAAATTGAAAAAGATACAAGCTAAGGAGCAACAACAACGTATTAAGCACCAAGGAGAGTCCAAACCTTGGAGTTACACATGCATTCCAACGAGAGGCCAACCTTGGAGTTACACATGCATTTCACAAGAGGCCAACCTTGGAGTTACCTAAGATCCCAACGAGAGTCCAACCTTGAAGTTACACATGCATTCCATGTGGAAACAGAAGATGATTGGTTAGACTCTGACACACCTCTATGATATCCTATTGAACTAAATAGCACCTATGGAAAAGTGCTATATAACACATTATTAGACACGGGAGCTAAATATAATCTGTTGTCATATGGAGTGTGGTGTTAGTTGGGAAAGCCATCTCTATCTACGAGTACTATCCAAGTCAAGGGTGTCAACAAGAAAAAAACTACGGTTCTTGGTATTTGGCATACTTCTGTCAGTTATGACAACGAGGTTGTAGCTTGAGACTTTTTGGTCATGCCTGCTGGAACTATGGAAGGTAATATAAACCTAGGACGCACGTGGATGATAGTGACCAAATGCACTATTGATTGGGGAACAGAGAGGTTCACAATGTAGAAACCAACTCTTAGCCTGTCACTCAAGCCATAGTCCCTGAAATATTACCTCCTGAGGAAAAAGTGCTCTTGCTTATGGCTCCCCCTTTGTGCTAGCTACACCCTCCTTTTATAGCAATTTTGAGGGCTAGGGTTACTCCTCTAACCATGGTTGGGGTAGATTTTCAGAACTTATCTAATTTCTTTTGCTTGGAATTATCAAGAAGTTGGTGTGGATAGATGAAGAAGAGAGAGAGGAGAGAAGTGGAGGTGATAGGACTTTTCATAGTAGGTGAGTGTTAGTAAATTAGTAGAGTTAGTATTTTTATTGATTTACAAATGGAATTGGATATTTACAATGGGAGTATCCATGTAGGATACAAATAAGGAAGAAAAAACTCTTAATAGGTAAGAAAACATGGATTTCTTACAATGTTAATGCTCCAAGTGTCTTGAGTAGGGTCAATTTTGACGCTTGTTGACGGTCCACTAGCTTTGACGGTACGTTTTTTCTCCACTCTTGACCTTCCTTGAGAGCCAAGGTAAGTGAACATGAGTGATCAATCACCATGATGCTTTCTTTCAAGAGAAGAGGCTGAATTTTGTGGTTTTTGGATAAATATGGGTAATATGGATGAGGAAAAATGAGACTAGGTGGTCAATTTTGGAATGGAAGTGTGTGTAGGAGACATAAGTTCACCATGGTTTCTCTTATTCTTCAAGGTTGAGAAGAAGGTGAGTAGGGTGCAAAGAGGAGTGGTGAGAGAGGTGGGGATGATGAGTGGAGAAGTGTGTGTAAAAGAGGAAAATGATAAAGTGGAAGAGGGAGTGTGGCTGCATAGCATGGGCAAACTGGGGTCCACCAATAAAATCATAGCTCATAGCTCGTAGCTCAAAAAAATATGAAAACTTTTGAGATAAAAGTTCAGCCCACGAGCTACAACTTTTGTTTGTATCACCTTTTCAAATTCGGGGAGCATGTGATCTTTAAAAATTCAGTAAAACCGGCTGTTTTTTTCCACTGCACAAAGTCCTTGTGAGGTCCTTTGGATGATTCTTTTGAATACCTCCAAGAGTGAGCCCCCCATAGTGCACGCATGCATGCCACATATCCTTGACCTTATTTGGTAGGTCTATAATTGAAGATATTATTGAGATCATGATATAAGTGAATAGTATAACTAAGAAAATCAAATATTGAGGGGTCTAAAAAAATATATACATGTCAAATATAAATAATTTAGGTGGAAAAAATATAAAGGGGTCAAAATAAATCTCTCCCATTATAAATCTACCATAAAAAGATGAATATTTTTGGTGTTCTAATTTCTGAGAGTAATAGAGAATAGATATAGGAAGGAAAAAAATCACAACATAGAGAAAAAATATACACATAAATAAAACTAGTTTTTTTGGATTTTTGTTGGGATGGAGTTACACCAAAAATAAGAGAAGCTTGCATGAAATTATTTTTATATGGAATAAAGAGTATGCAAAATGGTAGGAAAAATATGGTAATGGTGAGTCAATGTACATAGCATAAATAACACACCATAGGTAGAAATATTTAAATAAATACCAAAATAATTATGAAAAATCCTTTTATTTAGGCCCTATATACAATGAAATATTTATACACAAATGGACCATAATATTTTTTATTTTATTATTTTATTTATTTTTTTGGCTCAACTAGCCCAGTGACTAGCTAGCTGAGGGTTTTAAGAAAATATGGAGAAAGTCCCTAACTCACACACGCCTATGTACAGTGAAATGGTAGGGATAACCAAAATGTTTGAGTGATTTGATAGGATGAGGTAGCTTACTATGGCAATTATGGAAAGGCGAAAAACGGCTATCACTATCAAAATCGAGAAAAGTACCCCCCAAATTGCCAAAAAAGGATGACAGATGGGCCAATCAGAGGCCAATTTCCAAAATTGAAGGGTCCACCCCTATAAAAGTCATTTTTTAGTCATTTTTAGGGGTTCTTTTGCCTGCTGTTTGCAAGGGATCCAAGATTTGTTTTGCTCAGCGACTATGTGGATGCACCGTTTGATGTAAAAGAGTTGTGTATGGTGTTTTGAAAAGTGGTGAAGCTTACATGGTATTTCTCTCATGTCGTTTCCCCTACCCCCCCTTCTCTACTTCTTCTGCTTGTTTGTGTGGTGCCGGTGCGGATGTTGTGCCCCCTGGGTCCCTTCTTTGTGTGTGGAATGGAAATGAGAGTGCGGTTTCTCATGTGCAACAGTCGTGTGTGGCTCAAAACAAGCAGTGAAATGTGTGGCTAGTTGAGTGTGTGCGCATTTATGTGTCGGTGTATGTGCGGGTGGTGGATTGCTAGCATGTGTCAAGAGTTTTCAAGGTGAACTCTAGTGGATTGGGGTGTTGTGTACACCGTGGGCTATAGAGAGGCAGTCTTTTTGTGTGCTGGGTGTGTTCCCCCATTCCCCCTCTCCAACGTCAAGCAAGATTGTTGGTCCAAGAAGAAGGAGTCAGAGTCTCAAGACAATAATCCAATATCGGAGGCCAATGTGGTAGATGAATTAGAGCAAGATGCTCTAATTCTTTCACTAAACAATGTACCTAATTTGCGGTGGTGGTGGATAGTAGACTTTGAGGCCTCATTCCATGTGACACCACACAAGCAACGTTTCCAAAATTATAGCAAAGGTAATTTTGGGTATGTATACTTGGGAGATGATAAAGCTTATGGAATTGACTGCAAAGGTACAATTTGTGTCAAAACTACAAAAGGAAATGAATGGAAGCTAAAAAATGTTAGCCATGTTTTCTCTTTTTGCAAAAAATTGATCTCTATAGGTCAATTGGATGATGAAGGTCACAATATTGCATTTAGAAATAAATATTGGAAAATCTCAAAAGGATCTTTGGTGGTTGGAAAAGGAGAAAAGGTTGGTATACTATACTTACGATAAGCGTGCAATCTTCAATTTGTGCAATAGCTATAGAAGTTGACGGTATGGTGTGGCACTATTGGCTTAGGCATATGATTTCCAAAGGAATGCAAATCCTTTAGTCAAAAAGGCTTCTACTAGGTTTGAAAGAAGTGGACATAGAATTTTATGAAGATTGTGTTATAAATTCCTTATAGTAGGGAATGAAAGGAAAAATAAAAAACTTGAATTGGTTCATTTTGATGTATGGGGTCCTGTGAGTACACCATCTCTTGGTGGCTCATTGTACTATGTAACATTTGTAGACGATGCAACTGGGAAAACATGGGTTTATGCAATGAAGAATAAATCCAATTTGTTTTCCACATTTTAAAGGTGGAATACCTTTGTGGAAAATGAAGCAAATAGCAAGCTTAAATGCCTCAGATATGACAATGGAGGTGAATATTGCAACCAAAATTTTGAAAGCTTCTATGCTAGCAATGACATTCAAGGGCAAAGGACAACCCCAAGGACATATCAACATAACAGAGTTTTGGAAAGGATGAGCACTACAATCATGGAGCGAGCACAAAGGATGCAGCTACATGTGGGCCTACCACTTGAGCTTTGCATGGAAGTAGTGAGTACTTGATCAACCGGTCACCCTCAATGGCACTAGATGGAGGAGTTCTAAAAGAGACATGGGTAACTCTGAATCCCAAGTTTTCCCATGTGTCCGGGTCATCTTTGTCAAGATTTTCAACAACACTCCATTGAACCTCTCATTGAGATCATTGCATTGTGGATAATAAGGAGAACTATATCGGTGGTGTATATTGAGCTTTTCGCACAGGAAATCAAACAGCTTTGTTGAAAGGGTAATAGAATTTTCAGAATAGCTCTGAATTGGATTATGTCATGCTTGTCAGAATTAGCTTCAGTCGGAATATTGTTAGGTTGGATTTTGCTAAATCGGATATGTATGCCAAGAACATTCAGTTAGACAACTGTAACTCTCTTTTATAGTGAAATTCGTGGGTAGAAAATACACAACACACAAGATGTATTCAAGATTTGATCAATGGAGTTTCTTGATGTGTCTAATCTTCTTCTCTTGGATCTGACTTTGCTCAGTTTGAAGTTGTTTAACTAGGTTTTTTGATGAGTATGATTATGGAGTGAAGTTGTATTCTATGTTTGAGAGTATGTTTGTTGAGAGAGAATCTTGTGTTGATGATTCCCAACACATTTGGTGATCCCTCTAGGTCATTGAAGGTTTTGCCAACACATTTGGTGAACCTACTGCAATTGTTTCTATGTTGCGTCTGACATTCTTGTCTTGTTGATTACCTCTATAATGGTATGTCTACTGGGTTTGATTACGAACTGTGTTAGCAGTCGAGGTTGGTGTTTGTGTTTTAGAAGAGTGATGATGCTATGAAATAACCTGTCCTAAAGGAGAAATTGTTAGACCAAGGAGCAAAAATTCAGGAGCAGCAGAGATGATGGATTTCAACCATCATGTTTGGTTAGAAGCATAGCTGCAGATTCAAAATTTAGATTTTGCTGCTATAGGTGCTGTAGATTCAGGTTGCACAGATTCAACAAGGTGCTGCAAATTTAGGTTGCACAGATTCAGCAAGATGATGCAGATTCAAGCTGTGCAAAATGGTAGAAATTTGGATGATTTTGTAGAGACAAAAGAACAATTTCTTGAAATCAGAGCAAGAAATCTGATGTTGATAATCAAATCTATCAAAGCAAACAAATTCAAGAATGGTATCTTTTATTGAATTTTCCCAAACATATAAATACATCACTAAACTAAAATATCCCAATAACTTTAAGCAACCAATTTATTGGACTATGTGGATCTCCGTACAGCATTCGTAGCTCTTCATTTAGCGAATTTAATGGGTCTCAGATTGGTGTGGTGCACCGATATTGAGGGCTAAATATGGTTGTTGTATTATAATGAAGTGAATGTTATGGGGGGTAAAAGGAAGAACGAGAAATGTGAGGATGGAGGTATTTGTTAGGTTGGACTTTGCTAAATCGGATATGTATGCCAAGAACATTCAGTTAGACAGTTGTAACTCTCTTTTATAGTGAAAATCATGGGTAACAAAGACACAACACACGAGATGTATTCAAGCTTTGATCAATGGAGTTTCTTGCTGTGTCTAATCTTCTTCTCTTGGATCTGAATTTGCTCAGTTTGAAGTTTTTTAACTGTGTTTTTTGATGAGTTTGATTATGGAGTGAAGTTTGATTCTCTATTTGAGAGAGTGTTGGTTGAGAGAGATTCTTGTGTTGATGAACCCCAACAAGCTCTCCTCTAAATCCCGGTCCTCTATCAGAAAGTAATTCTAGTGGTACACCAAATTTGTAGCATATATGTTCATACACAAACTTCCCCATCTCCTTATTGATAATTTGTTTGACAGCTTTAGCTTCTTTCCAACGTGACAAATAATCCACTACTGCCAAGATGTAAGCATTCCTTTTACTAGTCATGGGTAAGGGTCCAATAGCATCAAAACCCCATTTTTCAAACACATCAAAAGCTAGAATTGTCTTTCATAATTCAGTCTTCAAAATTATCTTCTCCATTTTTTCGAAAGATAAACAAGACTTGCACCAATGGTTAACATCTCGTTGAATACTTGGCCATACATAGCCTTCTTGCAAAATCTTATGCAACATGATTTTCATGGCAGAATGGTCTCCACAAGATCCCTCATGATTTTCTTCCAGAATCTTGTAGATTTTCTCTTTCCAAGATACACGGACGCAATACTAAATCACTTCCTTTCATGTAAAGCACATCATCAAGCATTTTGTACTTCCTAGATTTTCTTACAAAATCATGCTTTTTGGATGATGGTAGACCCTCAGGTAAAACACCTGTTAATAGAGAATCCACCTCCTTTGATAACACTTCCCTTCCATGATATAAAGAAGCATTAGCCCTCAACAAAAACACACAAGTGATCATTTCTGGGGCAGCGTCATGAGCGTCCTCATTTTGAGACCTTTCAATATGTTGCAAACTCCATGCTTTAAACTTTTTGAGTAATGATTTCACCTTGAAGCATAAATTTTTCAATTTGGGATTCTTATTCTTCCATACTCCCAATACTTGCTTCACAACCAATAAGGCATCTCCTTTGATTTGTAGGTGTCTAATTCCCAACTGTAAATAGATGTGCACACCACCTTCAAGAGCCATGTAATCTGCTTCACTGTTACTTTTTGCGTCAAGTTTCAGCCCTTGTTTCCTTACAAGTTTTCCTTGTGCATCATAAATGACAATGCCTCCCAAAGCAGCATCATGACTTCTTTGATAAGAGCCATCAAATATAGCAGCAAAGTATTAGATATGGCAAGAGTCTCAACTTTCTTCCTTCACACCACCTCTTCCTTAACCAAAACAAGAGTTCCTTTATAAGTGAGTAAATCTGATAGGGTAGCCTGAGTACTCTCTTCTACCAAAAATGTGAACAGAAACTCTCGAAGTTCAGTAACCCATTTCATCTTACTATTCAATAATCCATTTCATCATTGTTTGTGATATATTTTCATTATTAAACAACTCAGGAAGCAATGAATAACTGGTGAGAAAAGTGAACAACTTTTGCAACAAGTAATGTCTGAATTGTCTACAAGCATAAACCATAATGGTCATCACCAATTCAGTTTTTGAGTAATCTCTTTCATGAGGAGTCTTCACTATGTTAGCATAATGAACAGGCTTCATATACTGAGACTCCTTCCTCCTTTGCAACAACATATCCCCAATGGAATTATCTCCCCACTAATGGGTTAACATAAAACTCCTTTTCCCAGCCAAGAGCTTGCATATTGGGTAGTGTTCTCAAAAGTTCTTTGACTCTGTCAAAAACATCCTCACAATCATGTGTCCACTCCAATGGATCATTCTTAACCACTTGTTGAATAGATACAATAATTTTGATGCCAAATGTATGAATCAAGACATATATTTAACCTTCTGTATAAAAGTGGCCAATTCTCTTGTATCCTTTGGAGACATCATCAATAACAGGACTTCTACTTTCTCTCGATCTACTTCAATCCCAATTTTTTGAAATCACATGTCCAAGAAGCTTCACCCTTGGCTGTGCCAAATGACACTTCTTAGGGTTCAACTGACCCCCACATCCATCATACCTTGCAAAAGTAATTTCAAGATTTTGAACCTACTCTTTCCTTGAACTATATACAAAGAAATCATCTATGAATCCTTTTACAAACTTCCCTAAACGGAGTACGAACCCAATCTACTTTTGTTTCAAAAGCTCCATGCCCATTTGTTAACCCAAAAAGAAGGCAACAAAAGCAGAAACAACCCCATGGAGTGATAAAAGTAGTCTTTTTTTAATCTTCAGGAGCAAGGATAAGATGAAAATATCCTGAATAACCATCACAAACACTGTATCTTTCAAAGCTAGCCCACTGCATCTAAAAGTTGATCAATGAAAGGTAAGGGATAAGGATCTTTCTTGGTCATTGCATTTAATGGATTATAATCAACACTCTCCAACGCCCATATTTCTTTGGAGTGACCACTACAGAGCTCACCCATTCAGCATTATCAACTGGCACAATGAACCCTGCATCCAAAAGTTTATCCACTTCTTCCTTTAAAGTGGTCAATTGCTCCTTACCCATCCTTCTTAATTTTTGTCTTATTGGCTTTGCCCCTTCAACTAGTTCAATCTTCATAGGATCTCCAACAAAACCCCTTATTTTTTGATGTGTAGTAATAAAAAGTTTTGGTAACCTGTCCAACATTGTTAAGTACTCCCTTCTTTCTCCTTGTGTCAAATCAGTACTCAACATATTTTGAATCAATTCCTTCTTCACTGGTAATTCCTGTTTAGGCTGCATCAACTCCTCAAGTTTCTCTACACACATTGCACATACCCTGTGGGGTGGTTAGAGATAGTACAATCCATGTCTAGGGCCACAAGTTAAAGGAGCAGCAACGGATGATCTGTGATGTCATCCATGGTTCCATCCAATTAGGGAGGCAAGGCCAAGAAATTAACATTCCTTCGATGGGTCCTGTGAGATTCTTGGATACGGGAAAGTCCATGACCAACCAATCACAAATGGAGACTCCCTCAGTGAGTCCCATTGATCCTTCATATGTTGTTTTTCCTGGAGTCTCAATACCCTCTGATCCCACAAGCAATAGTTTCATATTTCCAAATTTAGCTCATCTTTCCATTGAAGAATCTATGGCTACTATGCTTGTCCCACCAAAAAGTACATCTTGGACCTTATTTGTAAGTAAAGCACCGCTACATAGTAGCACAATGCCCACAACAATACCTACATGTGTACATCAATCATATGTATCTATGGGCCCTCATACCCATGTAGCTCCCACATCCCCGATTGTTTCAACAGCGTACACTCCACAACCACCCTATCCAAGTACTCATTCTAGTGGGTCCATACCAGCTAATATTAACATGTCATATCTTATGTCTGTTATGCCTAGGGCCACACATATGAACTTTGGGACACCACATGGCACAACATCGTACCCAACTTGGGACCCAAGGATCACTCGTATGCCTAACCTGATGCCAACCCCCATTCCACATGCAGTCATGAGAGTGCATGTCCCCACTATACCTGCTCACTTGGGTGACTTGGCAACATTTGCTCAAGCTATCAATCAATCTATTGCTGAAAATATGTGTAACACACTTGATCGAGAGCTTAGAAATAAGGCAGTACAAGTGGCCAAGTTCACACAAAATTACAGTCAAGATGGAAATGCTAGAAAGCATATTGAACAAATATGCGATTCCCTAGGAGAGCACAATGAACTACATAAGAGAAACGCTTTTAAGCCTGACTTTGAGTGGAAAAGTTGGGGATTGGTATAGGACCTTAAGGATGGAAGAGAAAACAATCTATCCTACTGTTTGAAGATTGTTCCTAAAGGAGTATATACCAGAAGGAGTGCTTTGGGGTGTAGCATCTCAGCTCGAGAAGGCCCAACGAGAGGAAGGGGAGTCCGTGAGAGATTTTATTAGTTGCTTGAGGCATTTGAATTCTCATTGTAATCCAGATGAGCGCTTCAATAATAACCAATTGCTCAATATATACATTAGGGGACTATGACATGAGGATATCTATAATGACCTAGTCATTAGAGGTATCACCACTTGGGAAGCAGTCACCACCAATAAAATCCAATTGGAGGACAATTTAATGATTCAAGGAGAAAGGGTGTCTGTTGAGCCTAAATCTACTAATTCAAAGGCATCGGGGAGACCATAAAGCCAATAGCCAAAGATATCCAAGATGACTTTAGCATATCTCAACAAGCCCATTCAAGAAACTGTCAGAGATAATCATGCCTCACAAAAATATCATATGTATCCAAGAAGGGAACAACAATGGTGCTCAGTTTTCTTTGGTGCACATAGCACTAATGAATGCCCTATATTTAGAGTAAAATTCAATGGGAATTGCAATGCATGTGGTAGGTACGGTCATCAAGCTAAAGATTGTATAAGGTTAAAATGTGTGATGGCGAATAGACCACCCTTTGCCTGGACGGATTCACCTCGAGTTCCTGCATTGATGTCTGTCCCACCTATTGAATAACTATCACAACACATGGCTCATAGAGCCCAAAATGTTACTCAAGCTACACAACTATCACCCCCCATGCTAGGACCATAGCCCCCACATCCAAGAGTCACCCATGTGAATCATACGGGCTGCGAGCCATCTAGTGCTTGTTTGGAAGGTTGCAAGGAAGATATAGACCCTACTATTGGCTATGGGATGGATCCATTTGAAGAGTGTCCACAATACTTTGTGGAGGACTATCGAGGACAAGTCATACCTGTTTATCAAGTAGCTTGTATAGCAATAAGAGGCCAAAATATCAATGTCACTGCCAAGAGACCACCTCTTCCATGCTATAAGTGTGGAGGTCCACATCATGTAGATGAGTCTCCTATTATACTACAAAAGAATGCCACACTGAGGCACCATCACAAAGTACACCGATGGTACCAGTAAATATACTCACATGATGAATGCCCCAAAACCAAAATTATACTCTTGAAGAAAGAGACATGGCATCAATCACCCAATCCAAGAAGAAGAATAAAACATGAAGGCAGAGATCACAAACTTAACAAAGTCAAACCCCAGATCAAAGACTAACATAGGGACTGGTGACGACCTCGTGTATATGAACGATGTTGAAAAGGATTCCGATTCAAGTGAGACCCCCGGGGCGGTCACTTTTTAGAATGTGTATGCTATCACATAAGTTAACCGGAGAGGATTATTAAAAGATAAAAATGTATACATACAGAGGGGGGTGGGGGTTTTTTAAAGAGGCACGTAGTGTAAATATAGTATGTATATTGAGGTATTTTAAATAACCTCTTGAACGCAGGTGATATAGGAAGATTTTTATAAGTGACCTCCTCGGGGTGAGACCAAGGAGATTAAAACGAACATTAGAAAGGAAAAATCAAGGAGGATCGGGATGAGACACAATAGACACAACCCATGGAACATAGGAAGAAAATTGGGACTTACCCAAACCCTATAGAGGAGATCAAGCGAGTCAAGCAATTAAGGAGCTTGGTAGGTGACACCCAAAGGGAGCTAGAGCCAATACCTAGGAAGATCCAAATTATAGACACAATGTTTCCTCCACAAAATCAACCTCACAAAGACTATATAACACTAGCCATACCTAGTGTCATCGAAGAAGAAAATGACTTTAAGTCAATGGGAAGTGGGTGTACTCCCTTCTTGTTGGAGAGAATGTTTACATAGGGATTACCTGATCCTATTGAAGAAATGGAGATCCCATTGTCAAGGAACTGAAGCCCAAAAAATTTGGTTAAATATTTCCAAATTGATGGATTTCATGTGTAATGGAAATGGCCTATGAACTTTAAGAATAGTGGAATTAAGAGAATTAGAGTGAGTATTTTTGTGAGATCACTTTGAGAACATAGAGGGTGAACTTAATTGATGTAGCAATATAGACATAGTACTTAATTAACTTGGTATGAACAATACTTTTGCAAGAGAGAGCATTAGAGAAGATGACAATAGTTGAGGACCACATTTACTTGGAGCCGGTTCCCCCTCCAAAAGACGTTTGTATTATAGATTCTCCCATAAAGAGAGACTTGGTACAATACAATCTTTGTGTTCCTTTTGTGACCTAGGTGACACAATGAAGATGGAAAGCTTTATGCATCATAAGCAAAACATAAAATTTGCAAAAAACATTAACTATCCCAAGCCCTCAAACACCGTCAAAGGTGGAGAGAGATAGCGAGGAATGAGGGTAGGGAAGAGGAAGAAGAATCATTCATAGGATAAATAAATAGTTCCTCACTTATTATCACTCTTATTGCTTAGCACAGCATAATAGCATAGTAATGAAGATGAAGAAGATCGCAAGCTTAGGCATTGAAGCATGGCTCTTGGTTGGATTTGCATTTCATAGCCAAGAGTGTTGGTGTAGGCTCTCAACTTCTCTACAAGCTTGGAGAAGGAGATGGAGCTCTTGCACTTTGCACTTCGCACAATGAGAGAATGTGTGTGCGTGTGTGTGGAAGAGTATACCCCCCTCTCATGCTTGGTCCACCTCTCTCTCTCTCTCTCTCTCTCTCTCTCTCTCTCTCTCTCTCTCGTAATATTTAATTATATCATTTGGACATATGTCCTCTTTTTCCTCTTTGAGAGAAAGAACTTAATTATTTATTTTTATGCATCTAAATTCTCATTCGGCCCCTTTAAACCCTATCCAATATGACTCAAGCACATCACGAGGGCCACATGTGGAGGATCTTGACATGTGTCTTTTATGTTTCTTAGGTCATTTAGTTTGAATTGAACACTTCAAGCTCTTAGTTATTTAAGCATGGAAACCGTTTATGACTTGAGAGTATACCTTTGAATTAAAAAATTCAAGAACCTTAGTCATTTAAGCATGAGAAGCACCTCAACCTTGGGAAAGGTTCCCACAAACAAAAACCTTAGTCATTTAAGCATGAGAAGCACCTCAACCTTGGGAAAGGTTCCCACAAACACTTTAAGCACTTTAGTTAGCAAGCACGACAAGCACCTCATGCTTGGGTAGGACTCCCACCTCAAGGTCAGCTCTAGTTTGTTGCCTAAGGTCAAAGGAATTTTTAACACTAAATTTTGAAGGTCTTTAATGAAGCTAACACTAAGGTCTTTAAGCTCCATTAGGTAGCATTTCTCTTTAATAGACCATCTCTCATTTGGACCCCTTTAACCTTGGCCCCATGTTGAGATAGATCCATAAGCACATGTCTATCTGTTAACCCTTGTTCCCGTTTTTTCTCCCACAGTAAATGTTCAAATTAATATGAGAAAATCATTTGGGTTGGTTAGATATTAGATTTTATGACATTACCTCTCTCTTGAAATCATAGTCGTCCTCGACTATGAGGTAGAAGAGATAAAGTCTTAGTTATTAGTCTACGTTTGTTAGCGGGTAGAGGATCCCTTTTCACCCTCCGACATCATTTTTTCTCATGTTAAACTGATCATTGAATATGGAAAGTGCCAGGGGAGAAAAATCTATAATATTGGTTAAGCTGGCATACCGGCAATAGTAGGGATCCAAAGGGAGGCCCACCTGCAAAAAAACAATGTGCAAGAATGGGCTTTAAAGACCCTAAGGTTCAGCCCATTAAGACTTCCAAAATTCTAAGGTTCCAAAAATCAAACGTTGTTTCCAATGGTCAAGATTAAGAAAATTGGATGCTTTGTGTGTGTACAAAAAGGTCTTCATGAGTCCTACATAGGAGGGGGTGAGCCCTCTAAGTAGGGGATGAGAGAGAAACACACACACACACACACACTCACAAGCTTCCTTTACACAAAGGGAATAAGGGACACATGTGAGCTCCCTAGCTCAGTTTCCCCCAAGGTGCACTCAAATCCTATTGGATGGCCATAGAGGTGGACCGATGAGAATTAGGCTAGAGTACTTTTAGTTTAATTCATTTAAAAACACTTGATAAAAGAAAGAATAAGAATTAACCTCTCTAGAAGACTATTGGACAGTTTCCCAAGGGGTCTAATGAGCATTCAACAGCCCAATGGCTTGCCTGATCCCTATTGGCCAGAAGACAAAGGGGTCCAATGAGAGTTTAGTTGCATTATTGAATTTCCTAAAGCTCTCACAAAAGGAGAAAGGGGGACACATGTCAGAAGGCTATCACTTATGCCTCTTAATTCCTATTGGCTAAGCTTGGAAAGGTTTAATGGAAAGCTAGCAGGAGGCGTCGACCAAGATGAGAGAGGGGGCTCATTTGTGAAGGCATTATTCACTTGCACACTTACACTAGCTCATGTGTGAAGCAAGAAGAATCTCTCTCTCCTTCTCAAACTTTAATGGAAATTTTATCACCTACTCCAAGCTTGTGAGAAGGGAGGCCTACACCAACAACTCTTGGCTTTGTGATGCAAATCCAACCAAGATCCAAGCTTCAATGCATGCTCATCTCCTCTACCATGCTAATTACTAAGCTATGCTATGCTAATATGAGTGATTATGTGAGGAGAAATACATCTTTCTCGTAAGACTACTCCTTTCTCTCAATCTACTCTCATACCCCGCTAGTTCTCACCATCTTCGAAGGTGTGTGAGGTCTTGGGTCTGAGACTGTAAGGGAATTGATGTTGTTTTATATAAGTGTTTTTCTTAGTGCTTGAAGCTTCCATCTTCATTGCACTAGCTAGTTATTAAAGGAACACAAAGAATTGTAAAAATAAAATGTCTCTTTTGATGTGGAAAACCTATAATACAAAGCCTTTTGGAGGGGGGACCGGTGGAGAGGGGGAATGGGGGAACACGCCCAACACAAACACAAGGGCCTCTCTATAGCTCAGGGTATCCACAACACCCCTATCCTCTCGGAAAACACCTTCAAAAAATACATTTCGCCTTGGAAAACCACTGCCTCCTCAATTTCCAATGGTCACACACTCCACAAATCCACCACACAAAGCACACTTGATGCCACGGTCTATCTCCACCCTTACGCACGCACACAGCCGCTCAATCTCACTCTCTCACACAAAACACCGTCAGTCCGGGGGGCACACACTTCCACACACCCGGCACCGAGGGGAAACATCAAAGTAGGAGGAAGACAAGGGGGGAAGGGGAAACAACAACAAGACGGCGCAACAATGGCTTGATTGCACTTCAAAAGGCATGTACACATGCTTGCACTACCATCACCATGGCAATTTTCAAGAAAAAAATACAAAGGGATAGGTTTGTCAGAGAACTCCACTTTGCAGGCTTCAAACGGCACAAAAAAAGCCAACCCAAGAACTCACACACACTTCCTATCTTGGCTCTCTGTAGGCTCACCGGTTCAAGGCCCTGGCAAGAAGCCTTCTCTGGAAAAAAGCGTAAAAAATGACTCAAAAATGGATTATATAGGGGTGCCCCTTTCAATTTGGGCATTTGGGCTTTGATTGGTCCACTTTGCATCCACATTTGGTAAGTTTGGGTGAGGTAGCCGCCTCTGGCTTCATGTGCTCAATTTCTCTCTCTTTTGCACTTGAGGGGGGGCATTAGCGACGTCGCTATTGCCCCTAGACACTTTCTTATTTTTTCGTTTTCCTTCATTTTTTACCCTTTGGGAGCTTAGCTTTGCAATGCACCCTTTGATTTCTCTCTTTGACCACCTATGTCTGGCTCACACCTGCCTTCTCTCTCTCTCTATTTCTCTCTCCTCCTTCTCTTTTGGTCCGGCTCCCACCTTGCCTTTTGCCTTGGCTTTCCCTTGCTTGTGGGCTTGGAATGTCCCGCTTGCACCTTTCACTAAGCGCCCCCCTAGGGATTTCTTCCTCCCTCTCTCTATCTCACTAACCGCGGGAGTCTTCCCCTTAGTGAGCAATAGCGATATCGCTTTTTTTTTTTTTTGTGGGGGGGGGGGGGGGGGGGGGGGTTCCTTGCCTCCAAAATACTTGGCAGCCTTGGGCTTGTGGGACTGGTCGCCTGAGGATTGCCACGTCATCTTTGCGATACCACCACAGTGAAAGCGTCGCCGGGTAGGACCACCCCATGCGCCAACGACCGGGAAAAACCGTCGCCAGGCTCCCTTGCGCCACCACTACACAGTGCCCCTAGGGGCCGCCATATCCATACAATACAAGAGCTCCCACTCTACTCTATGCTCTACTATGGGCTCACATTGATGCCTTTATACCATATGCCCTCAGGCCTTGCTAATGCATAGGAGATCACTCCCAATCCATGTGGCGGCATTACAAAGGACTACCTCCAAAGGCCTTCAATTTTCCTAGAAAAAAACCTTCAAAAAACACTTCAAGAATGAAAAATTTCCCCCTTCTTCAGAGCATTGCTCCCTTTGGCTCAATGACGGCATGCCCGAATCGGCAAAACCCACTGAAAATTGCCGTTGTGGACCTCGACCCACCCAACCTTCACCACCTCTTGAGCCTTCCGAGGTTGCAAACCGAGGTCGTCAAAACCAACCAAAATCATTTGCAAGCTCACCACCGCCAAATGCTCCCAACCTCATCTTGTTGTATCTTGCTGACCAAGTATTCGATTGACGTGCAATCTCTTCCTGCCACCTCCACATGAAGCGTACTATCATCGAGAACCTTGGTGAGGCCATAAAGATGCCAGATGACACATTCTTCAATGGGGGCAAGTGGGCTCAAACCCGATCCCTTGAAAAGTCTCGATTGACCATAACTTGCTAACCAGAGCTCCGATCCGCAATCTGGGAAGACAGGCATGCTCCATAATTTGAGCTCTACACATGCATCCACTAACATCAGCCTGGGCCACCTGTCCCCAACTGTCCTATCCGACGGGGATCTGCAACACCTTCTATCTTTGAACTTCAGTATCTTGAGCTTCCGGGCTCCGTTTGACGAGTCGTTTGGATCGCCTTCTAGAGCACATCGAACACTGCATTCCAAAACACTACTTGGCACTTCGGGCATCTTCACGTGCTATCCCATCTGGACCATCCCTTAGCTCTTTTGGCCTAAAAAACCACTTTAGACATACATTCCCGCTATCATTTAGCTGCCCAAGACTTTGGTACCTACCCTAGCCTTTTGCACTGCACTTGCCTGCAACCTTTGCTTGGCATAGACCACTTTGTAGCTCGAACCAACTTTGGCTGCACTGCGGGCTCCATGTAAATCCGATCCTCAACTCTTGTCAATAGCTGAATTTCTCTCTCTTTTGAAGTATTGTTCATTCCTATCTAACTAGGTGTTATGCTTTTTGTTTCTCTCTCCACCCAAGCACTCTTGTTATGCTCATTAGGAATCTTTGTTCATATTATTTTGCGCTACACACAAGTTACTAGGCCATTAAATGTTACATTGGTAATAGAGCACAAGGTTTCTATTTTCTTGCTCAAGAAGGGAGGTCCTCAAGCTAGCTATAAATGGTTGGTATTATTAATTGCAACTGAGTAAGTAGAATAGGGATTTTTCAGTCTTGCAGTGCACATGTCTTTGTGCAAATAACGGGGCATCACCGTCGAGAGGAGTCCTACAGGGCTTTTGCCTATGGCTTAACCACTAGTGAGCTATTTAGAAGCTTGACAAGAGCTGGTGTTGTTTTGGTGTTGAAAGACCCTCTCTTCTATTCCTTGAAATTAGTGGTATTTGAGCCATGGGTACAGTAGCTTGAGTGCTTTTCTAAAGGGGTAAAGAGGAGTAGCAACTAGGGCTTGAAGTGCCAAAGTACACCTAAACAATTTCACACCTAGAACTTGTTAGAATGGCTAACAATAGTAAAGAGAGTGAAATTAATGTTGATAGCTTTGATTTTGCTAATGAGTAGGCTACTAATGATGTACCTATACTTGTTAACTATCTTATTTCTAGGCTTCAAAGGCCACGGACTATCCATCCCTCCAAAGTGAAGTGCAACGGCAGCTTCCTGCTCATGGGATTCTCCAAGCTCCCCACCATGATGAGAGAGTACCTAGGAAGCCTCCTTGCAAGACTCCCAAAAGAGGCCTCTCTGTGAGCGCGCGGATGCGGTGTGTGTGCGGAGAGTGAGAAGGAGAGAGAGGGAGACAGAGATCAGGACACAGGATGTGGGTGGAGCTCCCAAATCTCACTGTATGAGTACCATGTGAGAATGTGAGTGAGAGCTCCTTATTCTTTGTATGTATAAAGAATAAGGAGATAAATGTGGGCGGCCGGACACTGGTCGGCGGACAAAGGTAAAGCACGGTGAGGCACACCGCCTTTACCTAACATTCTCCCACTAAAGGCTGTGTGCTGATAAGTGGCGAGAAGACTAGCCTACAACTAGTATATACAAGAGGTGAGAGAAGAAGGCTCTCAACCTATGCCCACTGGCTCACTCTGTAACCGCTCTAGTGTAGATGCAACATGCATACCACTACGGCTAGAGCTACGATGACACTCCTGATGCAAGTATCGAGTGACGACCTGCATGGATCCACAATGCACAATGCCAGTGTCAGTCATCGCACGATTGACAACTCCCACTGCAAATGCACCAACCGCATAAGCAAGATCAGGTCTCGAAACCAAAAGGTCAAACATGAGAGACCCGAAAGCCGACGAAACATGCACTATGTGTGCCAATCTATCCCTGTCAGCAACCTCAGTGCCACATGTATCCTCATCAGGAACCACCTGACTATACATCACCATGTCAGCATCATCTGGCAAAGGCATGTTCTCTGAGAATGACTGCAAAACCAAAAAAGCAGCACCACTGTAATCACACACAGCTGTTTGAAGGACATTGTCGCCCTCAAACGTATTAGACGCATCATAGAACAATGCATCGGTCTCTGGCTCAACTGAAGTCACCTCAACTGATGACTGACAAAGTTGTGCATTCCCAGAGATACCATTGTCTGTGTGAACGTCACCACAAGACAAATGCACAACTTGTTCTCCATGCAGCACATCCGCAAAAGAGACACGCCTCGTCTCTCACTCTAAACATGGCTGCAAATACACAGAGACTACACCTCCTCGTGTGTCAGAAATATTCAAAGGGTATACCAAACCACTCCTAGCACCTCTGGCTATCACCGGTGATCCCCTATGCATCTGAAATGACCACTCTCCAAGTAGTACACAATGTCCACTACTCTGCAACTCACGCACTGAAATGAGATTCTGACTAAGTCCTAGTACATAACGTACATCTCGTAGCGTAAGCAATGCACCGCTAGGCAAGGACATGCATACATCTCCAGCACCCTCTATGTCATATGCTGAACCATCAGGAAACTGCACACAACCAAGTCTCCCACTAGAGAAAGAGAAAAACAAATCACGACGTGGCGTCACGTGAAAAATTGCATGCTCGTCTAGTAGAAAACGCATAGACAATGTGCTATCCCAAGACACAAAGTAGTCTGAAGGTAAGCTAGACTCAAAAGAGACATGCCCGTCACACGCATACTCTCTAGCATCTATCCTCATAGTAGCACCATGCATTTGCCTCTTTCGTTGCCTCATACGCCTGAAGCAACGGCGCCTAATATGCCCCTTATGGCCGCAGTGCCAACATGTCAGTCGCAATAGTGAACGAGAACCGCCTCTAATCTGAAGCGTCTCCATGCCAAAACTATGGCAAACAATGCTTGAGATCACAAGACTCTCCCACCCGAGAGCAAAACACTGTCTCAAGCAAAGAAGGATACACAACTCCTCACTCTTGCGAGAGTGGATACAAAAACACAAAAGTGTGTCCAAACTGACAAAACCTGTCAAAGTGAGAGTAAACACTCGATCAAAAACTATGGCGAGAATCTGGGAAAAATCCGACAAAGTTTCCCCTGAAAACTGAGCAAAAACTCAAGTACAATCTCTACCATAAACCATAACACTACTCAATGCCAATGAGTAGAAATGCCAAAATGGCTCCACATTTTCACATGAAATGGCAATCCGCACTCAACGTACATCAACGGAGTGACCGTGCATAAGCAAGTGCCAAAAGATTTGCAATCCGGAAACTTGATCAATGCGAAAACAATGCTCCCAAGAGAGCTCACTGGCACTTGAAAGTGCTCGCCAAAATGCATGTATAATGGGCATCAACCATGCGCCATAACCATATGCAAACCATCCGCAAAGACCATGAATCCAAGCACAAAATCACTGCCAAAGTATCCTATGAAAACGAGTGAAAGAAGCTCCACCTGTGTACTCAAAAAAAAAAAATGCGTCTCTCAAGAGACCGCTTTGTTGGTCTGTAAATGCCTCTGTACTTCGTTGCCCAAGTCTACCAAAACATCCTCAAACCACAAGCTTAACACAAGCTGCAATTGCATCTTCAGCTCAGAATTTATGCACTCAACTTCAAGCATCTCCCGTGCTTCCAAAAGTGCATCAAACTCGCACACAATGCGACAACAGAAAATCTGGAATTTCTGTATACAGTCAGTCTGAGCTGAATATCAGCAAAACGGTGAGGAATTTGCAAAACATTTCTTCTGCAAAGTTGTAGACCACGTCGAAACGGATGGGCACGTGAACCAGAATTCTCAGATCTGCATTTTACAAGGAGAAAAACGAATCATAAAATAGTGTTGCTGCGCACATAGTTTTTAGGGTAGCACCTTCACTTACACACAATCTTCCACACTCCTTTCTGAGCTTCCACAACAGCATACATCACTCTCAACTGAGCTCACAAGCTCCCATTGCATTCTCACAAAGCTTCCAAGCTTTCTTCATCTCTCCACCACCGAGAGCGAGCGAGCTATCACCTCGAAGCTCTCAAAGCCGTCGTGCTCTCCACGGTCACCATAGCTCTGATACCAATTGTGAGTGCGCGAATGCGGTGCGTGTGCGGAGAGTGAGAAGGAGAGAGAGGGAGACAGAGAGCAGGACACAGGATGTGAGTGGAGCTCCCAAATCTCACTATATGAGTACCATGTGAGAATGTGAGTGAGAGCTCCTTATTCTTTGTATGTATAAAGAATAAGGAGATAAATGTGGGCGGCCGGACCCTGGTCGGCGGACACAGGTAAAGCACGGTGAGGCACACCGCCTTTACCTAATACTCTCTGTGATCTCGGAAGAAGAAGAGGATCCATACGAAGGGCTCAAAAATTTTCTTCTTGATGATGCATCTCCTTTCCAAAGGAGAACTCAAGAGCCCCTACCAAAGGAACGAGAAAGAAATGTGTCTCCTGCCACCTCGGCGGAGATGGCTCCACGAAGACGGCGGGCAAAATGCTCTCCATCACCTCCTAATCGGAGAAAAACATTGCACACTTCTCCACACCATAATTCAAACAGGGATGACAAAAAGCGAGAGAAGAAAAAGGCGAAAAAGAGGTCACCCTCTTCTCCATCTTCTTCATTCTCTTCCTCTTATGAAGAAAGTGATGGTGCAGACAATGTAATGGAAATGGCCTATGAACTTTGAGAGTAGCGGAATGAGGAAAGTAGGTGCAACACTTTTAAGAGATTACTTTGTGAGCATAGCGGGTGAACTTCATTGATGGTAGCAACATAAACATGGTACTTAGTATAACTTGGCATGAATACTTTTGCAAGAGAGAGAGTTTAGAGAACATGACAATAGTTGAGGACCGGATTCATATGGAGCCAGTCCCCCCTCCAATAGGCATTTGTATTATAGTTTCTTCCATCAAAAGAGACTTGGTACAATACAATCTTTGTGTTCCTTGTGACCTTGGTGATGCAATGAAGATGGAAAGCTTCATGCATCACAAACATAACATAACATAAACTTGAAGAAAGCATTAACTATCCCAAGCCTCATTCCCAATGCCTCAAACACCTTCGAAGGTGGAGAGAGCTAGCGGGGAATGAGGATCAGGAAGAGGAAGAAGAAACATTCCATAGGAGAAAGAATTAGTTTCTCACTTATCATTACTCTTCTTGCTAGCATACATAATAGCATAGTAATGGAGATGGAGAAGATGGCAAGCTTAAGCATTGAAGCATGACTCTTGGTTGGATTTTCATTCCATAGCCAAGAGTGTTGGTGTAGGCGTTCACTCTCACAAGCTTGGAGAAGGAGGTGGTGTTCCTCAACTTTCACCAAGTGAGAATGGTGTCTCCAATGAGTGTGTGTGATGGTGTATATCCCCCTAGCACCTCCCTTTCTTGCTTTGGGAAAAAATTCTACTTGCTACAAGCTCATTGGACCCCTCTCCTCTTAGCCAATCACATCCAGCATGCAGTCAAGCATATGGGTAGTCTTTTGACAAGTGCCCTCCTTACCCCTTAGGGAGAGAGAGCTTGAAATTATCTAGATATTTGCTAGGTGGAAGTAAGAGCTCATTGGACCCCTCTTTAGCCCAACCAATAGCATTCAAGCACCCATGTGGTTAAGCTTAGTGAGAGTCTGACATGTGTCCCATGTGCTCTTTTAGAATTCCCCTAAATTTGAGATTTTTATGTTAGGAAGTTTCTCAAGCAACTTCCTCATTAAGTGAGTAGGTTCTCTTTTTGACTCAAGCATCTTACCCCCCATGCATGGGAAGCTTCTCAAGCAACTTCCTCATTAAATGTGACAAGTACATCAAGTACCTTAGTCATCAAGCATGACAAGCACCTTAGGTGGAGTTCCCACCTCAAGCACAGCTGTAGCTTGCCTAAGTCTAGGTCGGGTTCTCACCTCAAGCACAGCCCTAGCTGGCCTAAGTTTAGGTCGGGTTCCCACCTCAAGCAGAGCCCTAGCTTGCTTAAGGTCAAAAGAACTTTCAACACTAACCATTGGAGGCCTTTAATGAAGCTAACCCTAAGTTCTTTTAAGCTTCATTAGCTAACCTTGATCTTTGGCAGACCATCTCTCATTTGGGCTGCTTTACCATTGGCACCGTGTTGAGATAGATCCGTAAGCACATGTCTATATTCTAACCCTTGTTCCCATTTATTATCCCATAGTAAATGATCAGTTTAATATGAGAAAATCATTTGGGTTGGTTACATTTGATGACATTACCTCTCTCTTGAAATCATAGTCGTCCTCGACTATGAGGTAAAAGAGATAAAGTCATAGCTATTAGTCAATTTGTGTTAGCGGGTAGAGGATCCCTTTTTACCCTACGAAATCATTCCAAGATGGATAACTAATCCATTTGGTGCTTGGGAGACATAGCTGCCACAAGCATGTCTGCTCTTTAGTGCATTTCATCCTCCCAAGTAGAGTGACAAATTCTACATGGTGTTTGAGAGACGTCGTCATCCCAAACATGATTCTTAGTATGCATACTACTTAAATCTGTGCACAATAAAGAGAGAATTAGTCTTATAAGACAAAAACGTTAATCATTTGAAAGAAACATGTACATTTGGTTACTCTAATGTAACATTGTAAGCGTTGACAAGGTTCATACTATCCTTAAGTTGGATTCCTTGCATCCATCTAGCATCTTCAAAAGGATAATTTTTGAACTTAATAAGATACCTTCGGATAATCTTACCATGTCGTAGTACCTTCTTTTCATGCCGAAGAATAGCTTTGGGTTGTAGTACCTCTTCTTGATCTTCGATATGGGAAGGGTCTTCAATAATTGGTTCATTTGGAGGTTCTCCTTTGTAGGGCTTGAGTAGGCCCACATGAAAAGCATTGTGTATGAGCCAATGGCTAGGTAACTTGAGTTGATAAGCTACCTCATTGATTGGCTTCAAAATTTGAAAAGGACCATAGTATCTTTTTGCTAGTTTAGCATAATACTTTTGATGGCCCGTAGGGTTTTTGCCCATCGTTTGCCTTAATCGAGCCTTAGGAAACTTAAGTAAGACCCAATCATTTTCTTTGAATGTTAAGGCCCTTCTGTGCTTGTCAACAGCAGCTTTTTGCCTTATTTGGGAGATGGATATAGCCTCCTTAATCTTTTGAAAAGATGTTTGCAGGTCACGGCTATACTCATTGGCAGCGAAGATCTTCCCATGTACTTTGAGTAGCAAGGGACTTTTAGGTCTTCCTTCTATGATTTCAAAAGGTTCTTTTCCCGTAGAAGTGTGGATAGTATTATTATACGCATACTCTACAAGAGGTAAGTACTTTTCCCATTGTGAGTGTTGATCTACTTCTGTGACATAGGTCTTTAGTAGATCTGTGACATAGGTCTTTAGTAGATCTCTGACATAGGTCTTTAGTAGATCAAGAATCGTAAGATTGGCTATCTCACTTTGGCCATCCGTTTTTTGGTGATATGCCTCCAAAGAGAAATTCAATCTGTACCTAGAATTTCAAAGAGACCTTTCCAGAAATTACTGGTCATTCTAGGATCTCTATCTGACATGGTGGACGTTGGCAATCCATGGTGTTTGAAAATATGTGATATGAAGAGAGTTGCCATTTGGTGTGCCTTAATAATCTTCTTGACAGGGATAAAGTGTGCTTGCTTGCTAAACCTGTCGACTATTGTCCATATTCCCGTATTCCCATGGATAGATTTTGGTAATCCAAAGATAAAATCCATGGATATACTCTCCCATGGCAATGGCTGGAGTAATCCGGGTTGCTTCCCTCTATCATAATTGGTCTTTTGGCATACTACACATTTTGAAACATACTCTTGTATGTCCACTTTCATGGTAGGCCAATAAAAGTATGTTTCTACTCCTTGAAGAGTAGTTTGAATGCCTCTATGCCCCGCATAGGGAGGAGCGTGGGATTCATACATGACTTTCTCACGAAGGGAGTGGGTAACACATAGCCTATTGCCATGGAGAAGATAACCATCCTACAAGGTGAATGGTTCCTCTTTCTTCCATAAAGAAAGGGCTGACATTATGCTTTAAAATCTGGTTCAGTAGCATACTCATCTATCATAGAAGATAGATCATTGTGAGTTGCTATTGACACAGCATTAACTTTTGGTCGTCGTGAAAGTGCATCAGCCACTTGATTGTGCTTACCAGCAATGTGAGCAATGTGAAAACTAAATTGTGAAAGAAAATTTGCCCACCTCATTTGTTTGTCGAAAAGCTTTGTTTGCGTCATGAAGCACTTGAGACTTTGATGGTCTGTTTGTAAGATGAATGGAGTCCCCAATAGACAGTGCTTCCATGTGTCTAGGGCATGTAGAACAGCTAACAGCTCTTTCTCATAAATGCCTAAGACCCGTTCATCCGTGTTGAGCCTTCGGCTCTCATAGGCTATGGCAAGCACTTCTTGAAGCAAGACTGCTCCAAGGCAATCACCACAAGCATCACATTGGACCTCAAATGGCTTTGAGAGATCCGAAATCATAAGGACTGGTCGGGAGATAAGCTTCTCTTTGAGCTTGTCAAAAGCACTTCGCTCCTTAGCAGTCCATGAATACTTAACTTTTTTCTTTGTTAAGTCATGTAATGGTCCTGCTATTTGAGAGAATTTTGTTATGAAGCATCTATAGTGTGCACACATACCAATAAAGCTTCTTAGCTCATGTAGATTCCTTGGATTAGGCCATGCTTTTATTACCTCCAACTTTGATGGATCCATACGGATACCATCTCAAGAGATAATGTGACTAAGTATTGAATCTCTTGAAGGAAAATTTCACTTTTCTTTTGATTGAGAAAAATCTTATTCTCCCTTAATGCTTGAAAATTACTTGGAGATGTTGCTTGTGTTCCTCCAAGGAATTGGAGTAGATGATGATATCATCAAAGAAGACTCTAGTGCGTTTACGGTAGGGTTTAAAAATTTTCTCCATTAATTGATTGAATGTAGCTGGTGCATTAGTCAAGCCAAAAGGCATGACTAGATATTCATAAAGGCCAAACGTTGTACAAAACGTAGTCTTTAGGATATCTTCATTCACTATCCTTATTTGATGGTAGCCACTTTTAAGGTCAATCCTACTGAAGTAGGTAGAGCGTTGTAGCTTATCAAACAGATCTTTTACCTCGGGTACGGGAAATTTGTTTTTGATAGTGATTTGATTTAGTGTGCGATAGTCCACACACATGCAGTATGTACCATCTTTATTTTGCACTAAAAGGATTGGAGAGCAAAAGGGAGAGGATCTAGGCCTCACCATTCCTTTGTCTACCAATTCTCTTGCCTCATGATCTCCTCTCTGTTGAGCTTGTGAAACTCGATAGGGAGGTTTGTTAGGCAGTGAGCTTCCTGATAGGAGCTCAATTTGATGGTCATCATCCCCTCGTTTTGGAGGTAAGTCCATAAGGATATCATCAATGAACAAATCTTGGAATCCTTTTAGAAAGTTAGACAAGTCCAACTCTTCTTGATTCCTACCATTCACCTTTGATGAAACATTAGGATCTTTTTGGGATTCTTTGACAAAAATCATGTCCACAAAAACTGAGATTTTCATTGATTTATAAAGGGCGAGAGGATTTACAAGTGGTATGGTACGACTAGACTCATTATCATCTATATACATAGTCTTTCCTCTGTAGGTGAAGTAGACTCTCCTTTTAGGAAACTTCATGTTGGTAGCCATGCAGTTGAACCATGGTATCCCTAGGATAACATCCTCATGTTGGAGAGGAGAGATGAAGAAGTCTTCTTTGTTGACATAGCTTTGGACATGAAGCCTCAACTTCCCAATCAAGGGAGTAACGGAGACTTGTTATCTTTTGAAAGCGGCATCGGCCATTACAGCATCTCCCATCTCAAATGGCCAACTTCATCGATATGAAGTTTACCAGAACCAGGGTCAAACAGGATGAAAGCATCATGCTCCCTTATCTTTCCCCAAGCATAGGAGAGAGGTGATCCTTTGCAATGAGTATCCTCTTTTGAAGCTTCAATAGTGGAAGCTCTAGGAGTCTCATTACGAGCATTTCTTTTTGGGCAAGAACGATAGCCATGTCCTTGCTCCCCATTTGTGATCCTTGCGAAAAGTTTCAAGCTCTTCAGGAGAGAGTTTATTTTTACCTTTGTGAAATCCTTTCTCCTTGGAACGATTGTTGTTGTTGTTGTTGGAATGGCCGTGGGAAAACTTTTGGGCATTAATTTTTCCCTTTGCATCACTTTTGTCTTTATTTTCCATGGGTTGGACATTCTGTCTAACCCCTTGTTGGACATTGATGGGTGAAGCAACCATGGTATGGTGGATTACTTTGCTGATAGAGTCAGGCCATTGAGAGTTGACATACTCGGCCATCTCCTCATGTAATCCTGCACAGAATTGTTGTTTTTGCTCAGCAAAGTCTTTCTTTTGAAAGACAGTAGCCTTGAGATGTAAATCCCAAAACTTGTCCACATATTTGTGGATAGACTCATGAGAGAAAAGCCTTAAACTCCGCCATTCGATGAGCACTTTGTCCTTTGCATCACTTGCAAGGAATTTCTTCATGATGGAAACTCGTAGAGTTTTCCATGTCTTTGGTGCTTCGCCATTGCCTCGAAGACTAGCCCACCATTAAAGAGACGATTTTTGGAAGTGCATAGCTACATGGTGTAGCTTGGAGGAATCCGTGAAGCCCTTGTCTCCAAAGTCCGCATCAAATTGTTAGATGAAGGCCAATACTTTGTCGGTAGCACCAAAGGTTCCATCATAGGTGAGAAAAGAGATACTCTTTCCTCCCTCTTTGAACTTCTTTAGCTTTTGTGACCTTCGCCATGCAGGGTAAGATTTGCGATGTCCTCCCCTCTTATATACTCTAGGAGAATAGCCATAGCTTTCATCGGTAGAGGAGGAAGGTGAAGACGAAGGAGAAGAGGGTAGCCTCTTTCTTGCCCTTTTCTTCCTTGGTTTCCTCTCTTCCCTTTTGGAGTGACGAGGAGAAGGACTATGGGTTAACTGTTTCCTCTTGGGAGGAGTTGGCGGTCGTTTAGTCCTCCTTCTTTGTGGAGCCACATCTTCGGAGGAATATAGGTGCTCATTGTTTTCTTGATCTTTGGATTCCTCCTCTCATATGGGAGAGAGTCTTCTTTTGGGGGTCTCTGCAAGAGGCCTCGTAAGCTCTCTCTCCTCTTGGAGAGGAAAGGAAATCCCATAAGCACAAAGCTATTGAGTAACTTTGGCTTGCAAAGTGGGGTTACCCATAGCTTGTTGCAACCTACTGACAAGATAATTAACAAACATGGGAGCATCATCATTGGCACCTTCATGTGCAAAATCAAAGTTATCAATGTTCATTCTCCTCTCTTGATTATTGTCAGCCATGCTAATTAAACTTACGTGTTTACTTAGTGTATGCTTTGACAATTCAAAACCTTAGTTGCTACTCCTCTTAGCCTATGAAAATAGGCACATAAGTATCTACACCCACGGCTCGAATTGGTTAATTATAGAGAGTAGTTGAGTGAGTCTAACATAGCGAAGTTGTCGAGGGAGAGCTCCTTTCGGACTTCTTATGGCTCAATAATGGTAAAGCCATAGGCAAATCTAAATAGACTCCATTATTAAGTCCAAAGCTCCCAAAGTGTGCACCATATCCCACATAGTGGTTTCAACAAAACCGATAATAGATCCCAATCCCACTTACCCTAATATAATTAACAGAATCAACCATTAATAGGATACTTAAGGACCTCTCTTCTTAAGCAAGAAAAGAGAAACCAAATGCTCTGATACCAATGTAATGAAAATGGCCTATGAACTTTGAGAGTAGCGGAATTAGGAAAGTAGGTGAAGTACTTTTAAAAGATTACTTTGTGAGCATAGTGGGTGAACTTAATTGATGGTGGCAATATAAACATGTACTTAGTTAACTTGGCATGAACAATACTTTTGCAAGAGAGAGAGTTTAGAGAACATGACAATAGTTGAGGACCGGATCATATGGAGCCGGTTGCCCCTCCAAAAGGCATTGTATTATAGTTTCTCCCATCAAGAGAGTTTTGGTACAATACAATCTTTGTGTTCCTTGTGACCTTGGTGATGCAATGAAGATGGAAAGCTTCATGCATCACAAACATAACATAACATAAACTTGAAGAAAGAATTAACTATCCCAAGCCTTAGTCCCAAGGCCTCAAACACCTTCGAAGGTGGAGAGAGATAGCGGGGAATGAGGATAGGGAAGAGGAAGAAGAAACATTCCATAGGAAAGAGAAGTAGTTCATCACTTATCATTACTCTTCTTGCTAGCATACATAATAGCATAGTAATGGAGATGGAGAAGATGGAAAGCTTAAGAATTGAAGCATGACTCTTGGTTGGATTTGCATTTCATCGCCAAGAGTGTTGGTGTAGGCTTTCACTCTCACAAGCTTGGAGAAGGAGGTGGTGTTCCTCAACTTTCACCAAGTGAGAATGGTGTCTCCAATGAGTGTGTGTGATGCTGTATATCCCCCTAGCACCCCCCTTTCTTGCTTTGGGAAAAAATTCTACTTGCTACACGCTCATTGGACCCCTCTCCCCTTAGCCAATCACATCCAGCATGCAGTCAAGCATATGGGTAGTCTTTTGACAAGTGCCCTCCTTACCCCTTAGAGAGAGAGAGCTTGAAAATATCTAGATATTTGTTAGGTGGAAGTAAAAGCTCATTGGACCCCTCTTTAGCCCAACCAATAGCATTCAAGCACCCATGTGGTTACGCTTAGTGAGAGTCTGACATGTGTCCATTTGCTCTTTTATAATTCCCTAACTTTGAGATTTTCATGCATAGGAAGTTTCTCAAGAAACTTCGTCATAAAGTGAGTAGGTTCTCTTTTTTACTCAAGCATCTTACCCCCCATGCATAGGAATCTTCTCAAGAAACTTCCTCATTAAATGTGACAAGTACCTCAAGTACCTTAGTCATCAAGCATGACAAGCACCTTAGGTGGAGTTCCCACCTCAAGCACAGCCCTAGCTTGCCTAAGTTTAGGTTAGGTTCCCACCTCAAGCACATTCCTAGCTTTCCTAAGTTTAGATCGGGTTCCCACCTCAAGCACAGCCCTAGCTTGACTAAGGTTCTCACCTCCAGCACAACCCTAGCTTGCTTAAGGTCAAAAGAACTTTTAACACTAACCATTGGAGGTCTTTAATGAAGCTAACCCTAAGGTCTTTTAAGCTTCATTAGTTAACCTTGCTCTTATGCAGACCATCTCTCATTTGGGCCCCTTTACCATTGTCCCCATGTTGAGATAGATCCGTAAGCACATGTCTATATTCTAACCCTTGTTTCCGTTTATTATCCCATATTAAATGATCAGTTTAATATGAGAAAATCATTTGGGTTGGTTAGATATTAGATATTTGATGACAGATAAGGAGGATCAATGCAATAAAAAGGCGAGAAAGAGGTCACCCTCTTCTCCATCTTCCTCAAATTCTTCATCTTCTGAAGAAAGCGATGGTGCAGCTTTTGAACCATCAAAAAGAAGAGTACATAGGAAGAGGTCTTCCAAGCTCAATAAGTTCAAAGAGGGAGGAAAGAGAATCTCCTTACCTACGATGGCACATTTGGTGCTCCAGACAAAGTCTTGGCCTTTATCCAAAAATTTGATGCGGCGTTTGGAGATGAGGGCTTCACGGAGTCCTCTAAGCTATGCCATGTAGCCATGCACTTTCAAAATCCGCCAGGCAATGGTGGTCTAGCCTACGGGAAAACGGTGAATCTCCACGAACATGGAAAGCTTTAAGAGCTTCCATTATGAAGCAGTTTTTGGCCACCGATGCCAAAGACAAAGTAGTCACCAAATGGAGAAGCTTGAAGCTTTCCCCCTACGAATCCATTCACAAATATTTAGACAAGTTTTGGGACTTACATCTCAAAGACACTATCTTCAAAAAGATAGATTTTGGAGGGCAAAAGCAACAATTTTGTGCACGCTTAACTGAAGAAATGGTGGAGTATGCCAACTCCCAAAGGTCACGCACCATATCTGTGGTTATATACCGTACTATGGTGGCTTCTCAAATCAATTTCCAAATAGGGGCACGGACAACAAGGGTTCCAATAAGCCTAAGGGGAAGGACAATGTCCAAAAGTCTCCTAAGGGCAATTCCAATAACAACAAAGCTAAGGAGAAGGGAGTTTACAAAGGCAAAAACAAACTCTCTCCTGAAGAGCTTGAGCGTTATCGCAAGGATAACTGTTGTTTCAAGTGCGGCGAGCAAGGACATGCGTACCGCGCTTGTCCCCAAAAGAACACCCGCCATGAGCCTCATATAGCTACCTTGGTTGAAATCCAAGAAGAGTAAGCTCACCACAATGATATCCTCTATGCCATGCTTGGGGAAAGGTAAGAGAACATGATGCTTTTATTCTCTTTGACCCTAGTTCTACTCACAATTTCATATCCATAGAGTTGGCTACCAAGCTAGGCATCCAAGCCTATGAGATGGGAGATGTCGTACCCGCAAATGGCGCTTTCAAGGGGCAAGAAGCTTCAATCACTCCCTTAATTGGGAAATTGAGGCTCTATGTCCAAAGCTATGTGGACAAAGAGGAATTCTTTATCTCTTCTCTCAAGCACGAGGATGTAATCCTAAGGGCACCATGGTTTGATCGCATGGTTGCCAATGTTACACTCCCTGAAAAGAGAATCTACTTTAGGTTCATAGAAAAAGATATGTACATAGATGCTAAGGAAATGGGTAGCACCATGCCCATTGTACATATGCAAGCTTTCAATAAGTCAATAAAAAGCTCTATTTCTGTGTACATGATTTTTGTTAAAGATTCTCAAAATGAACCTAATGCTTTACAAAAGAAGGTATGAACAACCACAAGGAATTGATTGTTATCCAATTTTCTCAAGGGGTTTCAAGATGTCTTTATTGACAGCAATTCTTGTGAACTACCTCCTAAACGAGGCAATGATGACTATGCAATTGAACTCCTTCCAAGAAGTTCACCGTCTAATAAACCTCCTTATAGAGTTTCTCAAGCTCAACAAGAGGAGATTATGCAGCAAGTGCATGTGTTAGTTGAGAAGGGCATGGTTAGGCCTAGCTCATCTCCATTTTTCTCACCCGTGTTACTAGTGAAAAATAAAGACGGCACATATCATATGTGTGTCAACTATAGAGCACTAAATAGGATCGCTATCAAAAATAGGTTTCCCGTTCCACGGGTAGAAGACCTATTTGATAAGCTACAAGGGTCCACCTACTTCAGTAGGATTGACCTAAAAAGTGGCTACCATCAAGTAAGGATAGTTGATCAAGATACTGTAAAGACCGCATTTTGCACTACATTTGGTATTTACGAATACATTGTCTTGCCTTTTGGCTTGACCAATGCACCAGCCACATTCAACTGCTTGAGGGAGAAGCTATTCATGCCTCACCGAACCTTTACTGGAGTGTTCTTTGATGATATTATCATCTACTCTAATTCACTAGATGAACACAAGCAACACCTTCAGGTAATATTTCAAGTCTTAAGAGAGAATAAACTTTGTGTTAATCAAAAGAAAAGTGAGTTTTTCTTACAAGAGATTCAGTATTCAGGTCACATTATCTCTCAAGATGGCATCCAAATGGATCCATCAAAGTTAGAGGTAATAAAAGGATGGCCTAAACCAAGGAATCTTCATGAACTAAGAAGCTTTATAGGTATGTGTGCATACTATAGATGCTTCATAGAAAAGTTCTCACTAATAGCAGTACCATTACATGACCTAACAAAGAAAAATGCTAGGTATACATGGTCTTCCAAGGAGAACAATGCTTTCAAAAATCTTATCTCTCAATATGTGCTTACACTATCGGATCTCTCAAAGCCATTTGAGGTCCAATGTGACGCTTGTGGTGATTGCCTTGGAGCTGTTTTGCTCCAAGAAAGGCACGCCATAGCCTATAAAAGTTGAAGGCTCGACCCTGTTGAGCAAGCTCTAGGCATATATGAAAAGGAACTCCCCGCAGTTCTACATGCCTTAGACTCATGGAAGCACTATTTATTGGGGATTCCTTTCATTCTACGGATGGATCACCAAATCCTTAAGTACTTCATGACGTAGAACAAGCTCTTCGACAAACAAATGAGGTGGGAAAATTTTCTTTTGCAATTTCATTGCTCACATTGTTGACAAGCATAATCAAGTAGTCGATGCACTCTCAAGACGACTGAGAGTGAATGTGGTTTCCATAGCAACTCACAATGATCTATCTTCTATGATAGATGAGCATGCTATTGATCCCAATTTTAGAGATGTGATTTCAGCCCTTACACTAGGGAAGAAAGAGGAACCATTTACTTTAAAATATGGTTATCTTCTCTATGGAAATAGGCTATGTGTTACTAACTCACTAAATGAGAAAGTAATGTATGAATCTCATGCTCCTCCTTATGCGGGGCATAGAGGGATTCGATCTACCCTAAAAGGGATTGAAACATAATTCTATTGGCCTACCATGAAAGCAAACATACAAGAGTATGTTTCTAAATGTGTAGTATGCCAAAAGATTAAGTTTGATAGAGGGAAGCAACCTGGATTGCTTCAAACTTTGCCAATCCCTAATTCACCATGGGAGAGAATATCCATGGATTTTATGTTTGGATTGCCTACGTCTATCCATGGGAATACGGGAAAATGGACGATAGCAGACAAGTTTAGTAAACAAACTCATTTTATACCTGTCAAAATGACTATCAAAGACCATCAAATGGCAACCCTCTTCATTTCACAAATCTTCAAGTACCATGGCTTGCCAATGTCCATAGTGTCTCATAGAGAACATAGAATGACAAGTAATTTTTGGAAGGCTCTCTTTGAGGATTTAGGGACAAGGCTAAACTTCTCTTCAGCCTATCACCCGCAAACGGATGGCCAAAGTGAAATAGCTAGCCTAACATTCTTGATCTACTAAAAGCTTATGTAACGGCAGTAGATCAAAGGTCCCAATGGGAGAAGTACTTACCCTTAGTGCAGTATGCCTACAATAACAATGTACATACTTCCACAGGAAAAGCACCCTTCGAGGTAATTGAGGGAAGATCAAAAAGTCCCATGCTACTTAAGGTACACGAGAAGATCTTCGCTGCAGATGAGTATAGCCGAGACCTACAAGAATCTTTTCAAAAGATTAAGGATGCTATCTTTATCTCACAGCAAAGGCAAAAGGCTGCAGCTGATAAGCACAGAAGAGCCCAATCCTTTAAAGAAAATGAATGGGCCTTACTTAAATTTCCCAAGGCTCGATTAAGGCACACGACGGGCAAGAATCCTACGAGACACCAAAAGTACTATGCTAAGTTAGAAAAAAAGGTACTATGGTCCCTTCCAGATTCTTATACTAATCAACGAGATGGCCTACCAACTCAAGTTGCCCAGCCATTGGCTCATACACAATTCTTTTCATGTGATCCTACTAAATCCTTACAAAGGAGAGCCACCTCAAGGACCAGCAAATGTACAAATGTCTAAAATGAACAAATTTTTTGTCTTATAAGACTCTCTTTTTCTTTATTGTGTACAAATGTGAAATAGTGTGCATGCTTAGGATCAAGTTTGAGGAGACGACGTCTCCCAAACACCAAGTAGAGCTTGTCACTCTACTATGGAATAATGATAGGACTAATGTGTAGACATGCTTGCGGAAACTTAGGCTCTCAAGCGCCAAAATGGATTAGTCATCCATTCTGGAACGATGTCGTAGGATAAGATAGGGATCCTCTACCGGCCAGAAAAAAGGACTAATGAATAGGATTTATCTTCTCTACCCCATATTCGAGGATGACTATGATTTCAAGAGAGATTTAATTTCATAATAATGAATATCTCATTCTCCTAAATGATTTTCTCATGTTAAACTGATCATTTAATATGGGAAAGTGCCAGGGGAGAAAAAGCTAGAATATTGGTTAAGCTGGCAAACCGGCCACAATGGGGATCCAAAGGAGGGAAAATAGGGATCCGAAGGGGGGGGGCATCTGCAAAAGAGAAATGTGCAACAATGGGCTTTAAATACCCTAAGGTTCAGCCCATTAAGACTTTCAAAATGCTAAGGTTCCAAAAAACAAAGGTTGTGTCCAATGGTCAAGCTTAGGAAAATTGGATGCTTTGTGTGTGTACAAAAAAATCTTCATGAGTCCTACATAGGAGGGGGCGAGCCCTGTAAGTAGGGGATGAGAGAGAAACACACACACACGCATTCACAAGCTTCCTTTACACAAAGGGAATAAGAGACACATGTCAGCTCCCTAGCCCAGTTTCCCCCAAGGTGCACTCAAATCCTATTGGATAGCCATAGAGGTGGACCAATGAGAATTAGGCTAGAGTACTTCTAGTTTAATTCATTTAAAAACACTTCATAAAAGAACCAATAAGAATTAAGCTCTTTAGAAGACTATTGGACAGTCTCCCAAGGGTCCAATGAGCATTCAATAGCCCAATGGCTTGCCTGATTCCTATTGGCCAGAAGACAAAGGGGTATAGTGAGAGTTTAGTTGCATTATATAATTACCTAAAGCTCTCACAAAAGGGGAAAGGGGGACACATGTCACAAGGCTATTTCTTATGCCTCTTAATTCCTATTGGCTAAGCTTGAAAAGGTCCAATGGGAAGCCACTAGGAGGAATTAGCAGGAGGGGTTGACCAAGATGAGAGAGGGGGCTGCTTGTGAAGGCATTATTCACTTACGCACTCACACTAGCTCATGTGTGAAGCAAGAAAACTCTCTCTCTCTCTCTCTTTCTCAAGCTTTAATGGAAAGCTTATCACCTATTACAAGCTTGTGAGAAAGGGAGGCCTACACCAACAACTCTTGGCATTGTGATGCAAATCCAACCAAGAGCCAAGCGTCAATGCATGCTCATCTCCTCTACCATGCTAATTACTAAGCTATGCTATGCTAATATAAGTGGTTATGTGAGGAGATGTACATCTTTCTCGTAAGACTGCTCCTTCTTCCTCATAAACTACTCTCATACCCCGTAGCTCTCACCATCTTCGAACGTGTGTGACTTCTTGGGTCTGAGACTGTGAGGGAATCGATGTTGTGTTTTATAATTGTTTTGCTTAGTGCCTGAAGCTTCCATCTTCATTGCACTAGCTAGTTATTAAAGGAACACAAAGCATTGTATTGTAAAATGTCTCTTTTGATGGCGAAAACCTATAATAGAAATCCTTTTGGAGGGGGGATGGGCTCCATGTAAATCCGGTCCTCAACTGTTGTCAATAGCTTAGTTTCTCTCTCTTTTGAAGTATTGTTCATGCCTATCCAACTAGGTGTTATGATTTGTGTTGCTCTCTCCACCCAAGCACTCTTGTTATGCTCATTAGGAATCTATTCTAATGAAATGCTCACTATGTTTATGTTATTTCCCGCTACACGCAAGTTACTAGGCCATTAAATGTTACAATTATCATTGGCTAACCTTTGCAAGGTCCAATGGGATTCAGCATGAGTAAAATGCAAGAGGCAAGAGAGAGAGAGGGGGCTGATTTGGAATGGCATTATCACACACACACACACACTCACACAATCTCATGTGTGAAGTAAAGAAGACTCTCTCTCCTTCTTAAGCTTTAATGGAAAGCTCATCATCTACCAAGCTAGTGATAAGGGAGTCCTACACCAACAACTCTTGGCTTTGTGATGCAAATCCAACCAAGAGCCAAGCTCCAATGCATGCTCATCTCCTCTACCATGCTAATTACTAAGCTATACTAATCTATTTTGAGTGATTATGAGAGGACATATACTGCTTTCTCGTAAGAATACTCCTTCCTCTCAATCGACTCTCATACCCCGCTAGCTCTCACCATCTTCAAAGGTGTGTGAGGTCTTGGGTCTGAGACCGTGACGGAACTAATGTTGTGTTTTATAAGAGTGAGCTAGATGCTTGAAGCTTCCATCTTCATTGCACTAGCAAGTTATTGAAGGAACACAAAGTATTGTATTGTAAAATGTCTCCCTTCATGGGAAAAGTTATAATACAAAGCCTTTGGAGGGGGGTCCGGCTCCATGTAAATCTGGTCGTCAATTGTTGCCAATATCTTAATTTCTCTCTCTTTTGAAGTATTTTTCACTAACTAGGTGTTATGATTTTTGTTGCTTTCCCCATCCAAGCACTCTTGCTATGCTCATTAGGAATCAATTCTAATGAAATCCTCACTATGTTTATGCTATTTTGCGCTACACACAAGTTACTAGGCCATTAAATGTTACATGTATTATCTGATGAGTGTTGAAATTAAGAGTTGTTACAAGTGACCTCAAAGATCTATCCAACAAGTCTTCTTTAACTCAAGATGTGTATGTGTGTGTGTGGAGAGAGAGAGAGAGAGAGAGAGAGAGAGAGAGAGAGAGAGAGAGAGAGTCTTCTATGATCTTCATCAAAGGTGACCATATAGCGTACTTGAGTGCATGCAATGGTGCATAAGTCCACCTTAATTCCTTTGTCGTGCTGGTGTTATCGTCATTAAGTAGATAAAAAAATGTATTGCTATATATAAATAAAACTTTATACATTAATGGAGCATCCATTGTATAATTGATATTACATGACACGAACATAAATCCAACATTGATCTTTTTGTGTTGTGGAATAAGAGTTAGTTTCATAAGAATAAAGGCCATGTTTTTTGGCCAAGAAGGCCGTAGGGGATCAGGCCTAATTTTTGAAGACTTCGACGCCCTTCGGAGGCACTTTTATCTTTCAGTTTCAGTGAAGGGCAAAAATATTTTTACCCTTCGAAAGAAGGCTAGAATCTTGAAAAATCTTTGAGTAGCCCTTCTAATTTTGTCTCAATATAGCTTAATGAAGGATAGTTAAAAATATACCCTTCAAATGAATGATTAGGATCACTCTTCAAAAATGAAAGAAGGATAGAATCTTGAAAAATCTTTGAGTAGCCCTTCTAATTTTGTCTAAATATAGCTTAATGAAGGATAGTTTAAAATATACCCTTCAAATGAATGATTAGGGTCACCCTTCAAAAATGAGGCTGTAGGAGACTGGTAGAGAAAAAGTGCAATTCTTCTTTGCACCTCTCACCATCCAATGGTCACCATCACATTAGCTTTTATTGGTCACATTTCAATTTTCAAGTCATTCCAAGCCTACTGTACTTATTTGAATTTTGGACATTTTCATTATGAAAATGTGTGTGTGCGCGCGTGCATGCGTATCACTCTCTCTCTCTCTCTCTCTCTAATCTCTCTCCATTAGCGTGTTTGGGAAAAAAATCATTTTTCTAAACATACAAAATTCCTTTTCTTGAATTTGTCAAGAGGAAATTTTTAAAAATTAGATTTATTTTTTAAGTTTTTACACTATTTTTCTCTATTTTGGGACGGAACTTCTCCTTTTTTCCTTGCTTTCAACTGACATTTTTGAAAATGAAAACGGCACAATATTAAGCCGAGACTCATTTTTCCCGAACACAGACCATTAACATGTCAAATGTATTCTAATAATCACTCAATTTATTACAGCAAAAAATGTTGCATTTTTTAGGCCATCGTGAAGTCTTCACCTTGTTTTCCTACCGGAGCAACGCGCTGGTCACACACTAGTTAAGTCTTAAAGCAAATAATAAGTTCATTATTTTCACTTGGTGAGAGAGAGGAGACGTTGGCATAGGAGTAGAGGAGCCAATCTAGAGACACTAAAAAAAAAGGCATAATATTGGGAGGGATTTTGCAATTTGGTCAAATTTGAAATTTGAAAATTCGATGGGATAAGAGATTCCTCATGAACATACGAGCTAGGTAATACCAAGATTGATATTTTTTAGATTGAATTTGGACTATCGATTTGAGGGACTTCGATATCTGAGGCGTATTAGGGGTCATAGACCCTAGGGACCAGTAGTTGGACAGTTTTCAATAAATCACAAGTTGGCACATAAGCAAGATTCCAAATATATTCCAAAATTTTGACTCTAAATTTGAAAGGAGAGAGAAGGCTCGCCTATATCTCACATGGACATGGGAGGAGATGGGATCTACAATGGGATGATTGAGCACCATAGACCTCATGCAAACATGGGCAAGGTAAACTTGGGTCCTCCCCCCTCTTTGGACAATAAAACCCACAACCCAAGGGATGAGAGCCAGATGCCTTAACCCCATCGACGTTTGTGAAATGTAGATGTTTTTGTTGAGTTTTGATGTACCGGGAGGCGATAGAAAGTAAACTCGGGTTTTTTGTCGGGGGTGATAGAAAGTATTTTTGTATCTGAGTTTTACAAAAATGCTCGAGTTTACTTTTGTGGCAAGATGTACGGTGCCCGCTTTATGTCCGGGCCCTAATTGGTGGGAATATTTAGGCTTTGATCCCATCTCTTCTCTACCCTAAATGCAACGCAGAGACTTTTGACTGTACTACATACAATTTATGAGTGCAGACCAAATTCCAAAAGTAAAGTGGAGAAGACTCTCTTCTCCCTCCCAAAAACCCAGCTGCCTCGCCTCTCCTTGTTATTACTACCCTCTTTATATGCTCTTCAGCATCCCCAAGCCATGAGAAAGCAGAAGCAGGAGCATCACACCTCGCTCCTCTTCATCCCCTCCTCTCTCATCATCAGCTTTTCAGTAGTCTTGCTTCATGATCTGCCTGCCCATGCCGCCTTAGCGCAGTCATGCTTTGCATCGACCAATCAGGGCTCCATATGTTCCTCCGGCACAGTAGATGTCTCTTTCCCATTCCTCACATCAGATGAATGCCATGACATTGAATCAAGCTTCATCATAACCAATTGCGATATATCGAATGCCTACCCTAATTGGCCTGGTTTTAGCAAGGATGCCACCAAAGCAGCCAGTCCCCTCCACGCCAGTGTGGTCAATATGTATTCCCCTCTTCCATTACCAGGTAACTTAAGCTACCCATCTGACCTCCCATTCGACACCGGATATGGCTACATCGCTCTCACATGGAATCCAAGTCTGCTTGGCCGGAATGCATGCGGCACTCTCGCCTCCTATGAGCAGATCTCACAAGACATACCTCAATCCATAAACCTACGGGACTTCGCACACTCCGCATTCAACTTCCACAACTCCACCATCATACTCCTTTTCAGATGCAACGCTACAAAGGCAAATACCACTTCTAATTTGCAAATGAGTAGCATTGCATGCATGGCTTATGGAAAAGAGTGCAACCAAAACAAAGATGAGGGCTATAATTGCTACCAGTATATGATTCCAAACAAGGAGCTAAATCTTCTCCAAGTCATGAATGCCTCAGGTTGCAAGCAAACGATGTTCTTCGTTGCAGTAGACCCTTCTCTAATTGTTCTCTCGACATGGAAACCGGGCATTCTTCTGCTGATTTGGAATCCCACAGGCACAAATTGGCTTGCTTCGACTTTCCAAGATTGTGTCAAGTGTACATCAAGGAATGGATCATGCGGCTACGACCGCCTTGGCAACTTTACATGTTCCTGTGCCACAATTTGCTCTTCTGAGAATCCACAAATCACGGCATTGCCTGCAGGATCTCCTACTTCTCCGGCTGCTCCGCAAGGTTCTCTCTCTCTCTCTCTCTGCAGCTGTCTGTATGTAAGAATGTAGGGTATGTATGCATGTGTATATGTAGAGAAGGCATATGTGTGTGCGTGCACATCCATGGACATGCGTGTTTGGCGTGGTCTCAGCAAGACTTATTGAGTGGCCACAGCACCACTGGTAAATAAGTATGCATAATCGGTTAGTGGCACCACTTACTGGGGCAACTTCCAAAGAATTGCATTAATTTGTTTTGAAGATTCCAACAGAGCTATCAAATTTAAAAGCAGAAGACCCTACACCTTCGTTCAGGCATGCCCTGCCTCGTCTCCACGCTTTGGCTTGACTTGCCACCACCCTGTCCATGGTTAATTGTATTTGCTAATTGCCTTACAAGCAAGCTATCTGGCTGTCTTCCCTTCCAGCACACAAGCATACTCTCTGCCATCGCCTTCCTCACCTTACCACCACGACCTATAGCAGGCCCTACTCTCGGACAACACATCATTAGCAATATCACGTGCATGCAGACGAATAATGGAGCGTGAAAGAGAGGCGGCATGGCCTGCGCATCCCCACCACAACATCACCGCCATACTTCTAGTTCGCATGGCCACCGCTCTCTCTCTCATCTTACAAGTGTTGAAAGACAAAGGGACCACCTTCGCTTCTGCTTCCCTGCCTCCATCTGCAACCCTCTTTCCCACTTCCTCTACGCATTGCGTGCTCATCGCCATGCTACCTCCCTATGCTTCTCGTCATAGAAAGGCCTTGGTGCCTACTCACCTGCACGATCGATAGTCTGAGAGAGAGAGAGAGAGAGAGAAAGAGGTATCTGCACGTCTGCAATGGCGAGAGATACCAATGAAAACGCAAAGAGAGATAGCTCTAGCACAACGAGCCGGACGGCAGCTGGGCAGCCAACAGTTGATGCTGGGGAATCTTCCCTTGCTGGCTGGCGATATTGAGCACAACCTCTCCGGCAGCAGCTCGGCCAGCGAGTGGAAGAGGGTTGCAGACTTTTGATTGGATGGCAGGAGGTTGGAGACGTTGCCGGGGGAGGTGAGGCGTGGGCTACAGCGGCCAGCCAGCCACTTGCCGGCCAAAAAGAGCACTCGACACGTATGCACTCGCCCCTGCAAGATTCTCTTTGGCTGGCCGGCTGCTCTGGTTGTGCTCGTGCTAAGAGAGAGAGACTTGTGTCGGCAGTGACTCGGCACCTTCACAGCCCCTCTCCCTCAGCACTAAAGGGCACGTAGCATTAAATGAAGCCCAAGAGGTGGGATTTACGGCTGAGAAGCCTAGGCACAAAAGCAGAGGCACGCAGGGCCGTAAAATGCACCAGAAATAAACTAGGATGCCGAAAAGTAAACTTGGACATGGGCACACCCTGTCCACATTTACTTATGATGAGTTTGTTGCCCACCATGGTCAACATATGTGCACAAGGGGTTGGATAAGCCATGCGCCTTGCCCAACACCCACCAGGGTTCAAATCCCGCATGAAGCACCCCACACCCCATTTTTTTGAGTCCTCAAATCTCCGTGAGATTCGTGTGCGCACCGTCCCATCTCTTTGCTCCCGTGCCCTTTAGTGTTGAGGGCCCCCCTCGCTTCTTATGCCGCCCATTTGACTTCTGACACTTGTCTGTGTCACCTGTGCAACATATCTTGCTTGCACGTACGCTTCCCCAGTCTCCCGAGTCCCACGACTCCATGCTTCCTTTCTCCTTTGATCTCACTTCTCGAGGGAAGAGCATCTCCCGTGATACCCCTTAATATAGCTCAAAAAAAGATTACACAGACACGATTCAATTTGGAAGGATTTGTTTAGCCGAAATCTCACCAGATGCTCCTGTGCTTTAAGGGGCCAAAGGGAGGCAGTGGACATGAAGGGGGAAGGGGGGAGAGAAGTGTCAAAGGGTGGATGCATTCTTGGTTGTCAAGGCGAGCGGGCACAAGGGCCATGTGCCCGTGCGAGGGGGAAGGATACCTGCCAAGTGGCGGGGAAGGGGATGTGTGATGGTGTCAAGAGCAATGATCGAGTACAAGGTCGATGCGAGGAGTGAGAAGGCGTTGGGCGAGGAGAACATGGGCCCCTTTTTTCTTAATATTAGAGGCATCAATCGTCGAACACCGAGAAACCTGGAGTGTGATGGTTATCATAGAGTAACCAATCCGCAGGGTGTTGCCAATTTGAATCCATCTCCTGGATGGAAGTTTTACTCCAGATTATGGACATTGTGAGGAATATTGAAGGGATCCGCATAGATTCGAGTTAATATAATCGAAGATATGATTCAAGTTAAAAGAATTGAAGATATGGTCTACTTACCCCTCAAAATTATCCATGTATAGGCTTTACCGAGTATTAGCCGCTCTATTAAGGGATGACAATCTATAGGCCGTTTTGATGTGTCTTTCAACTCTGCAAGGCAGATTGTTTGCTAGGAATAGGAAAGTTTGAATCAATCTGTAGTTAGCCAAAATCTATATTCTAACCAAGCCTTGAAAACCTCCCTATTTTTAGGTCAAAATTTGAAAAATTTTCCACCTTAATGGATATGATGGTGGTGATTAAGATGATAAATACCCTAGCTCTTTTTTTGTGAAAAAAACAAAAATGATTTTTCTAAAAAGTATACGAAAAAGGCGTCAAAGGAAGGAAAGAGGCTATCCCATCCTCATAAAAATTACATCTTTACACGATCAGTTCTCATCATAAGTCTCTCTTTAGAATAGAAGGCGAACAGTACATAGGACCTTTTTTGCCAAGGGATAGATCTTTGGATCTTGTACAAAGGCTCCTGAGAGACAAGTGAGAAATTTTGAGAGTGAATAAAGATTTATACAGCTTGAATTCTCTGAGACTAGTAGTGCCATAGATAGGATGACCTCCATAGCTTACACAAAGGAATAGCCATGAATCTACATTCCCCCAGTAAAATTTCCTTGAAGGAAAAGGTATGAGGGTGCAAGGAAGAACAAGCTTTTTGGAAACAGCAGAGAACTTTCTTAGCTTTAGGGCATCGAAGGAACATATGAAAAATGTCTTCTTGTTGTTTACACCATGGACATTGACCTCTGCCAATTTTAGCTAGAAGAGCCCTCATACCTATGAAGATTCGTTGATGCAAAATTTGCCAGCACAAAAGGAGTGCTTAATGGAGATGGGAAAAGCCCATATGCATTTGAACCTATAGATCCATTGTTTGCAGCTCCATTGGACATTCCATTTAGAATTTAGTTGAGCTTTTAGGGAGAAGTTGAACTCAGGCAATTGAGAGAATTTCTTGGAAATTTAAGCTCATTTTAAAAAATTATAATGCATAATTTCTGACAAGAAATGTTGTTATAAAAAACTAATGAAAGTGCGTGCATAAATTCCCTAATTGTGTCTATATGAGGTATTTGTATACAAATAACGGAGATAAATAAAAAAATCCAAAGTGGACTTTATTTTAAAGCTAATCTTTGATAAATAAAAAATAAGAATTACAACATGTGCAGTTTTTGGGATATCACATAAATCACCAAATGTGTCTTGCATAACCATCAAATAGTATCACCTTAAGCAACGGACTTGTAGATCTAGTATATATGCATCATAAGACATTATAAATTTAGATGCTAAATGTTTTATGTGGTCATTCATTGAAATTGAAAACATTGCATATTTGACCCACACGACTTTGTATATTTAATTCTAGTCACAAAGAAAAACAAATTCACATGACAATTGAAAAATGTTAAGCACATAAATAAGTATGTAGTTACCATAGATTATTGCATACACCCTGCTCATTTTTTTCTTAGACTAGAGTACGAGTTTTAATAAAATATCAACTACTGTTTTGCACAGGTGCTTTTCATGAGTGTAGTTTCTATTGAGATTGTGTACAAAAGTGATCGATTATAATTTTTATGAGTACTTTGGACAACATTATAAGTTTGCAAAAAAAAATATAGAGCTGTTTTCAAGATTTTGTGGACCATTTTATTTAAATTTGTGAAAAAATCCTTTTTGGTATCAAACTAGTGTTAAAAAAAACTAATCCCACCAATCCTTGACCTTGTTGAGTAGAATACGGTATTAGAAGCATAAAATTGCCTGTACAATAATATTATAGGAACAAAGCATACCTGGGTTGCACAGTACTCATGTGCATGCAATCGTTATTGATTACCCTTAAAAGTGCATCGAATCTTACTTGCCAACAATGGGTTGATTATGTTCGATAGGATATGGGGAGAATGGTTGCTTCCAATTTCCAATCTTGCTTGCATACTTCCCTGTCAATTTCTCACCATCTATCCCAATTTTCAAGTATACACACACCTAGAATATGACAACACAGATAAGCTTGATAATAAAGAGCTAGTGTAAGAGAGTAAAAGAGAAGATGTAGACTTGATTAGAGAGTACAAAACAACATAACATGTACACAGAATAGCATAAGAGAGAGAGAAGGGAAAATTGAGAGCATCTACACAAGAAAGGCTTAAAGATTGTAGCCCAAAACTCCACTTAAATATTGTAGCTAGAAACTACACTGCACCTCTTGTGGAATTTGGTATTTAATATTTGATATTACTTGTTGGTGCGAAAAATTGGAGGCTCCTCTTTTACACTTAGTCCACTTTAGTTATGAGTGGAGCATATTAATTATGCATGACCCTCTTATGGTGAGTTCTCACTGTCCTATTTACAAAGTAGCCATAGATCCAGAGCACTATGAAATTATTAAATGGCTAAGGAATTATTTATTGCCGATGTCTTCTCCTTAACTCCCAGAATTCCAATCTACAAATCATCAACTCACCTTTAATAAAAATAGAAAGACGATAGAGTAATTAAGCATTACGCTCTAGCTATCCCAATTGTAGTCAACCACATACAATAGGAGGGTACCTAATCTCATAACATCCCTCCCTCCGGGAATAGCAACTGTCCTTGCTCAATAGAGAATCAATTGGACCTTGAGTGATGAAATGTATTGTGGAGAAGAGCTAGGAAGTTTCAGAAAAATGTTCCAGACATCCATTTAGCATCTTTTCTAGGGTGCCCTTTAAAATTCAAAAGATATCGATTATAAATCATGCCAGTGCGTGTAGTGGTGGTCTCTTGATCAACTATTTGGTCAGGGATGAATTACTCTTCTTGATCTACAAGTATGGATGCTTCTTCATATATATGATGTGTAGGTAAGGGTCCTCGAAAGGGTCGTAATAAACTAATGTGAAATGCATTGTGAATGTGCCAGTGTGAAGGTAATTCTAAACGAAATGAATCATCAATGATCACATCATAATTTTTGAATGGACCATAAAAAGGAGGAGCAAGCTTAACAAAAACATTTGTATCAACACTTTTAATTCTGCTCTTTTCAATTCGAAGCATAACATAATCTCCTTCTTTAAATGCATGGGCTTTGTGGTGCTTGTTAGCATGCTTGGTATATAGTTCTTGTAAATGTGTGATAGTTTAGTTTACACTTTCATAAATTTCATGATGTGACAACTCTGTCAGAATCTAAGTGAATCAACAAAAGAATCTTCTAAAATATGAGGAATCTCATGGCGTGCTATATATCAGTAGATAGAGCTTGAAGAGGACATTCTAATTGTCAAACCTCCGCCAACTTTGGAGTTTGTTTGCAAAAATTTATCCATGCGCCTGTTTTGGTAATGAGAGGTAAAGTCAAACTCCTTAAAGGGCCCTTTGCGAGTCCAAATTTTGCCTAATGACTCTTGTGCTTGACCTCGTATCTCTTATAAGCCTTGAAAGCTCTCAAAGCCATTCTTTACTTCATCCTCGGTTCATATTTCCAATGAATCAATAGCCGAATTCATCATCACCACTTCTTCTTCTTTTCTTTAATGATGCCTAGCACAACCCTTCTAAACTCCTTCAAAGCTTTCCAATGTCGAGCCCAAATCATCGATTTTAAGAACTCTCCAATTTTATGTCTTTTCAAACACTGCACTTCCACCTTCACAAACCACTATTTTTTTAAAGAGATTTCTTTGAATCAAGTGTTGCACAAACATATTTTTGGTAGTCGATAAGCAAAAATTGTTGAATAAATTGCCGACTAAGTGCCATTTTTATTGTACATTGAGCTTTGTTTTACAAATTTGATGTTGAAGATTCAAAAATCCTTTGTAAAAATTGAAAATCAATTGCCGATTTACTCGAACCAGAGGAATCTCAAATCTCGAGCGAGATTTTCCGAGCAATCCCTAAAACGAGCAAGAGTGGCCAAGGATCACTATACAAAACAAAAACCAAATAAGATTTTTTAGGTGACTTCAAGCACCAAAAAGAAAAAAAAACAAGATTACACCTAATTTTAATGGTAAAACGATCACAAAATTTTGACAAAAAAGGCCCCTTAAACAAGGGTTTGGTAGAATGTTTTCTTTGATGGGCTAGAACAATTGGAACCCATACAATGGCATGTTGATATTCCTCTTGTGGATATAACTCTCCTATTCCTACCTCCCTACATGTGGGACCACGAGACTTACACTAAAAGAGTAAGGTTGTTGCCACTCGAACAAATCTCATGAATAAGGAGAGTCTGGGAGCTTGAGCTTCTCTTCACTTTTCCTTCTCCTTCTTCTCCTCTCTCTTGCTCTACCTCAAGTTATTGTGGGTTGATGCACGATAACATACTATGCATTTTAAGTTACTCTAGAGAAAACGGTGGAAACTTGAAAAGAATTCTATTATTGCAATGAGGCTATTCTTTTGAGAAAATCCACGTCATGGTATATATTAAAGTTTGGATCACACCATCATAGGTAGCCTTCTATCGGAGGGCCCAAGCATCAGTCCTTAGCACCCCATAAGGGTAGCTGGGAGGTTTTTTGTGCTACAATAAACAACATTGTTCCACATTGAGACAACTGTATTGGCTAGGAAAGGTAAATCTCAAGGTCCCTAATCATTGACAAATTTGGTTTTGAAGGAATAGGAAACTCAAAATAGATGAGGCAAGAAGGTATAAACAAAACCCTTCAAAAAATCTCTTTGAAAGAGATGCAAACTCTTTCACATACGGGCAGGGACCAGTGCTCGAAGAAAAACTTTGTTATGAAAATTTTGTCCTCACTCTCCCTCAATGTCTTTAAAAAAAGTCTTTGAAAGAGCTCCCGCTAGCGTGGACGGGTAGATGCAGCAAAAGGAGACCTCAGGAGAGGTGCAACTACTAAATCACACTTCTCTCTCTCCTCGTCTGCTAGATCTTTAAGGTCCCTTGGGATAGTTTTTTACGATGTCAAAACTCTCTTCTTCTTCTTCTTTTTCCCTTTGGAAACAACATGAAAGACATAGTAACAATATCGGCAACAATAACCAATATTCAAAGAAGGAGATGGGGGAAAATTGCAAAATGCAAACCCTTGTATGCTTGCAATAGTCATGCTTTCAAGAGTAAAGCAAAAACTTATCTCATTACACGAGCTCAAAGGTCCAAGGTTTCTATTTAAGTACCATCGAGTCACAGCTCTTGGCTAAATCTTGTTATGCCGCTCGCTGCTTGGACGTCTTGGTGGCCTCAGTCCCTATGCCAAGCGCTCTTCCCTCCTGGCAATTTTTTGCTCCCTGATAGCTTGAATAGGGGGGCAAGGTTTCAGGGGAAACAAGATGGTGTCATAATGGAGGATTTGGTGACCCTAATGGTTGTCCCATTTTGGACAAATCTACGATCTGAACTTATTCCAAGCACCCCACAATGATTTCATCAAATCGGATCCCTTGGGGGTGATGTTCATATGACCAAAAACATTTGTGACCCATGGCAGTTGTTGCCAAGTCTTGTCTACCTCTAATGTGAAGGAGTTACATTTCCTAAACAACAAACAAGCTAAGTGCAATTTGATAACAAGGCCAATAGTGAAGGTCTAAAATGGCCTCCCTATACACGTGGGACTCAAGGATAGTAAATAGCAAAGCTACACAAAATAAATAGAAAAGGCACATCTTATATATCTATGTTAAAATGAGAGGATATGTTGCGATGTGGCAGCAACTCCCTCCAAGAGGTGCACCCAGCTCTCGACAGCCACAGAGGTGGAATTGAGTGAGCAGCCAATGTGGAATTCAATGAGCAGTGCTTGGGCAGCGATCGCGTCACACCGTGGGCAAGAAGACCACCACCTCAACACTCACAATGGCTTGCCACTTGGGCATTGGCGTACATTGGAAAGCTTTCTTGAGGTAATCTTTCTTAAATTACGGGCATGCACATGGTAGTCAAGAGCGAACCCCTACAGCGAGCTCGGATGCTTCAAATTCCTCCAACTCCCTTTGCTCCCTTCAGGATCTCCTCAAGCGATTGATGCTCCAGCCCATGGCTTGCAAACGCTCAAGCCACTCAAGTTATAAGGAATGCAACCTAACACAACTTTCTCCATGTTGCTTTTTTCTTAGATGCGACCGATAAAGCCTGCCACGACGCCCAAGACGTCCATGATGAATATGGCCAGCACTACAAAAAGCGGGCCAACAATCACATTGCAGCCATGGCCATTATCTGAGCCGCTCAGCTCAGTGCCATGGATTGGCAGTCGATGACAGGTGCGTCAAGTTAGCAATGGCCGCTTGCCAAGTCTATTGATTGCTTGTCAAGTTAGCAATGGCCCTGAGCCTGACTACTAAAAAGTGTGTGTGTGTGTGTGTGTGTGTGTGTGTGATAAAGCCCGCACTTCCACCTACGCCCTCAGCAAGGTCGACATCAAGCAATCAGGAGAGAGTGGAAGTCATCAAGCCTGTAGTTTCGCCTAAGTCCTTAGCCAGCTCCCTTTCTCTAACAACATCGTGGGCTATACTACTGATGGAACTGCTCAGCCAGGTCGACAACAACTAGGTCATGACTCATCACGCTCCTTGATCAGTGCCCACTCTCATGAAACCAAGATCATCTCTTAATGATCTTCACAAAACCCAATGAGAGAGACCAAATGTCTATGTCAAAGCTTCGACAAAAGCTCGATCTCTGTTTGAAACTCAGTTACACCTTGCTCTGAGGTAGGGTTCCCTCTCTTCACTGCAACATTGGTCCCATCCTCCAATACCCCCTTGTAAACCTTCCCAAAACCTCCTACTCCGACGACACGCCCTCCTTCATCAAAATTGCTCGTCATCTCCAAGATCTCAGAGAAGGTGAAGTATCTGCAGTTGTTGGATGGAACAAATGAGACATAGCTGCCCATGCCACTCTTTCGAGAAGTTGTCGAAATCTTGCTTACAATAGAGTGTGAGTTGCCTCCATGAGAAGGAAGCGGCAGCCATGAGGGAGAACGGCCTCCACCGCTCTTCTTGCTTTTCCGGAAAAAGCATAACAGGATAATGCAGAGAGCAGCTGATGCAGCGTTGGAAGCATCCCCTGTCCACAAGCGGCCCTCCGTCTCCTCCCTCTCTCTCTCTCTCTTCAAAAAGAAACTCTCTGAAAGAGTGCGCGCCGGCGCGCGCTCTTTCAGAGAGTTTCTTTTTTAACAATGCTAGAAAAAAACGGAGGTCCAGTGTATTTTAACCGGCTGAGATTTTGAGTTTGCCTTGAAGAAAACTTGGAATTTCACGTTTTAGTGTAATTACCTGCAAAAGCTTCAAATTTTGACCTAAAAACAAGGAGAATTTCAAGTTTGTCCTTATTTTCTTTGGTTAGGAAAACTGCATTTTTCTAGCCCTGTTTTTGACTAAGACAGAGACTCGGGAGTCGAGAGAGAGAGAGAGAGAGAGAGAGAGAGAGAGAGAGAGAGAGAGAGAGAGAGAGAGAGAGAGAGAGAGAGAGAGGTCCCAAGTGGTACTGAGAAAACCGCCATGATGCTATTAGGTAGCAGGTTGTTGGCGATGCAGACAACAAAGGGCAAATAAATAAATGTCAAAGTGGACATGAGGGTAAAAAATCTTGTGATGGTGCAACTGTGATACTTGCTTCGAGATCCGGTGCGATGCATCGTCCAAACCGTAGTGGTGCATTGCTAAAGAATCGGTGACGGTCACAGCCACCAATCTGTGTGCTCCCAACAATGCCCTGCCCAACAATGCGGGCGGCTGGTGCAACCCACCTCTCGAGCACTTTGACATGGTGCAGCCAGCGTTTGAGAAGATTGGAGTGTACAGGATCGTGCCTGTTGAGTACTGCTAGCCAAGAAGGGTAGCATCCACTTCACCATGAATGGTCACGCCTACTTCAATCTGGTGCTCAGTACAAATGTGGGAGGAGCCGGTGATGTGCACTCTGTCTCCGTGAAGGGCTCGCGCACGGAAGCCATGACCAAAAATTGGGGCCAGAATTGGCAGATCAATGTGCGGTTGGACGGCCAGAGCCTCTCCTTTCAGGTCACCACCAGCGACGGCTACACCCTGACCTCCTACGACGTGGCGCCCACGGATGGCACTTCGGCCAAACCTTCAGCGGCGAGCAATTCTAGCTTCAATATTTGGTCGCCCAAATCAATAGGCTAGCTACTTCATTTTGGATTAGGAGCACAATAATATTCTACACTACACTCTATTATATATACTGGGGACCAGTGCTAACATCTCCATCTTGCGAGCTGAGGTTGCACCCAATTATGTTTACCCAAGGGCTGCCTGCAAGCCAGATTGTTCAATGTGATAAAGCCATCCCTCCAAGAAGACAGCTCAATGTCGAGGTAAAGGCATTGGGAAATATTGCCACTAGTGCAAGTCATGGTTTGATGAGCCTTTGGCTTCAGACACACTCCTCGTCCAGCTCTGTTGATAACCTATTTGAAAATTTGAATAGGCAAGCATTTCGGAACAATCTGCAAATAAACAGAAACATCTCTCATGACCGATTCAACACAGAATACGGTGTCCGCAAGAGTTGGTTAATGTGACGTAGCTCCAAGGAGATGCAACAACATTGCAGCGGAAAACTACAACATTTCCAACGCTAGAGACAATGTTTCGACTCCGGAGAAAACTAAAACATTGTCTCTAGCGCTGTCCTGGACACTGGAGAAAACTAAAACATTTTTTAATGTTGTTGTTGAAAAGGCACAACATGCTACTCTCTATTTTGCACCAATATCCCACTTTTTATCTTACAATTCTTTAAAAAATCTCTCTTTTCTGGATATAGGGAATGAAAATTGTTTATTGATATAGTTTAGAAACTTTGTAGATGTATGAGCATTGTTGAATTGCATAAGATTTATTATTAGAATTTAAATTTAAAATATAGTGTTGATTGTTGTTGTGGATCATGACATGGTTTGCATACTTGTAAAATAACTTTGCTACTCGATTAGGTTTCTCATTGCTCGACAAATCTTGCATTAAAATTGCAATTTTGATTGTTGTTGTGGATCATGACATGGTTTTCATACTTATATAATAACTTTGCTACTCGCTCGGGTTTCTCATTGCTCGAGAAATCTTGCTCGAGTTACGGTAAGACTCCTCGAACCAGACGCTCTGATACCATTGTTGGGTAAGAGATGAGGAGAATGGTTGCTTCCAATTTCCAATCTTTCTTGCACACTTCCCTGTCAACCTCTTGCCATCCCTCCAAATTTCCAAGTACACACACACCCCCCCCCCCCCCCCCCCCTAGAATATGACATCACACACACACACACACACACACATAAACTTAATAATGAAAGAGTTTAAGAGATTAGAAGAGAAGATGTAGACTTGATTAGAGAGAACACAGCATAGCATAAGAGACAGAGAAGGAAAAATTAAGATCATCTACACAAGAAAGGCCTAAAGATTGTAGCCCCGAACTCCATGGCATGCCCCTCTTGTAGAGTTTAGTATTTAATATTTGATATTACTTGGTGGTGCCAAAAATTGGAGGTTCCTCTTTTACACTTAGTCTACTTTAATTAGTTATGAGTGGAGCATATCAATTATTGCATAACCCTCTTATGGTGAATTTTCACTATCCTGTTTACAAACCAGCCATAGTGGCTTATTGATAAAAGATATAGACTCCTTGTTTTGTGTTTTTAGTCCCTTCACATTCCAAGATTGAATAGATAGAGTATCCATCATTGGGAAAGGGGGACAAATTCTTCTGTCTCCAGGAACTCTTCACCAAAGTTCCCATTCAGGTTGTCCTCTTCCATTGGCTCCTTTTTTGCTGGAACCTGCGTGGTATCTAGCTTGGAAGTGAAAAGCTCCTCTTGATTCGTCTTCCCAAAAATCTCGAATATATTGTCATACAGGACATGAGACTTTGGGAAATCTGGCGGGAGACCAATGATTTGTCCCAAGGCCCTAGCCTTTGCTTTGAACCGTTTACATGAAATATGAGATACTTGTTGCCATCCCTCATCTTTTGACCTAATAGTTGGAGACATCACGATCTTTTGCATTACTGGGGTGGCCGTTCTTTGCTGAGCGGTGGACGAAAACGGTAGCTTTGGGTGGTCTTGCCCTTACCCCGATTGCCATGGTCTTGTTTCTCCACATCTTTATTTGAGCTGACTTATTTTGCCCTCCCTTTGCCTTTCCAAGATCTTCAGTAGCCTTCTTTGTTGGATCTACTTTATTCGTGCCACCTTGTGGGGTAGCCTGTGATTCGCTTCTCTCCTATGTAGGCTTTAGCACCTCAGCGGGACACGCCCTCGCATAATGTCCGAATTTGTTTCATTTGAAGCAGGCCCCAAAGAAGGTGTTAAAGTTCAGAAGAATGATCTTTAGCCCTGCCCCAAAATTCACCACCAAGTTCTTTGGTTGTGGATTCCTCAGATCCCACCAGATACAGACCTTGTTTGCTGCTACCCTCGAGGCTCTGACAGATGGGACAAACAACGGATCACCAAGCGAGGCTGCGAGGTCCTTCAAGTTCTTCCTAAGCCATACTGGGAGGTTGCCAAACTTCACCCATACTGGGCAGAGATCCTTGAATGCCTCGTTAGATTCAAACAGAGGGTCCCAAGGGAGCACGCACACCAGTGCACGATTGAAGAGCAATGGGCTTTTCGCCAAAACCTTCTCAACCATTGCACTGTCATTGATCTGAACTAACACGAATCCTTTTGCTATATATTGGGTGAATATTACCGAGTCGTGTTGATTCAACGCTAGTGGACTGCTAAGCCAATTATAGAGCTCAATTCTATTGGGAACTCTCCCCATAAACACGAAAACCAGAGTGGAATTTTCTACCTCCGCCAGTTGTTTTTTCACTATGGCAAGGGGAACAACCACCATAACGGCATCTTCCACCTCGACATGCTGCGGGAGCGCCTTCTTAAGTGCTTGGAAAGCTCTATCTCCTTTGGCCACTTCAGCAGCATCCTCCTGCGACGCCAAATCTTCACGCGACTTTTTGTTCAATGACAGTGCACACAAGATTTCTGCTAGGTCTTTTTCCACCTGCGTCTTTCTTTGTTTCAGTTCCTCCTTACTTAGATTAGTAAGGGAGCTTTGACCGCTATCATCGGCGCTCAATTACAGAAGGATGGCGGTCGGCTCGATAGCCTTGAGATCGTCGGGTTGTTCCGTGCCTGACACTGCTTCGGCGTAGGACAACTTAGAGGCGCAGTGACACAACGCGCGTATGGCGTAGTGGTTAGGGTATCTGCCTTTCGTGGGTGAGGTCACGGGTACCCTAGATTACTTTCAAAACTCGGGTACCCTAGATTACTTTTTACAAAAGTAATCTAGGGTACCCACATTCCAGATCTACGGCCCACAATCCCTCGGCTGTAGATCCCACCCTCCCATGCCCGTGCCACTTAGTCCTGAGGTGCTTCAAGCCACACCGTCCCATATGCTGACAAGGACCATTCGCCAATTGTTGTCCAACTTTTTCCCTCCCTTCCAAAATGAAGCCATCTCCCAAGATTCCAATTTTAAATGACTCTAGAAATCGTGCTTGCATTTAGTACATATTTGGCTCATATTAAAAGAAATCCCATTACTCAATGGGATTTCGGAGAATATTCCTCTCTGCCTTCCCTCAACACTAAGGGCAGGGGGCCAAGCGGTGGGATCAACGGCTTTTGATCCCCACGTGGATCTCGAGGCGGATGTGTGGTTTGCAAAAAAGCACAGCCCCCCATGCACCCCCGCGATTTCCCACACGCGAGGCTTATGCCCTATCCACCTCACTCGCACGCACATTGTGACCACAATGGGAAACTTAAGCATGATAAATAAACTCGCCCCCCATGTAGTTTTTGTCCGAGTTTATTTTCAGCGATCTGACAGTCCGCAATCTCTCGATGTCTGTGTTTCCACTCGCGCGCCGTCGATCCCATGGCCGGACCTTCATTTAATGTGTCGTGCCCTTTAGTGTTGAGGCCCTCCTTCCCCCTTTGCACATGAGCATCCGGCTGAAAAGAAAGAGAGAGAGTATGTCTGGTTGTTTTTCCAAAAATCAACTTTGTAAGAATCTCAATGAGATTCTTTCCGCATGACCGATGATTAGAGCACCTACTCAATTGTTATCCCGCATGCCCCCCCCCGGTGTGCTACTGACTCTTGAGGAGTCGAGATGCTTCGTGTTGTCTCCTATCACTCTCTCACGCTTGCAAAGGCGGTGGCATCTCTCTCTCTCTCTCTCTCTCTCTCTCTCTCTCTCTCTCTCTCTCTCTCAGCTGCACTCCACAGATTTCCCTCTTTGGCTCTATGGTACACTTCTGAGATTGTTGGGTAGACGCGAGGAGAGTACGCAGGAGAGGCATTGTCTATGATTGTTGCAATGCTGAAGCTAGAAAAAAATCCGCCTCTACCATGGCTGTGGTCGAACGCCCAAGGGGTCTCTCTTTGTCTCTCATCGCTCTCTTTTTGTAGGCAAGAGTTCTTGCAGTCCTGCAGCCCAAGGACTCTCTCTCTCTCTCTCTCTCTCTCTCCTTCCTTTTCCTATGTCGCAGGGCGCAGATGGGAGGTCAAGGAAGAGAAGGGTGTAGCTGGCAAGCACGATCGGGTGCGAGGGAGGGCGATTGAGTTGCGTGAGCTAGAGAAGGTTGAGGAGAGACGTGGGGGGAGAGGGGCATTTGTTGTGGATCTTTTATTAGGGGGTTGGGGGAGAGAATATTGGCACAACATCCAGTAAAGAAATTTAATTTCTTTACTAGTGTGCCATTTGGACGGTAAGAGAAGAAGAGAATTTTAAAGTCTTAGGAAACTATCCCAAGAGACCTTAAAGATAGAGAGAAGAAGAAGAGAGTTTCAACATTGTAGGGAACTATCCCAAGAGACCTTCTATATCTATATTCTATACTAATAGATAAAGCGGGAGGGAATTCCCACTCCCTCCCTGCCACGCGTCAAAAGCTGCTTCATCCGGCGGGTGTTGCCTGTAGTGTCCGGGAACACAATGATGCACACACACACACACACAGAGGCGACGAAGCTGTCGATTATACTAGTCTATATCTATACTTCTATTATGCAGCTTGAAATTTTCAAGCTCAAAGAACCCCTCCAAGTGTCACTCACTACTTCAATTCAAAGGAAACCTTACAAAATGTCCCATTTCTTTAAAACCTAGAATCTTGGAACTTGTGAAACTTTTGGGGCCTTCAATTTTTAACCTTCCAAAGTACAAGAAAAAGTTTTGAATGTACTTTTCCAACTTTACTTTTCCTCGATTGAAGGGTGGCTCAACTTTGCTTTTGGAAAGTAAATGGCCATAAAATTTTAGAATTTAAGAAATTGTTCGTATGCACACTAGCAAAATTTTTGTCAATTTATTTCAAGATGAACTTGGAATCTAACTACGATTTTTTGATTAATACACTAAATCCCAATTAATACACTAACTATGATCTCAAATAGCCTCAAAATGGAAGGGTGTATGTAAGTGTGTGTGTGTGTGTGTGTAAGAGAGAGAGAGAGAGAGAGATCTCAAAGAGTATTAATTTTTTTTCTTGATCGAAATAATTTTAAAGTAAACCTATACATATATATTGGAGCTTAAATTTTCCAAGCAAGGAGAGGCCTTCCACATGTCATTCATTGCAGCTTGCACAAATATCTCCACGATATAACGTGCAGCCTAACGATCTCAATGCTTGAAGGTCTCGGCCCCAAAATGGAAGGGCATGTGTGTGTGTGTGTGTGTGTGTGTGTGTGTGTGTGTGTGTGTGTGTGTGTGTGTGTGAGAGAGAGAGAGAGAGAGAGAGAGAGAGAGAGGTCTCAAAGAGAGTGCCAAAAGAATTTTCTTGATCAAAATAATCTTAAAGTAAATCTATACATATATAATGAAGCTTAAATTTTCCAAGCAAGGAGAGGCCTTCCACGTGTCATCCATTGGAGCTTGCACAAATGTCCACGTTGGGAACTCCATGAAATAACCTGCAGTCTGACGACCTCAGTGCTTGAAGTTATCAGTCCAATCTCCACTTGCAAAACAGCTGCTCGTGCATGCATTCGCATCCATGATGTGTGTATGTGGTGTTCATGTGTTACTGCGTGTGTGTGTGTGTGTGTGTAAGTAAGAGAGAGAGAGAGAGAGAGAGAAGAAGAAGAAGCAGAAACGCAATTGGCCGTTGACTATGTGTGCGTATGAGACTCGAATCTCAACCTACAGTGTGACTGGGCATTCTTGGTGGTGTGTGTGAGAGAGAGTCCAATCTAGCTGAGTGAGCCTATGCGCACACCCAAGTTTGTGTGTGTGTGTGTGTGTGTGTGTGTGTGTGTGTGTGTGAGAGAGAGAGAGAGAGAGAGAGAGAGAGTAGCTAGAGTGCTCACTCTTTGTGTGTGTGAATGTGTGTGTGAGAGAGAACAGGATATCAAAATTGCCCGTTGTCCACGTACGTGTATGTGTGTGTGTGTGTGTGTGTGTGTGTGTGTGTGTGTGTGTGAGAGAGAGAGAGAGAGAGAGAGAGAGAGAATGTGAGGTCACAATTGTCCGTAGACTCTATGTGTGTGGGGGGGGGGGGGGGGGGGGGGGGGGGGGGGGGGGGGACACACACACACACACACACACACACACACACACACAGAGAGAGAGAATGTGAGATCACAATTGTCCGCATCCTCTGTGTGTGTGTGTGTGTGTGTGTGTGTGTGTGTGTGTGTGTGAGAGAGAGAGAGAGAGAGAGAGAGACTCTTACTCAGTGGTGAGAGAGAATGACAGAATATGTGGGGATTTAATGGCAAGAGAGAAAATAGTGAGTACTTTGGCAGAGAGAGAGAGAGAGAGAGAGAGAGAGAGGATGCAATTGGTCCCATAGCCAATGACGAACAAAATCGAGTAAGCCCAAGATAACGAATCTAGGACATGGAAAAAATGTAGGATGGGTGGAGAGCAGTTGCAAGTTGACAACGACACAAGGCACAGTAAAATTGTGCTAATTTTTTTTGAGCTTTGTAGGTGTTCTCAATTTCAAATTAGAATTTTAAGGTAAATCTCAAAATTTGTGGGTGGGATTACACTAAACCTTTGTTAAGCATTCTCACCTTGAAATTAGAATTTAGAGATAAATCTCAAATCTATAGGTGGAATTACACCAAACCTAAGTCTTTTTAGCACTTCGATACATAGTGCTTTTTCCCAAAAGCTTAGAAAATCTATAGATGAGTCTTGATATTTTGTCTATTTGAGTGTTTTTACACTAAGCTTCGATAAACTTCATGGGTTTCCTCACCTTCAAATCTATAATTTAAAAGTTGTAGGTGGGATTACACTAGACCTAGCCTTTTTTCGAGTACTCAGATACATATTGCTCTGTTTCAGAAACTTGAAAAACTTACGTGTGAGAAAATTATATTTAAAGGTCTTTACATGATTTTCCTAAAAGTTGCCTATGAAATCTGGGGATTTGCCTTTAAATTTGAAGGTTCTTACTAAATTTGGAGGTTGCGATCAAGAGCTCTTAGAGAATTCCACAAAAGATTGAAATTTAAAAACACCTACATATGATAGAATTGTAAAGACAAATTTACTATATTTAAAAGTTTTTATATTTGAATTTCTCAAATTGCATGTATGATGATTGTATGCCTCCCCTTTTATATATAAATCATCCCTACTAATTTCTATGAGCTTTGTGTGTTTTTTCAACTACAAATCTAGAATTTAGAAGTAAACCTCAAAATTTGTAGGTGGGATTACACTTAATCTAGGTTTTTCTTCGAGCACTTAGATATAGAGTGCTTTTCTCCATGTATCAATGTTTGTAGTTTAGAATGCCACATATGTCTGGAAGGAGAATGGTGAGGGCAAGGAAGCTCTAAGTAGTTTTCACATGAGGCAAGGTGAGGGCTTGTGTACGGATACAATGGTGTATCCTTATATCTCAAAGGCATATGGCATCATGCAAGTATTTGACATGAGCAAACTAAAATGGCTATTCAAGGGCTCTTTTTAAAAAAACCTTTTTGTTTGAAAAATGTTTTGGTCAACATGTACACCATATTTAAATGTAGCCTCTTGGAATGCACTTATGTGGCCCTTGGCACCCCCATTCTTAGGGCTTCTTGCTCTTTGGGGTCACTTTGCAAGGAGGCAAATTTACTATATTTACATTAAACTTAGATTTTCTTCGAGCACTCAGGTACGCAATGCTTTTTTCAAAATTCTAGAAAAACTACCTATGAGAATTTTTAGAGGCAAATTTATTGTATTTGATGGTTTTAACACTAAGTTTTTCTAAACTTTGTAGGAGTTCTTACCTTCAAATCTATTATTTAGAGGTAAATCTCAAAATTTGTAGGTTAGATTAGACTGAATGTAGGTTTTTTTTTAGCATTGAGATACACAATACTTTCTCCCAAAAACTTGGAAAACCTACATATGAGAATTTTTAGAAGCAAATTTACTATATTTGTAGGTTAGATTACACTGAATGTAGGTTTTTTTTCAGCACTGAGATACACAATACTTTCTCCCAAAAACTTGGAAAACCTACGTATAAGAAATTTTAGAGTCAAATTTACTATATTTGAAGGTTTTATTTTGCAGGCTAGATCACATTAAACCTAGGTTTCTTTTTAGCACTTAAATACACAATATTTTTCCCAAAAACTTGAAAAACCTACATATGATTACAGTAAGCGTACACTCAAATACATTTCTAGGTGGGATTGCACTAAACCTAACCCTTTTTAGATTTTTAGTAGGGAGAGGAAGGTGTTTCAGTGCCTTATGCATTATTTATTGAAGGTGTCATTGATCCAACAGCTAATGATGATGGTGAAGAGGGAGAGGGAGATTATCCCTCATCTAGACCTTGCAAGATATCTAACACATTAATGCTTTCTTAAAGTGTTGGTTTGCGTGAATGTGGGATGTGTATGGAGATGATCCATTGAACGCTAGCGGCCCAGCAACATGCTTCGATGTCCATAAACAATTCTTCATCTCTTTCTACATCAAGTTAGGGGCCAATCCAATGGACTCGAGTATAAGTCATCCAATGAGCAAACATGAGCTATGCTTCTTTTCACCTCTTCTAAAGGCTTGGAACTATCCATCTTTAGCATACCAGCTCGATGTGAGTGCAATCAAGTGGTGATGGTACTCCTCACAAGATGGGCTCATTGGATGGTAATGACACTACACATCTTCTTTACTTCAATGGCCAGCTGCATCTCTCAGACGTGGTACACATAGGTATGATCATCTTCCATCTTGACGAAAAATGTGCAGCAGCTCCTTTGAGCTAATTAAGGTTAAATTCTCCGTCATCATGGAGATAGCAGGCCCTTTGTAGCTCTCTTTTTTCTTAGACAATCATACTCTCTCTCTCTCTCTCTCTCTCTCTCTCTCTCTCTCTCTCTCTCTTTGTGTGTGTGTGTGTGTAGCATGCTGCTTAACAAGAAGCGACTTCTATTGTATGACACACCAAAAGTTGGAGACTTCATGAATTGGGAAAAAAGCTCAAGAAAAAAGTGTAATGGCACCTACAAATTTTCAAACGTTACCTCTAAATTTTAAATTAGAAGGTAAGAAAACCTTCAAAAATATGAAGGAATTTAGTATTTAAAGTTTTGTTGGGCACTGGGGAGAGAGAGAAAATTAAGCAACTACCACCAACCCACAGAACTATCCAATTAAACAAAGAGAAGGGAGGAGGAGGAGGAGAATAGAAATATTAATCTTTGTGTGTGTGTGTGTGTGTGTGTGTGTGTGTTCTCTTCAATAGCTACAAAGAACCTAGATCCATTGAATAAGGGCAAGAAAATCCTATGTAATGTGTGAGAACCTACCAAGCTTGGTATTAAAGGAATATTTATTGTCTCTTGCATGTATATTTTTATTTGAGAATCCATAGAGAGATGTTGTGAATCATTCTTTTTTGAATTAAAGAGAGTGTATACATGTAGAATAATGGAATCTATATAATTTTTCACCTTTGTAGTTGTAAAAATAGAAGACATGCATTTTCTATCCGCAGCAACGCGTGGGTCACATACTAGTTATATATGAAGCAGCTTAAACTTTTCAAGGAAAGAGAGGACATCCATGTGTCACACTCTGGTTCATTTCAAAAAAGAGGTTAAGAAACATTTTTTTTAAAATACAAAAGTGAAGGATAGAAAATGAAAAGACTAAGTTAAATTTTTCACGGAAAGAGAGGACATCCATGTGTCGCACTTGGTTCATTTTAATAAGGAACTTAAGAAACATTTATTTTGAAATGCAAAAGTGAAGGATAGAAAATGAAAAGACTTGAGTTTTGAGTTTTGTTAAAACAAAAGTCAAAAAACTAAATACTCTATCTATATTTATATTATTTATAGACTTTGAGAAGGTTTGGAGTATCACTGAGATCTCAAATTTCAAAGTGACTACTTTTGTTTTACAAAACCATTTAAAGGGTGGGAGTTCTACTTTGCATTTTGAAGGCCATAAAGAACTCCTCTTTCTTTTCTACACAAATGCACACTTAGCTTTGAAATTTATACTCGAGCTTCAAAAAATGACGAACATTTGAAGCTTTCACGCATCATACAACGTTGAGCTAGAATCTTACACTTAGCACCTCTATGTATTATTGTCTTTTTGGCCCTAAGAATGTGCATATTGCACATTGCACGTAACTTTGCACAAAAGGCCATAGTCGGATGGTCTTGGAATCGAATTGGCGCTACCTACACCTAATATGGGACAACATAAGTGTATTGAGGCTATACACGTGTGTGTGTATATGTGTGTGTGTGTGTGTGTGTGTGTGTGTGCGCGCGCGCGTGCATACGAGAGAGAGAGAGAGAGAGAGAGAGAGAGAGAGGTAGGTCTCGAATATGGCTTACCAAAAATAAATTTTTCAATCGAAGAAATTTTAAAATAAATAAATGCAAAATAACTCTTTTGAATTTTAGGTCAAATTTTAAAGAATTAATAATATTTGCACTAAAACTTGCAAAGTTTTTGTCGACTTTCGTTAAGGAAAGCTTGGAATGTAGCTAGAAATTTAACAATTTTAGTGGTAAAAATACACTAAATCTTGATTTATTGTAAACATTGGGAATCTTAAATAGCGCCAAAATGGAAGAACATGACGGACGTAGAAAAGCCAAATGCTCAGTACATCCACAATCACTCTCTCACCACTCCAAGTATACGCTATGCCAAGAGAGGAGGGACACACTTATTGAAAATTTGTTACACCCTCGCATGGGGCACCGATGTGTGTGTGTGTGTGTGTGTGTGTGTGTGTGTGTGAGAGAGAGAGAGAGAGAGAGAGAGAGGGAGAGAAGAAGAAGAAGAAGAAGAAGAAGAGAGTTACACGCTATGCCAAGAGAGGAGGGACACACTTATTGAAAATTTGTTACACCCTCGCATGGAACACTGATATGTGTGTGTGTGTGTGTGTGAGAGAGAGAGAGAGAGAGAGAGAGAGGGGGGGGGGGGGGGGGGGGGCGGCGGAGGGAGAGATAATTACAACCTACCAACAAAAAGAATTCCAACAAACTTCAAAGATCCACTTGGCCAAGACTTAAAACTATATATATATATATATATATATATATATATACATCTATGTATATATGTGTGTATATATGTACACACATATATACATCTATGTATATATGTATATATGTATATATGTATATACACACACACACACACACATATACATATATATGTATATACATATATATATATATATATATATATATATATATATATATATATATATATACACATATACATATATATATACATATATATGTATAGATGTATATATATATATACACACACACACACACATACATATATATGTATATGTGTATATATATATATATATATATATATATATATATATATATATATAGGGAGAGAGAGAGAGAGAGAGAGAAACAGGAGGAGAGAGACAAATAGAGAGAGGAAAGGAGAAAAAATAAGAGAAGTCATAAGAACAACTCGAATAGATACAAAAGATCTACTTGACTAGTCTTGATCTCAAAGTTTGGAGAGAGAGAGGAAGAGAGATCATCTTTGTGGAGTGATTATAGGGACTAAAATCCACCCTCCTCGCTTATGCGTTCATGCACACACATACACACACAAAAATAATTATAGCTCCCTACGAGCTTACATTTGCCTATAGCAAATTAAAGATTAATGGATGGAGATAGAAAGGGTAACCGGGGGTTTAAATATGTGTGTGTGTGTGTGTGTGTGTGTGTGTGAGAGAGAGAGAGAGAGAGAGAGAGAGAGAGAGAGAGAGAGAGAGAGAAGCTTTCATGGCATAGAAACACATCAAGAGACCTCAAAGCTCTATCTGACAAGTTTTGAATTTAAGACCTGGTATTTAAGAGGGAACTATGATAACCAATCCACCACACTCAAAGGGTACTATAGTTTCGTTTTCTTCTTCATTAAGAGAGATCCCAAAGATCGACCCGATAAGTATTGAACTCAAAACGTTGTGTGTGTGTGTGTGTGTGTGTGTGTGTGTGTGTGAGAGAGAGAGAGAGAGAGAGAGAGAGAGAGAGAGAGGTGGGAGGGAAGGGAGGGAAGAAGAATAAGAGAATTTTTATTAGCATAAGAATAACCCAAACAGATATCAAAAACATGCTCAACAAAGCTTGATCTCAAGACCTAATAAGAAAGAGAGAGGGAATTGCTATCTTCTTGGAGTGATTATAGGGACTAAAGTACACCTTGCTCGCTTGTGCACACACACCTAAAGATATGTGTATGTGTGTGACCCAGCGTTTGGAAAAAAACATTTTCACAAACATACAAAAATCCCTCCAAGACAAATTTGAACCGAAAAGTTTCTAATACTAGCCAGTATTTTTGCAAAATTACACTATTTTCCATGTATTTTAAGTGGAATTTTCTCCTTCTTGCCCTCCCCTCAACTAAATACTTTGATTTTGCAACTGGCTCAAGGCTAAGCTGAGGCACACTTTTCCCGAGCACTGGTGTGACCTAATGGCCATGTTTTTTTGACCGCAGCAACGGGGTCACAGACTAGTAAAGATCTAGCCGACGAGGAGTTGAACTCAAGACCTGTTTTGAGAGAGAGAGAGAGAGAGAGAGAGAGAGAGGCCCCATCACACATCCCTGCCACAGGCTCAGGCTCAGGCTCATGGGTTAGAGAGAGAGAGAGAGAGAGAGAGAGGGGGGGAGAGAGAAAAGGAGAGAGGCTTCTGGTCCTGGTACACGGGGTGGGGTAGATAGCGAGAGAAGGATGGCAATATGGCAGCCACACATAGAGAGCTAGAGGCTTTTGGAATCCTCAACGTCATCCCCACAATTTTGGGCCACTCTTTCTATTACCAAGCAAGTACAAGAGATTCCTCCACTCCAGATTTTTCAAACACGACAAAGTTAAAATACAAAGTGTGTTTGCTGAATGTAGGTTGCTCGGGTGTGCTTTCGTGCAACGCTGGAAGAATTTGGATTGAAGTGGGAATAGGAGTAGGGAGTGCTGTGTTGATCATTTTTACCCTTTGCTGGATTGCCAAGGCAAAGTTATTTAAGAAGCCAGAAGCTATCACATCCAAGCCCGAGCCGGATCTTGAGAACCTCACAGAGCGTCCAATTGAGATGTCATACTCCTCCCTCGTATCTGCAACAAGCAACTTCATGAATACTTTGGGTCAAGGGGGCTTTGGCATCGTATACAGGGGATCGCTGATAGCTGGTGTGCAGATTGCTGTCAAAGTTATGGAGGTGGCCTCAGAACACACAAAGACTCATTTTCTGAATGAGGTGGCTACTATAGGAAGAATTCATCATGTACACCTTGTAAGGTTGCTCGGCTTTTGCGTGAAAAAACAGCACAGGGTACTGGTCTATGAATATGTGAAGAATGGCTCTCTTGATAAATGGCTATTCTGCAATCACAGAGATGATCCAGCAATGTTTCTGCACTGGCGCCAGCGGTACAATATTGCATTGGGCATTGCAAAGGGATTAGGCTACTTACATGAGGAGTGTAGGTATCGGATCATACATTGTGACATTAAACCGCAAAACATACTTTTGGATGAGCATTTATGTCCCAAGATTGCAGACTTTGGGCTCGCAAAGCTAATGGCCAGAGACGAGTCTTCAGTTGCAACCTTGGCAAGAGGCACGCCAGGCTACATGGCACCGGAATTTTGGCTGGCAGGCAAGGGCCAGATGAGTACGAAGTTTGATGTGTATAGCTATGGCATGGTGTTATTGGAGCTGATAAGTGGGCACCGTAATTTTGAGAATGGCTCCGGTTTTCCTGGAGAGGCTTTTGATGCAGCAATCAAAGGTGATATACAGTCTATTATTGACGTTAAACTGGATATCACCATGCCGCTCGACGAGAAGCTTGCTGTTTCCAAAACCATGGAGGACTGGCAGGATGTTCGAAGAGCTTTATTTGTGGCCCTCTGGTGCATTCAAGACCATCCCACGAACAGGCCTCATATGAGTGAGGTCGTGCTGTACCTCGAGGGCAAAGTTGCAATCGATGAAAATCCTCCCTGCCCAGCAATTGCCTCCATCCTGCTCAGTCTTGGTCGCCAACAATCATGTCAGAGCAATCAGCGAGACCTTCACATTACTCCAATGAGTGGCCATTGGAACGACTCTTCTAACTGATCGTTATGGCATGGGGGCCAGCTTTCTTTCTGCAGCTGATTTGGTGATCCAAAAGACACATCATTTCTTACAATCCAGGGTGTTGTTTGGAGTCTATTTTTGCAAGGGTCTTTTTGATGCAAAGAGGGCATCCAGCCTTGTGGAAAACTGTACAAATTGGAAGCATTTCTAGTGTATATTGCACCTTGTATCATATTCTAAGCAGCATACCTGTCTTTTGAGTCCTTGAATAAAAGCATCGGGGTTTCATCACTCACATAAGATAAGCAAAAACTTGCATTAGCTACTCGGGAGGTGTTACTTAACAGCTTTTTGTCAGAGTTCTGTTGTGTTTGTGATCAACTCCTCCTTTTTGAACCTTTGCCCCCTCAAGTCACAGGTAGTGCTTGAGGTTGATTGTGTATTCTTCTCCACGCACAGTTGTATGGCAAACAAAAAAACCTTGCACTGCGCTCCGTTCATCATCACCAACTAAGCAAAGGAAAAACCCTTATGCCAAATGACAGAAGTTGTATCTATTCTCAAATAGCTGGGCTGCCCCCTTACCAATTAATCTTTTTGACGATAATCCCTCTACAACACATGCTGTATGTAAGTGGAGGTTTCAAGCCTTGTAGCATCAAGGAAGAAGAAAGGACAAAATGGGACATAAAATGTACTGCCGGAATCTTGTTCACTGAATGGCACACATGCCGAAAAAATCAACAGGGCGCCTTCATTAAGAGTGCAAGCGTCCTCGAATCCCCCTATGTCCTCTACATCTTGGCTCTCTTGATGATAGAGTCAATGCTGCCTCTGCAAAATTCGGATTTTCAAATTACACATTACATTGATACCTGAACAATGCCAATGCATGTGTGCGGTCTAGAGTAAGAGAGCTTCCACGGTTGCTTTTCTTTTGCAGAGATCACAACACTTTCTCAAAAGATTGGGCTCAACCCCCCCATGCACCATTCCAGGTGGAGGTGGATGATGTTGGGTGACAAATAAACCATGTCATCACAAATGGGCAAAGGAAACTGCACAAAAACACACATAAAGGTATGTATATTCACATAAGTCTATACTGCAAACGTAACTGATTCTGTCTCCCGTTCTTAGCCATCTCTTCACACTCTGTGTGTGTGCGCTGCGCGCGCGCGTGTGTGTGTGTGTGTGTTGCACCGTTTCTTGGCTCCTAAATGCTCTTAGGCTTCCGGCTTGAGATCTTACATGCACTCCCCCGAGTAGATCCTGACTATGATCGACGCCTTCTTTGCCCCGCTTACAGTGCTGCGGCTGCCTCATTAAAAGAAGACCCTCTAGGCCTAACACAGAAATCAGTAACGCGTCGCTGTGCCTCAGCACTATCTCACACGGCATGGGTAGGAAGGGATCAATGGCTCACTCCTATTTCTCGAGCGGAGCGCGGTCATTGGGGCCGTTCATCTTGCGTCGGAATTTACCAATTTTTTCGAGTTTACTAAATTGACCTGAATTTACACAGCGACAGGTTCATCAGTAGAAGAAGAGACCCTTCTTCCTGCGTGCACGCGCATGTGAGATGGTTAAGGTGATAGGCTTGCAAAGGTCGTCGACGCCCTGAATTCGAATCCAAGGGAGGAGGGTTGAGGAGGACGACCCAAATTTACAAGTTTTTTGCATCCGTGTTTACCTATTTTCCCAAATTTACACAGCACGCATTGGACAGCTTAGATCGCACCCAATCCCCGAAATGGGCGTGGGCCATTGATCCCTTCCTGTCCATGCCCGTGTGAGTTAGTGAGGAGGCTCGCCCTGGAGGCACCTACTTCTTTAGATGACGGATGTGCGGCTGCAGTCCTCAAGAGTCACACACAACATACTATCTCACACGGACATGGGTAGGAGGGCATCAACAGTCCATGTATATTTCCAAATTTTCGAGATGGGGTACGATTTGCATCATCCGATCCGTTTTTTGTAAATTTTGAAAAATTGGTAGATACAGGCGCACAACAGACGTATCCCCCCTCCCTGTCGCCTTGTCTCTCTCGGATTCGAACTTGGGACCTCCCCTTTGCAAGTTGTCCATCTTAACTTGGTCAGCCTAAGGAGGTTTTCCCAACGAGAACCATAAAATGAGTCACGTGGACCAATCACCACCTTAGCAAGCTACATTATCAAAAGTAAAGGGACGTGTTGCATATAGAGAGGGGGGGCGGGATAAGGCCAACAAGCAGCACTTTGAGGCCGAGAGGGAAGAGTTGGTTGTTAGAGCAAGTGGAGGTGGTAAAGCAAGCAAAATGGACAAGCAATTAGCAAGAGCGTTGTCAAGGGCCGACAGACGAGAACAGAGGATAGAGAGCAGCGTGGAGAGCTCAAAGCCATCTGCAAGCAAAGGAAAAAGCGACGTGTGTCTGTAGGAGATACTTCAAGGCTTGCAAAGAAAGCAAAAGACTACACTGGCGACATATGGGGAGAATTTGGAAGAGAGAGCAGTTGACAGAAGCGCTAAATGCAAGAGTTGGCGAGCAGCAAGGGGGTTTAAAAAAAAAAGGTGAGCAGGGGGGAGATAAAAGCGAGCGAGGGAAAGAGGATCGGTGTAGTGGGTGGAAAAGCCGTAGAAGGGAAGCGACATGCAGAGAGGGAGGGGCGAGCAGGGAAACGCTAGTTTGTTCAACAGCCTGCACGAAGCCACTATCATCAGGTAGCTAGGTGCTGGCGAATTTGGTAGAGAAAGGACTACGTGCAGCAGTAGAGGAGCCTGGAAGCCAAGATGGTGCAAGGAGGACGGCATCTGAGGGTGTAATTACGCTGCAGAGGCGGGAAAAAGAGGAACAGAAAAGAGGAGACTACAGCTTGAAGGGTCGAGCAATGAGAGCGCTGGGCATAGGAGCTCGGAGGGGGGAGAGACATGATCTGTAGTTGAGGTCAACATGAGGGAAACATTTCTTTTTTATTTTACTTGGTAAGCCTAATGAGGTTTTCCCAAACGAGGCCCATGCAATGAGCCATGTGGACCAATCACCACCTTAGACTAATAATAATAATAAAAACCAACTATGCTTTTTATGGTTGGTCGCTTTTCACAGCCTGCGTATAGCGATGACGCCAACGGGTATGGTGGACGATGAATCCCTATGCAATATGGTGCAAGGTAGTGGAGAGACATAGTGCACACATGCAAGGCAACTCCCATCTGCCACACACCCTCGGGGGGTTCACCGTTCAGTACCCCCCTATATAACCTGCGTTCATGGGGTATTGAAAAAACCCCTCTTTTCACCTATCTGAATGAATAAAATGACCCCTTATTTTAGGATTTGTTTTCAAAATTGAATATGAAAACCCCTTATTTTAATGTATCTCTGTTAAATTGCCTAAAATGTTTGCATTTTAAAACCCCTCCTTTTGAACTCACGTTATACATTAACATGATTACATAGTGCACCCCCCGAGCACACACCCTCCTCTTCAACTCGTTTCTCCCCAAGCTCTCCCCCTAATTCGCAACTGGTCCATCACTCCCTCATCCCTAGTCCACAATCGAGTGAAAGACAGACGAGGCAGCAGCAAACCCCTGTAGCTTTTGGGAAAGTAGTTGAAGGAGAACCAAAGATTTGCAAAACGAGCTTGAGCATGAGGCTAACAAAAGTAAGCATTTAGACTCACTCTTCCTTGGGCTTTCCGAGGAACAACATAGAAGCAATGGTGATGTTAGATATGATAGCATAAGTAAATGCAAAAATCGACACGATGAAAAGCTAATATTGTAACAAAGATAATGAAACAATACGTTAGGGCCCTTGGAATAGCATGTTGTGCTTGGAAATTCTTTGTTTGATATGTAGCTTTAATGGTGCCCTTAGAAAAGCACAAAAGTGTGTACCTTGGCAAATGTCCCCCTAGATGAGAACTTCATAGATGCATGAGAGAGAGACTTTGATGGTGCCCCTTGGAATAACAAGTTGTGCTTGGAAATTCTTTGTTTCATATGCATATCAACTTTAATGGTGCCCTTAGAAAAGCACAAAAGTGTGTACCTGGGCACATGTCCCCCCAGATGAGAACTTCATGGATGCATCAGAGAGAGACTTCGATGGTTCCCTTAGAGTTAATACAAAGTTAATATTGATTGAGCCATTCTAATATAGAGATAGCACTGGAGCTTATGAAGTGAGAACTCATCACTACAATAAACCTACACCGTCTATGATGTAGAACATAATGTTACCTCTACTTCTTTTTAAGTTAAATCTATCTCTTGCATCTTTTGTATTTGTCTTGACGCATGTTTTATGTCTTACATAGAGGATGTTTTGACTGCACAAGCACGACTCCAGCTCTACAACAATGCAACATCTGTTATCTGCATCCAATTTCCCATGCCTATGAGTTTTCTTGACGCAACACATAAATGCTACGGGGTAGGGCACGGCTTCCGCTTCTTATAATTTTTGGAGAGACCACAGTTGTGCCAACTCTCCACCATACTTTTGTATGGCACTTCTGCATGACGTGCACTGTAGTTTTAACATTTTCACTCTATGACGCTTCATTCCAAGACAAAATGTTGAACTAGCTTGACTCAAACATTGTACTCCGACTTGCACAATTGAACGACAGCCGCACACGATTATCATGTCAGTATTGCAGTTTAACTTTTATAGTTTGTTGATGCTTTTTGTTTTTTTTGAGTTTGTCAATGCTTCCTTAAGTTTAGTTTAGCTACATGTTTTCCTCAGTAGTACAAGCTCAATCTCGACTTCTTTTCTCGTAGTTGGACAATTCGACTTATGTACTACAATACTCGATGCAATCTGTGCATATTTACTTTATTCCTAGGTGGTTAATGTCGATCTACATATGTCCTTGTTTGACAATGCATCTTATATATTGTAGGCCAATGTTTTCCTTTGCATAACCGTTCTGTAGCATGAACACAACCCTTTATCCCAGTGGTTTCCTCCTTAGATATGTTTTGCACCAAGTTCTGTTATTGATAGCCAAGACCCTCCAACTATGACAACATGTATCTCTCTCTCTCTCTCTCTCTCTCTCTCTCTCTCTCTCTCTCTCAAGTTCTACGAGAAATAAGAGAAATAAATACACCATTTTACAGACAACTATAAAGGCAATCAATCATCATATATGTTGGAAATAGGGTTGCAAGAAAACACACATAGCTTGGAGAAGACGAAGGAATCTCAAGGCACGCATCAGAGAGTAGTATTACTTAGTGTCCAATGGAAAGAAAAGATAGCCCTAGACTAATGGGCATATATACAATTCACGGGAAAAAAATGCATCGGTTGTCCTAAGTGTGTTCACACACATCACTACCACATGTATATGGTAGCAAATCCCCCCTAGGAGTGATCTGGTGAACGAGAGTTGGCACATAGAGTATACAGAAGTGCCATGCCCTGAGGACATGATTAGTCCACAAAGGGGAGTAAGCCCAAAGCTTTGCAAAAAGCTTCGAATTTCTCATGAGACAATGCCTTTGTGAAAAGATCTACAAGGTTGTCATGTATTGGCACATGAGCCAAGATAATCTCTCTTACTGAGAGTCTCTCCCTGACATAGTGGTAATGCACCTCAATGTTCTTTATGTAAGCTTTAAAAAATGGGTTTCTTGCAACTACCAATGCGCTCTACCTGTCAGTGTAGATGATGTTGGCAATGCCCTGTCCAACAACCAAATCAACCATAAGGCGTCTGAGCCATACACACTCAACTATAGCTATAAAGACTACCTTGTACTCAGTCTCACAATTGGAAGTGGCCATAGTAGCTTGATTCTTGCTCAAATAAAGACCACTCATGGACACTCGCGTGTCATAACAACTAACCCAATATGAATCCAAAAAAGCATGTAAATCTGGCGATAATGATCCCCCCTTGGGATAAAACAAACCAAGATGTCAAGTGCCACTCAAGTAGCAAAAGATTTGCTTGATAGCTTGCCAATGCTTAGACCCTAGGCTATGCATAAGTTTTGGGAGGTCACCTAAGAAAAATGTAACCTATCAAGTGATTTCAATAGAAGGGCATTTAAAGTTCTTGAGAACAGAAATATATATACAGAAGGATACTATTTTTTCAAATTTTAAGAAAAGGTACATATTTTAAACGAAAAGAGTACATTACGTATTCTTTAAAACACTCATAGATAAGAGGTTTTACAAACATGTCTTGAATGCACGTAATATGGTAGTTTTACACGTAGTGAATCCCCCAAGGCATAAATCTGCTGACCTGTGAGACTGCAAAATGAATATACGGTCTTCTGTTGCATACATAAATAAGGCATCCAAAAATAGTTTGGTAAAGAGTGACATCGGTAGGATCACTAGCATCATGAATACTCAATTTCAAACTTGTTTTCATGGGAGTGGCAATAGGTTTGCAATCCTGAAGTCCAAACTTACATAGCAATGTCTCTATGTAACTTGTCTGACACGAGGGAATACCACCATCACACTTCTTAAATCATATGCCCAAGTAATGATGCAATAATCCCTAATCTTTCATCTTGAAAGTAGCAATCAAATCTTAAATTCAACAATACGTGCCTCATTCGGACCAGTGATAAGAAAATTGTCCACATATAGAACAACAATGAGATGTACATCATGAGAATATCACCATTATGCTTTACATACAAAGTACTTTCTGTTGTATTTTTAGAAAAGGCCGAATGAGTGTCAGCTTTCTCATACCAAGCACGAGGAGACTGCTTCAACCCATACAAAGCTTTCTTACATTTGCACACTTTATCCTCTTGTCCTTTCTTGACAAAACCGCGAGGCTGTGTTACATAAACTTCCTCAAATTATGTCACCAGTCAAGAAAGAAGTAACAATGTCTGATTGATATACATGCCATTCAAAATGAGCTGCCAATGTACATAGAAAACACACAGTAGTCATACAAAAAGTTGGAGCAAAAGTCTCTTCATAATTTATGCCTTTTTGTTGTGCATAACCTTTTGCAACAAGTCGAGTCTTATAGTGATCAATCTCACCATCCAACTTGCTTTTTAACTTGTAAACCCACTTTGTACCAATGGTCTTTTTGCAAGAACGCAAATCACGTAAAGTCCATGTGTTATTTTCTAAAATTGCATCATATTCTGATTGCATGGTAGTCATCCAATTTTTTGAATTTTGTGCTTCATCAAAAGGCAGAGCATCCTCAACATTACATTAGCTAGAAAATAGAAAAAGCATAAAAATTTGATGCATAAGATGCATGGCGAGAACCTAAACGAGTACGACTAGTCAAAGGTGCATCCATTTTACTATCACACAAACTATGCACTAGCCATTTTGGCATACCTCTAGCCTGCTCATTCTCAGCCCTTTCCACATTAAGTAGATCATGTACATTTGTATCAGTAATAGGATGATCTGTAACATTTTTAAAAAACCCCATAGGCTGTACATTTGCCTCATTCAAATTACATTCAAATTTCCGCCACTAAAAAGAAGTAACAAACTGTCATAAATTTCATGTGAGCTCACATTATTGTCTCTAGTACATGATAGCAAGGGGTGAACATGATATTCCACAAACATAACATCTCGTGAAACCAAGATACGCTTTGTTTGTTGATGGTACAACCTCTAACCTTTTCTTTTTAACACTATAACCAATAAAAATGCATTTGACTGCATTTTCATCCAGTTTTTTGTGCTATGTTTGTGACACTAAAGCATAAGCCAAACAACCAAAAAAGTGCATGTGATTAATAGAAGGCTTTCTATCATGCCATGCTTTATATGGAATCATAGAATGAAAAGCTCTTGTAGGACACCTATTAAATAAGTGGCACACATGATAGCCTCAAGCCAAAATGAACGTGTAAAAGCTTGACTTTTGACCATACATTGTGCCATTTTCCTAAGCAACCTGTTTTTCCTTTAAGCAACACCATTTTTTTGAGGTGTATATGGCAATGTACTCTGGTGTTTTATCCCATGACTAGGCAGGAATGCATTAAATTCATAAGATATATACTCTCCCCTCGATCGGAACAGAGGGTGTCCATAGTACATTTTGAGACATTTTTAGCCATAGCCAGAAATTTCTTGAAGCATATAAATAGTCTAGACTTAATTTTAAGCAGATACATCCATGCATGCCTGGAGTAATCATCAATTAAAGTCTCAAAGTAAACGTAATTGCCCGAGGAAAAAGTTCACATGGACCCACAAACATCACTAAGCACAAGTTGCAACCTGCATGTAGCCCTTACCGAACCATCCTTTGGAAACATTGAATGCTGCATCTTACCCAAAATACAGCCTTCACAAACGTGCTTCACAGGTGCTTCAAGAGGCTACAAAGAAACAACCATATCAGATTTTTGCAAACATAGTAAATTGGTAAAATTTAGATGCCAAACTCGCAAAATTCAGATGCCCAAAATGTGAATCCCAAAGTTTTTGCATCTGAAATAGCCTTTGAATCTACAACTGCATTTGCAAAATTCTACCTACACTTATCATACAATGTGAGCTTATACAGCCCACGACATAAAATTCCAAATGCAATAAATTTATCACCAAAACTGCGATTATGGAATGTACATTTGTCATCCACAAATTTCACAACAATACCAAGTCTAGCAAGTGCAGATATAGACAAAAGGTTGTTTTTTATCCTAGGCTCATAAAGTGCATCAACAAATGTGAAAGAAATGTCATTCACGGCAATCAGCACAATATTTCTAGCTCCCTTGATCGGATAAGAGGCATTGTTAGCACAAGTGATTGTATTCCCATGAGGGACATCCTCAAGAGAGGTAAACAAGTCACGATGAGAGGTAATATGCTTTATAGCGCCACTGTCAAATTACCAGACATGAGCATCTGTAGCAACGGACATACATGCATCATGGACAAAAGGATCATAAGTGAAATCTGCACTAAAATCCCATTCTGCATCTACATCAGCATCACAATCTCCTTTCACAGAAGACTCTATAATAGTTGCACTTGTAGTGGTGGAACTAGCCTCTTTCTTCTTAGCCTCTTTTGCCTTCAATTTATGACACTACTTGATAAAGTGATCATTTAAAAGACTATTAAATTTTTATTAAATATTATCGTACAAAATAAAAAGGAATAAAATTTGGTAATAAGAATAAGATTGAGAGAATTGTTTATGAGTTATCTTGATTTGATTTAAATCAATTTATACTTGAACAAAAAAAAATTTCTACTTTGTTCATGTTTAAATTAAAACTTAGTTTGTTTACCATTTTAATCAGTTTAGACCTAAATGTTTAGGTTAAAGTGTTAGGATTTTATCATTTTAATTAGTTTAGAACTTGCTGCTTAAGATTGGCTGGCTGCATGTTTCAATCGGCTTAAACTTAGCGTTTGGCCGTTTCAATCCGTTTAGGGGTGTTTCACTCCGCTTAGAGCTAGCCGTTTAGGATCAGCAGCTTTTGGTAATATGGTAGTGTTTGGATGGTTAGGGTAGGTCACGTAAAGTTGCTTAGGTTTAGCGGCTTAGGGTTTAACCGCTAATAGATGACCGTGTTTGGACGATTAGGGTAGGCTGCGTAAAGACGCTTAGGTTACGCCGCTCTAAATAGGATTAGGGCAGTGTTTAGTCATTTCAATCCGCTTAGGGCTAGCCGCTTAGAGTTAGTGGCTTGAGGTCAGCGGCTTTTAATTTGGCCTCTAATAGATGGGCGTGTTTGGACAATTAGGGTAGGCCATGTAAAGTCGCGTACATTTGGCCGCTCTAAATTGGGCTAGCGTAGTGTTTGGCCATTTCAGTCCGGGCTAGCTGTTTAGGGTTAGCAACTTAGTGTTCGGCCGCTAATAGATTGCATCGTATAGACAATTAAGGTAGGTTGTGTAAAGTCGCTTAGGTTAGGCCTCTCCAAATAGGATTAGGGGAGTGTTTAGCCATTTCAATCTACTTAGGGCTAGCCACTTAGGGTTAGCGACTTTTGGTTTGGCCACTAATAGATGGTTATATTTGGAGCGTTAGGGTAGGTCGTGTAAAGCCGCTTAGGTTTGGTCGCTCCAAATTGGATTAGTGTAGCGTTTGGCCATTTCAATTTTCTTAGGGCTAGCCGCTTAGGGTTAGCGGATTTTGGTTTGGCCAATAATATATTTGTGTCGTGTTCAGACAATTAGGGTACGCTGTGTAAAGATGCTTAGGTTAAGCCACTCTAAATCGAATTAGTGAAGTGTTTGGTGATTTCAATCTGCTTAGGGCTAGCCAATAAGTATTAGCAGCTTATAGTTATTGACTCTTGGTTTCACCGCTCATAGATGACTGTATTTGGAGTGTTAAGGTAGGCCGTGTAAATTCACTTAGGTTTGGGTGTTAAAAATTGTATTAGTGTAGCGTTTGGCCATTTAAGTTTTCTTAGGACCAGCCTCTTAGAGTTAGGGCTTTTGGTTTGGCCGCTAATAGATGGGCATCATGGTCGGATAGCTAGGGTACGCTTTGTAAAGCCGCTCTAAATCAGATCAAGGGAGCATTTGGCAATTTCAATCTTCTTAGGTTTAGCGGCTTAGGGTTAGCAACTTTTGGTTTGGCTGCTAATAGATGGAAATATTTGGAGCATAAGGGTACCTCGTGTAAATCCACTTAGGTTTGGCCACTCAAAATTGGATTAGTGTAACATTTGGCCATTTCGATCTGCTTAGGGCTAGCCACTTAGGGTTAGCGGACGCCGTATTTGAACGATTAGGGTACATTGTGCAAAGCCGCTCTAAATCGAATTATGGGAGTGTTTGGCCATTTCAATCTACTTAGGGCTAGCCGCTAAGGATTAGCGGCTTAGAGTTAGAGACTTGGGGTTAACGACTTTTGGTATTGGCCGCTAATAGATGGCCGTATTTGGAGCGCTATTATACGCCGTGTAAAGCTGCTTAGGTTTGGCCTCTCCAACTCAAATTAGTGTAGCGTTTGGTCATTTTAGTCTGATTAGGGCTAGCCGCTTAGGGTTAGGTTAGTAGCTTTTGGTTTTGCCACTAATAGATGTTGCATTGTGTTCAGACGGTTAGGATACGCTGTGTAAATCCGCTTAGGTTGAGCCTCTCTAAATCGGATTAGGGCAACATTTGGCCATTCCAGCCTGCTTAGGGCTAGCCGTTAAGGGTTAGAGGCTTAGATTTAGCAGCCTAGGATTAGTGACTTTTGGTTTGGCTGCTAATAGATCGTTGTATTTGGAGCGTTAAGATAGGCAATGTACTCGGGGGGGGGGGGGGGGGGGGGGGGGGTCACTATGTATAAATTTTGTATATCACATGCGTTCAAGGAATGTTTTTAAAACTCCTTATCTATGAGTTTTTGCTGAATAAAATACACCCTTTTCCTATTCAATCTGTTTTTTTTTTCTAAGTCCATTTTATAGTACCCTTTTGTATGTGAAAATGTGAGAAAAAATCAAATTTAATAACCCCTTCTGTTGCACTCATGTGATAGTCACATAATTATTAATAAGTGATCCCTCGGAGGCCATGTAAAACCGCTTAGGTTTAGCCGCTCTAAATAAGTCACATAATAAGTGGCCCCCCAAGGCCATGTAAACCACTTAGGTTTGGATTAGGGAATCGTTTGGCCATTTTAGTCTTCTTAGGGCTAGCCGTTTAGGGCTAGGTTCTTAGGGTTAGCGGCTTTTGGTTTGGTCGCTAATAGATAGCACGCCGTGTTTGAATGGTGAAAGTCGAGCCAAAGATGGCACAAAAAAATGTGCCTATGAGAGAAGAACCGAGGGTTTTGTGGCTGCAAAGAGATGAGGTAGTTCCCATGTTGAAAATGCCAATTAGAGTGGCTCCAACTGTAGAAGAGATGCCGGTGGTTCCAGATTGGGTAGAGGATGTTCCAAGTCAAGGTATGGCTATTCAAGCTCCATTGAAGTGTGGTAAAGGGCAGATGGTATGGCTTGCAGATGAAGTGTGGTAAAGGGCAGATGGTATGGCTTGCAGATGAAGTGGAAACGATAATGCTTGAGGAGGTTCCAGAGCTCGAGACAGAGGATGAGGTTGAATTAGATGATAGCAGTTCTACGGATGTAGATACAAGTTAGGAATTTACGCGTCACATTCAAGGTATGAAGAGTTTGATATTTTGCTTGTGCATGGAGATGTAGTAGACATGTTTGAAGAGTAGGGAGCAGTGCAAGATGGTACGCTTGATGGAGACCAAGCGGAGGAGTCCAATCCTATGGATGAAGACCAAGGGGATGTGGTTTGGGGAGAGTTTCTCTCTAGGTTGGCAGAACATGATGCACGGGTAGAAGAGGTGGTTGAAGAGTAGGTAATTGGAGCTGACAAGCAAGTGGATTTGTTCCACCTTAAAGGGCTGACTAAAGAAGAAGGACTCGATGATTTTGGAATTGAGTGCATTGCGGGTGACAAGGAAAGCTCAGAGAAGAAGGAGAAAGTAACTTCAATGCTACAAGTGCCCTCTATGGCAGACAAAGGATATTCCCATGTTGGGTCCAAGATTTCAAAAGAGGTATGCAATTCATGGTTGAAAAGTATACTTGTGGGTGTGGCAGTGCAGTTTGTTATCTGCCAGATGGTGCTGGTAGCGCCAAGTATGTTGAGTAGGCAAGCTAAGGTTCGAAGAGACGCAAAGGTGATATGGGCCTATTGTGTGCATAGATGGCTACGTACTTGGGTAAAGCACTATTGGAGGTTGGTACATGTGGATGGAAGAAGTCAGTGCCAAAGTGTTTGATCCAGGTGGTGAACTTATACAAGGGGGTGGGGAAACTCACTTGAGGTTTGGTGGTAGGTAGGAATAAGACCTTGTATATATATTTTGGTTTTCTCACAGTGTTTGCCAGGTGTGTGAAGTTTGTAGATGAGTAAAGATCTTCTGTGGTTGAGCATGAATGATCAACAAGGGAGTTGGGCAATGATGATGCAACCAAAGTTTGTTGACCAGGAGGTATGTATGCTAGCAAGGGTAGACTGAACGGCTAAATCAAGTGGGAATGTCCTGGGAAGATAAGTGAAAATGGTTGTGTATGGCTGATGCAGTTATCTAGGCCAAGCGATCTTCAGAAGGGCTTTTGGCCGGTTGGGTTTGGGGCTAGTGTATGTTGCTGAGGAGCTATTGGTTTTGTGATAGCTCATCGTTTTTGGTGATGATTTGGTTTTAAGTAGGTTGTGTATTCCAATATAGTGCTGATTCCCTTTCTCTTGTGTCGATTCCCCCTTCCCTCCTCTCTTCTGTCTCGTGTGCGTGTGTTTTCTGGGGCTTCCCCCAAGGTCTGTTCTGGAAAGAGAGATAGAGAGAGGATGTGTGTATGTGTGTGTGGGCTGTGGATTGACCAGAGCCGGATGGTTGGACTTTTTTGGTGTGTTGCAATGCATGTATGCGTGTGGTCATGTGCAAACAATAGATTGCTTGTGAGTTGTTTGAGTTTTGAACGTGAACTCTAGTGGATTGAGGCGATGTGTATACCCTCGGCTATAGGAAGGCATTTTGTTGTTTTTTGGGTGTGTTCCCCTTTTACCCTCTCCTTTGGTATACCAACGCGTGTTATATTGATAGGCATACTAACTTGATGGTACCAACGCTCATATAAATGGACACATCGACGGGCGGGTTTTTCATAACTAGTTTATTTTCATCGGTACGATGTGACCAAGAAGTTTGCAATGTTGCCAGGAAAGCACCAAGCTTCTTGCTGTGAGAATTTGTGACCTAACTCCAAAACTATTTGAAGGAGTTATACCATAGATGCCATGAAGTCTAGATTCTGGTAGGGAGTGCAATCAAAGAAGAACCATTCTCTCTCTCTCTCTCTCTCTCTCTCTCTCTCTCTCTCTCTCTCTCTCTCTCTCTCTCTCTCTCTTACTCATACACACAAATAAATACCACAAAAGAGAAAATCAAAACAACACAAAGATGAAAACGTCAAGGCTTTGGTCATATCTTATCATGGGTAAGAAGAAAGGGTTAATAGATGAGTTAATGGTATTCAATCTTTGCCGACCAAACAAGATACCAATTATTCTAGTTTAGTACTTACTATGATATAAATATTTTTTCCAGTGATTGGGATTAATTGTGTGTACATATCTAATTGGTTCATAGCAAGATGTCTATACTTATATCAAAAGAAAAGCTATAGTCTAGAAGGGGTAGTATGATGGGATCCGGTGAAAGAAGTATTTCATTGAGCCTTTTTGTGCCAAAGAGAAACACCATACATTGTTGGAAGTGTATTTTATGACTAATCCATACGTTAATTGCAATAGATTGCACAAAGTGGAAGCGATAGAAATTAACATCATGTGGAATATTATTCATCTATGATAACTCTAGTATATGCAAAATGTAGATATGAGAGAAGTGAAGAGAAGAGAAGTTTTCCTTCCCAACCCTATTCTTGCTCGTAGGCAATAAGGATATTGCGGGGAGAGATGTACCTATAGCAAGGAGAGCCTAGAGTTTGTAGAGAGAACGAGAATCTAAGAGTGAGAGAGATTTGTGAGAGTGTAGTGGTATGGTTATTCACCTTGTGTATTAGCATAACTACCTAAGAAGGTTGTTCATAGCTTTGGCGGAATGTTGTAGCTTGAATGCCTTTAGTAATTAGGACACAAGAGAGATGGAGATAGAGATAGAGATAAGGATAGGTGTATAATTAGAAGTGGATACTAGCTAGGTTAGAGAATAGATTTGGAAATAGAGATAGAGGTAAGGGTTGGGCTAGAGATGAAAAGAAAAACACCAATAAACCAACATACCCTATTTTATGTATGTTTTCCAATCCAGATTGGAACCTTGTGTGAAAAAATCATCAAAATAGGGTATATTTCTGGCAGCAAAAGTCTTATTGTGGTCCCCTTAGCCTAAACTTTCATTTGATTACAATGGACACCTCATGCAATATTAAAGCATGACATTTCTCTTTGACAAAGTTTTGTAAGAATCCCTACAATAATACATCAAAATAGGTGCATCTTTGAAAATCATGCAAGCTAGTGTCCCACTAGGATTTGGTTCCTTCCTGGTAGCTATAAAAAAGAAATATAAGAAAAATACATAGAATATATATAGATTGAAAGTTACCCTAGATATATGATCTAGCTAGGGTGTGGAATGATAATGAGATAGTAGAAAGAAAGAATCAATAGTTTTTTCCCCGAGTTAAAGAGGCAAAGCTATTGACGCTTTTTTCCATAGTACTTTCTAATGGAAAAGTAAGAATATGTTACCCTTGAGATAAATAATAGGATGAGATAGAATTCTTATTATTGTACTTAGGTATGCATATGCACATTATAGGAAATATACTTATGTATCTAAAAAGTTGCAAGATAGATCTTGTAGCATTCGTTCCCACTATATACGTGTCACAACACGACATCCATTCCCTCTAAACCTGCATATCCTCTGATATGTGCCACATATGATGTTTTGCAGTTTCCATTTCCTTGTAGATACTCCATGATTTCATCTTCATTGATAGCTTTCAACACTTCATCTTCACTTTGATCTTCATCTGTGTTTTGCTCTTTCTCCTCCTCAACATCTTCTGGATCACTGTCTCCTCTTCTCTTAAACACTTTGAATCCTTTTCCCTGCAATGGGAACATTTACTTCTATACCATCTAGTTCACACAAGTTGTAAGTAGCATTTTCATGCACATGCTTTACAACATACGGTTTAAACCATCTTTTTAAGAACTTACGCATGATTGTGTGATGGTTATCAAGGCTACTATCATACACTAAAATCCAGTCACCTTTGTCAATTTATTTTCTCCTGAGCTGATGTCACTTATCAAAGTAGTCCTTGTTTTTCAACCTTGCATTTTTTAATCGCTCTTTTGCAGCCTCAATGTCTCCAGGTCTTCTCTCTAGTTGCCTTATACACAATGCAAGGAGATATTACATGTTAAGCCCGTCTTGCCAAGGTACTACATTACATGTGGGAATTGTATCTTCAATTGGAACCACTGGTTTATTTTACCATACATCAGTTCCACATGCATGTAAGCAGTTGCTGAGCTATGTGTTGTACGGTCAGTCCATAAAGCATATGGCAACAATTTTGACCACTCACCAACTCTCCCTTCGCAAGTTTTTTTGATAGGAGGATGCCCTCTTTCACTCTTTCCATTGCCTTCAGGATTGTAAGCTATAGTAAGATAAATCTTGATTCCTAATCTGGAAAAGAAATTGCTTGCTTCCTTGACATCCAGTTCACCTCTATCTGCAATGATCTTTCCCACACAGCCATAATGGCAAATTACCTCATCAAGAAGGAGTTTTCATACAGCTTCCGTGGTTTTTGTTCTGAATGCTCACCCTTGAACCTGGTTAGTTAGGTCCTCTCATGCAAAAACTAAGTATCTCATTTGCCAAAGTACTAAAGGCATTTTGACTAGATCAACAACCCATTTATAGTGCATGGCTAGTGGATATGTAGGTTGCAACCCATCACGATGTCAGACATTTGAATACATTTGACAAGTTACACATGACTCTACAAACTTAGATATGTCTTTTTCCACCAGTATTTTTCTTGCCCACTCACCCCTATGTCAAGCCCATAGACTCTCATGAAACTCTTGCATGAGCTTTACTTGAATTTTTTTTTTACATATAACCCTTTGTGGTGTAAGACCCTTCTGTTAGGATGCTTCCACAAGTAGCTATCCCTCAAAAAATACCCATATACTTTCCTGTGTATCCTCTTGAATTCTTGTTCAAACCCATCATCCTATTTTGTTAGCGTACTCAAGTAGCTTCCACTAAGAAATCAGTCACCTTCATAAAGATCTTTCAAGAACAATTCAAGTGGATTATTTATGCAAACATTGTTACCTTTGACATGAGAGATAGAATAGAATTTTGTGCCCACATCATCTCCCTCATCAATCATATGTGACTCATCTTCATACCTTGTCCTTGATCGCATATCCGCCATTGTGTTGTCTTTACTTGCAATGTGCTTAAACTCAGGATTTAAGGACTTAATGTAGGCAATTCACCGCAACATAGCAATGTCTGACATTGAGCATCTTGTAATCATCCCAAGAAGTGGTAGACAATCTATTTCTACAATCACATATGCATCAGTTAGGTACTCTTTCCCATTTTTCAAGGCTCTAACCATACCCCATAATTATCTCTTTATTTGTGGATAGTTTCTTTAGCAAGCACTCAGTACCTTTGCTCCAAATCTCACCACATACCTGTTTCCTTCTTCATTATCTTGCCCTATTGCCCATCCAATTCCTATAGGACTGGTGTCTATTGTCACAATTACTGGCATTTTACACTCATAGTCTACCTTTCTTAGAGTTGGTGCTGATTGGAGCAACTCCTTTAGCCGTTTCATGGCTTTTACATATGTTTCTTTCCATTTAAACTTTTGATTCTTTCTAAACAATTGATAAAGAGGATCAGCTACATGTGCATAATGTGGAATTCAATTAACATAAAAGAGACATGCTCCCAAAAATCTTATAATCTTAGTGATGCTACTGCATGCTTCTTTCATTCTTTGGATGACATCTACCTTTGTTGGACAAGGTTTCCTACAATATGGCCTGCACATGTGCCCCACAATGAGCATTTCATTAACACCAAACATAGACTTTTTCCCTAGCAAAGTAAGATTCACTTCTTCCAACATAGGAAAATTTTTATCACAATCATTTATGTGATTTGTCACAAACCTGCAACATCCCCTGAGATCCAAAGTTTCCTCTTTAATTTATCACTTTCTTCACATCCTTTGATAGTCAAATCATCAATGAAAGGCATTGTGATTTGAGGAATAAAGTCACGTAAGACCTTATTCATCCCATTCATCATATTTTGCAAAGAGTTGGTTGTTCCCTACGGCAAGGTACAAATTCTTACCAAACCTAAAGGTGTCCTCATGGTTGTCAAGTCTCTGCTTTCTATTGCAAGCTGAAATTAATCATATCCTAAGTAGAGATCCCCCATTGAGTAGATTTCCCTCCCTGCAAACGCCTCTGCAAACTCATCCACAATTGGACATGTACCTACATTTCTAATTGTCACCATGTTCACTAGTTGCATATCTTGGATGAAGCATAGAGCAAAATTCTTCTTTGGAAGTGTGAACCACCTGTTTGAGTATGGAGAACAAGAAGGCTTCAAAAACCCCATTTTGATCTTTTCATTCTTAAGCTCTACTAACTTTGGTAAATGAGCCTTTGGAACCGGAAGAGGCCACAGATTCCAAGGCACATGAGGTATTGTAAAAATTATCATAGGAGCTACAATAGAAGGATCAACACATCTTATCTCATGTGGCTCAAGTGCAAAAGCCTTACAATGCTTTGAAAGCATTTACATAAAGCACTTTGTCTCCTCCTATGTTAGAAACTCCTTCCAACCAATCTGCAACTCTTGAAAAGATTCCTTTGTGAAGGTGTGTCTAATCTTTTTAGGATTCCTCAAACTTGGTTGCAAAGAAGCCTACTGAATCTTTTCCCTGTTGTTGGGTGGTAAGGGTGAAGCTACTGGTTGCACCTTCTTTGCTACACTCTTGTACTTAATTTCAACATGGACTTCTGGGCTAACTATTTGCTTAAAACATTGGTTTTCTTTAAAGGCCTCTATGACTTGATACATTTCCATAGATCATACTTCCACAACTTCATTTTTGAGATGCAGACTAGATTCCATTATAGCATCAAGCTCACCCATAGTATCTACAAAAGAAACTTGCTCACACAAACCCAAAACATTTTAGTAGGCTCTAGCAACCCACTCTCTTTCATGCCTATTTGTACATTATGTACATCTTGCCTCTCATACGTCTTCAAATCTTCAAGTTTTTTAAAATATATTGATTCCTTCTTACCAAGGATCCCATCAAGAAAGTTTCACCTATTTTGGGATCAGGCAAGACCCTTTTTCTTTCTATACCACTTCAATCCCGCTTTACAATTGTACTTGGCCAAAACCCATCATTTCCCTATGATCATGAAACTCTTTGCTCACCTTTGGTAGATGATGATCGCTGAGGTTGTCATGATCTCCTTCATGGTTTACACAAACTATGAGAAATTGAACAACATCTTTACCATCTTTTCTTTGTATCCTAGCATAGGCTAAACCATCATCCATTACCTTTGTTTCCATTCGAACTCCCACAATGTAGGACTGTCCAAGGATAAGATGATATGAAAATGTGTCCTGTATAAAGAAGTTTTGTAAAACGTTTACATCACCTATTGTCACCTTTACACTTGGACATGTTGCATTGCTGAATTGTTTGCCACTCTGACCATACAACCATGTTCTATGTCCATTGGCCATTTACATTTGTTGTAAATAATTTTTGACATTATATTTATTTTAGAACGAGGGTCAATTAAGGCAAAAAATGGTTCTTCAAGATCACCTACCTTGACCAATATTGTCTCTGTAGTAGCCCGTACCCAATGGCTTCTAGAATAGAGGCTCCCAAGAATACTTTGAGATTCTTCCCCATCATCAACAAATTTCACTTGCCTTATATTCCAAGAAGGCAGGTAGCATTCCACCATAAATTCATCATTTTCTTTAACATGCATCTATACTCCTTGTGTCTTCATAGTATCGCCTTCAACTTGTGGGCGAATAGACTCTCTAAGTGCTTGATTTTTTCTCTTGATGATGTCGATAATTTCTTAATGGAATTCACGCTTGGCTATGCCAAGCACCTTCCCCAAAGTAAACTCAACCTTGCTATTCAAAATCCTCTCCTCTAGAACTTTCTTCAAGTCTGTAGCAAGCTCAATGTCAGATTGTAGTTTGTACGCTAGTCCTTTTTGCTTACCTTTTGTTAGGTCCTTTTTCTTCCATGTTGCTGTTTAAAATCCTCCTCTCTAGAAGTTTCTTCAATTTTGTAGCAAGCTTAATTTCAGATGGTAGTTCGTAAGATGGTCCTTTTTGCTTACCTTTTGTTGGCTCCTTTTTCTTCCTTGTTGTAGATTCCTCCATGGTCACTTCTGGTGAAGGTGCCTCCTGTGTTGGTGGTGCTTGTTGCAAAGGTTCTATATCATTCCTCCCTCCACTTCTTGTAGCTCTTTTTGAAGCCCTTCATTACCATTTTTACACCTATGCTTTTCTTCTACAATGGCTTCATGGCTTTGGCAATTTGTAATGTAGGCATGCAGAGACATTGATTCCACTGGATCACTCCACCCTGTTTCTAGACATATACAATCACCTACTTCATGTAGAATTTCTTTTGTAAGCTTTCCCTTTTTAACTAATTCCATGACATTTGGCCAAATTCAACCATGATGATCACTCACCTCGTCATCACTAAGATGCTCAAATTTTACTCCGTAAGTAGCTGCCTCAACTGAAGAGGTGGCATGGTTAGTTGCCATATCTTCAATAAGGTTTGTATTCCCCCCTTTCCAAAGTTAGTTCTCAAGGGTAGACCTGTCTCTCTTAAGTGGATTTTTCCATCCTTAAAAAAGAAAACATATTTTGTCAAAGAATCTATAAGACTATCACAATCCCTTCTTATATGGTCTGTACTATCACACCAAATACATCTATTAACAAAACCTTCTTTGGGCTGTTGTCTTTGCCTAGGAATTACGTAACCCTGATGGTTGGATTTTTCCTTCAAGCTTTGCAAGATTCACCTTCAATTCACACATTCCCTTCACAAGCTCATCTAGCATGGACTCATCAAACTTAGGAGCTATAAAAGTAGGCTTACCATTTTGTCAGAAGTTGAGGTGGAAGGACTTGTAGTGTTTACTACCGTCTTGTCCCTTCTTCTTTATTGTTTGGCAAGCAGTGAGACATCACCTTCAACTTCATTACACTTGGTCTTTAGTCCTTGCTCAACATCTTTATCTTCAAGAAGAAGCTCCAAATTTTCTTGAAACTCTTTACCTGTAGCTTGTACGAAAGGATTTGTCTTATCTGCATCTAGTGTGCCTTTTCTATCCTAGTGAGTTGAGCATAGCGACGCTCAAATTTGCTAAGCAGCTCTATTATTGATAGTCCTTGCTGTTATGGGAAACACACACTCACACACACAGACATAGAGAGAGAGAGAGAGAGAGAGAGAGAGAGAGAGAGAGAGAGAGAGAGAGAGAGAGAGAGAGAGAGAGAGAGAGAGAGAGAGAGAGAGTTGTAACGTCTTCTATTTCCAAGAAAATATGCCTTGTCCAAATAGACCTAACTTGACCTTTTACAAGGTTTTAAAATATCAGACTCACCAAACTCTGACTCAACAAAATCCGACTCAAAAAATATTCAGACCCAGCAATGTTCTAACTTAGCAAATAATTCAACTCAGCAAATATTCCGACCCAGCAATGTTCTTACTCAGCAAATAATCTTACTCAACAAATATCGCAGTGAACACATGGCACGTCTCGGTGGTGGATTTTGTTGAAATCCGACTCAAATCCACATATCCTTTATCACAAAGTCAAACTACATAGTTCATATTCAACAAACTGAATATTCAGATTTAGCATACTGCAGCTTCAGTTTCAGCAAACTGTAGGTTCTGATTTTATCTTTGCTTCCAAGCAACCACAGCGTATACCATCTGCTCTACAATCGCAATCTCTCATGCTATTCATGGCCCTAAATTTCAGAATGCACACATCCCTAGACTCACTCTTAATCTTCCATTATAGTGAATGCTACAATTCAGGGACAGTTCCCCGATTCTTTGAATTGCTGAAATCCGACCTTGTTGTTACAAGATTATGTTGGATTTCCATATCATCAAGAATCATTTCAAAGGCATGCAACTTTGATATCGGATGTGTAAGAGCGCTCACCCGATTTTTTGATTGCATGTCTACATTGGTGTGTTTAATACATTGTGTGTTTAATTGATAGAGGAAAACCCATGACGTGGAGTGTTCTTGCACCCTCTCTCGCTAGTACAAAGAAAGCAGAATCGCCTTACTTACCCTTGCCTTGCAGCCCAAACAGGGATCGCCAAATGCAGACAAATAACAAGAAATTGATGCCTCTAAAACTTTTGTAGATGCCTCAATGCCTTCTCCCCTCTATTACTCCCTCATAATTGCCTTCCCTGCACATTAATTAGTGCTATATGACTGCTAGACACTTCCCCAAATACCTAGGCAAGCTCACAATTCTCCCACGAAGAGAGGAACCAGCAGGATTATCAATATGTTAGGGGAAACACTCTCACACTCACACACACACACACACACACACACACACACACACACACACACACACACACACACACACACACACACACACACACACACACACACAGAGTTGTAACGTCTTCTATTTCCAAGAAAATATGCCTCGTTCAAATACAACTAACTTGACCTTTTATAAGGTTTTAAAATATCAGACTCGCCAAAATCAAACTCAACAAAATTTGACTTAGCAAATATTCCAACCCAGCAATGTTTTGACTCAGCAAATAATCTAACTCAGCAAATATTCCAACCTAGCAATGTTCTGACTCAGTAAATAAACCGACTCAAAAAATATCTCAGTTAGTACTTGTTTTGTCTTGACTATCCATTCTATGAATGTCCTTTTGGTCACTCTCTCAGAGTCCTCCATGAAATATTCCTCCTTTAAAGCTACTTTGTTCTTCCCAGTTTCTCCCATGCCCATCTTTAATTGCTCTGAAATGTTCCCTAAGTTTTGGAGAAACAACTAGCTCAAAGCTTTGAATCATCTCACCTTTTGACATGCAATGCAACTCCATCTCCTTCACAAACTCGTGCAAAAACTTGGTTACATCTTTGCCATTGAACTGATCCATTTTGTTGACGACCGCTTGTATGGCTTTGGTTGTTGAAATCTCCCTTCTTTCAATGGCATGTTGTTGCTGCATGAAACTTGCAAATGCTTGAAACATTTGCATTGTCGCTGGGTATAAATGCATACCATGTTGCTCCACATGATCACCCATGTCTACTCACAAACTCTCACCCTGGTAGTTTCACCTCGATTTCACCAACAATATGTCAAGAAGTTTGCTGTCTTGCCAAGAGAGCATCGGGCTTCTTGCTGTGAGAATTTGTGAGCTAACTCCAAAACTATATGAAGGAGTTATGCCATAGATGTCATGAAGTCTAGATTTTGGTAGGGAGTTCAATCAAAGAAGCCCCATTCTCTCTCTCTCTCTCTCTCTCTCTCTCTCTCTCTCTCTCTCTCTCTCTCTCTCTCTCTCTCTCTCTCGCACTCACACACACAAAGAAAGAACACAAAAGAGAAAATCAAAACAACACAAAGATGAAAACTTCAAAGATTTGGTTATATCTTATCATGGGTAAGATGAAAGGTTTAATAGATGAGTTAATGGTATTCAACCTTTGTCAACCAAACAAGCTACGAATTATTCTTTGGAACTTTAGTTTAGTGCTTACTATGATATAAATATTTTGTCTAGTGATTGGGATTAATTGTGTGTATAGATCTTATTGGTTCGTAGCAAGATAACTACACTTATATCAAAAGAAAAGTAATAGTCTAGAAGGGGTAGTATGATGGAATCCAATGAAAGAAGTATTTCATTGAGCCTTTCTATGCCAAAGAGAAACACCATACATTGTTGGAAGTGTATTTTATGACTAATCCGTATGTTAATTATAATAGATCGCAGAGAGTGGAAGCGATAGAAATTAACATCATGGGGATTATTCATCTATGATAACTCTAGTATGTGCAAAATGTAGATATGAGAGAAGTGAAGAGAAGAGAAGTTTCACTTCCAAGCCCTATTCTTGCTCGTAGGCAATAAGGATACTGCGGGGAGAGATATACCTGTAGCAAGGAGAGCCTAGAGTTTGTAGACAGAACGAGCTTGTAAGAGTGAGAGAGATTTGTGAGAGTTTAACAGTATGGTTACTCACCTGTGTATTAGCATAACTCTCCAAGAAGGTTGTTCATAGCTTTGACGGAGTGTTGTAGATTGAATGCCTTTAGTAATTAGGACACAAGAGAGATGGAGATAGAGATAGAGATAAGGTAAGGTGTACAATTAGAAGTGGATACTAGCTAGGTTAGAGGATAGATTTGGAAAAAGAGATAGAGGTAAGGGTTGGGCTAGAGATGAAAAGAAAAAAATCAAGAAAGCAAAAAACTCAAAAATAAAAACACACCTTGTTCGATAACCCTGCAAGATTGAATTGCCAATTTAATGGAGAGAGAATAAGAAAGAAAACTTCCAACCTTGAATGATGCACCAAATTCAAGTCCTTCTTTGGTTATAATTGATCTTACAAGGATTGTTTACAAGATTGGCTAGCCCTCCTCAAGGAGCAAGTGTAGGCTTAGGTTTATGATTATGGCTAAGTACAATTAGGCATCAATCATCTCACTCCCTCATGAATGGTTTTCAAGAAAGAAGAGGTCCCCTTTTACAGGTGAAGGGAACCCCCAAGGGATACACAAGAAAGAGAAGAGCCAATGTAAATATATATTGACAAAGTTTGAAATGGGATGTCCCTGTATGATGTGGGAAGAGTGGGGTTCACCATTTTGATCATATCTCCTCAAACGTGGCTCCAAATACAAAAGTAAAAATAGAAATAGAAGCTTCAATGCCTATGCTATATTTGTTTTCTAATCTGGATTGGAACCTTGTGTAAAAAATCATCAAAATAGGATACATTTCTGGCAGAAAAAGTCTTCTTGTGGTCCCCTTGGGTGTGAGATAATAACGAGATAGTAGAAAGAAAGAACCAATGTCTTTTGCCCCAAGTTCAAGAGGCGGAGCTATTGATGCTTTTTTCCATAGTAATTTCTAATGGTAAAGTAAGAATATGTTATCCTTGAGATAAATAATAGAATGAGATAGAAAGATTATTATTATACTAGATATGCATATGTACATTATAGGAAATGTACTTACGTATCTAGAAAGTTGCAAGATAGATCGTGTAGCATTCGTTCTCACTATGTACGTGTCACAGCACAACAACGTGTGCAAGTATTTGCACGGCATGTTGTAGTGAGCAGAGACATTCATGCATGCATGGAGTAATCATCAATAAAAGTCACAAAGTAAATGTAATTGCCCAAGGACAAAGTTTACATAAGCACACAAACATCACTATGCACAAGCTGCACCCTGTATGCAGCCCTTACCAAACCATCCTTTGGAAACTTTGAATGTTGCATCTTACCCAAAATATAGCCTTCACAAGCGTGCTTCATAGGTGCTTCAAAAGACGGCAAAGAAGCAACCATGTCAGATTTTTACAAACGTAGTAAATTGGTAAAATTCAGATGCCTAAAACGTGCATACCAAAGTTTCTGTACTTGAAATAGCCTTTGAATCCATAACTGCATTTGCAAAATTCTACCTACATTTTTCATACAAAGTGAGCTTATTCAGCCCACGACATAAAATGTCAGATGCAAAAATTTCATCACCAAAATTGAGATCGTAGATTGTATATTTGTCATCCACAAATTTCACAACCAGACCAAGTATAGCTAATGCAGATAGAAACAAAAGGTTCTTTTTGATCCCAGGTACATAAAGTGCATCAACAAGTGTGAAAGAACTGTCATTCGCGACAATCAACACAATCTTTCCAACTCCCTTGATTGGATAAAACATTGTTAGCAGAAGTGACTGTATTCCAATGAGGGACATCTCGAGAGTGGTAAACAAGTCATGATGAGAGGTTATGTGCTTTGTAGCACCACTGTCAAAGTATCACGCTGTCGTGCTGTGACACGTACATAGTGGGAACGCATGCTACAAGATCTATCTTGTATTTTTTTAGATACATAATTATATTTCCTATAGTTTACATATGCATATTTAAGTATAATAATAAGCCTTCTATCTCATCCTATTATTTTTCTCAAGGATAACATATCCTTACTTTACCATCAAAAAATACTATGGGAAAAGCATCAATAGCTCCGCCTCTTTAACTTGGGGCAAAAAGCATTGATTCTTTATTTCTACTCATCTCACACCCTAGCTATATCCTATATCTAGGGTAAACTCCAATATATATATATTCTATGTATTTTTTATACTTTTCTTATATTTCTTTTTACATAGCTACTAGGAGAGAATCAAATCCTAGTGGGACACTAGGTGGCATGATTTCAAAGATACACTTATTTTAATGCATTATTGCAAGCATGATTACAAAACTTTGTCAAGGAGCAATGTCATGCTTTCATATGGCATGAGGTGTCCTTTGGAATTAAATGAAAGTCTAGGCTAAGGAGACCACATGAAGACTTTTGCTGCCATAAATGGACCCTATTTTGATGAATTTTTTACACAAGGTTCCAATCCGAATTGGAAAACAATTTTAAAATGAAAATCGTAGATAATGAGCTGAAGTTTTTGCCCATATTTTTACTTTTTTATTTGGAGCCACGGTTGAGGAGATATGATCAAAATACTGGACCCTCGTCTGCCCATATCATGCAGGGACAGCTCATTTCCAACTTTTCCAATTCCTGTTCACACTGGCTCCTCTCTTCTTGTGTAAACCCTTGGGGGTTCCCTTCACCTATAAAAGGGGACCTCTTCTTCCTTGGAAGGAACTCAAGCATTCAAGCCATTGATGAGAGGAATTCTTGAGGGAGTGAGTAGTAATGCCTAATTGTACTTAGCCACTAACATAAGCCCAAGCCTACACTTTCTCCTAGAGGGAGACTAGCCATTCTTGCAACAAGCTAACCTTGGAAGATCAACTCTAATCAAAGAAGGTCTTGCACTTGGTGTATCAATCAAAGTGAAATTATCCACTCTTCTTCTCTCTCCATCAATAATGGTGCCGAAGGGTTTGTCAAGTAAGATGTGTTCTACATTGATGTTTTCTTGATTTCTTGTTGTTTTCATTTTCATCTCTAATTCAAAATATATATATATATATATATGTATCTAATCTCATCTCTTTAACCAAACCTATCTCTCTCACTCTTAGTAATTCATCCTCTCTACGAATTTTAGGTTCTCCTTGCTACAGGTACATCTCTCCCCGCAGTATCCTTATTGCCTACGGGCAAGAATAGGGCTTGGGAGGGAAACTTCTCATCTCTTCACTTCTCTCATATCTACATTTCTCACATACTATCCTAGATGAATAACCCACATGATGATCATTTCTATCGCTTTCACTTTGTACGATCTATTAGAATTAACGTATGGATTAGCCGTAAAATACACTTTCAACAACGTATAGTGTTTCTCTTCGGCCCTGAAAGGCTCAATGAAATACTTATATCACCGGATCCCATCATACTACCTCTCATAGACTATAATTTTTCTTTTGATGTAAGCGTAGTTATCTTGCTATGAACCAAAAGGATTTGTACACACAATTAATCCCAATCACTAGACAAAATATATATATTATGGTAAGCACAAAACTACAATTCCAAAGAACAATTCGTAGCCTATTTGGTCAGTCAAGATTGAATGCCATTAACTCATCTATTAACCCTTTCATATTACCCATGATACGATATGGCCATAGCCTTGATGTTTTCATTTTCGTATTGTTTTGACATTCTCTTTTGTGTTCTTTCTTTGTGTGTGTGAGTGCAAGAGAGAAAGAGTGAGTCTTCTTTGATTGCACTTCTTTCCAAACCCTAGTCTTCATGGCATCTATGGTTTAACTCCTTCATATAGTTTTTGTTGAGTTCTCTCACAAACTCTCACAGCCATAAGCCCGGTGCTTTCCTGGCAAGACCGCAAATTTCTCGACAACGCATGACCATCTGGAGCAACTGACATACATGCATCATGGAAAGAAGGATTATAAGTGCATTAAAAGCCCATTCTGCATCTACATTAGCATCACAATCTCCTTTCATAGAAAACTCTATATATTGGAATTAGGGTTGCAAGGAAACACACACAGCTTGGAGAAGACGAAAGAAGCTCAAGGCACACAACTAAGAGTGTTTTACTTAGTGTGTAATGGAAAGGTAGATAGCCCTAGAGTGATGGGCGTATAAACAATGCATGGGGGGAAAAACCTCCCAAAGAGGGAAAAAAGACCCTGACGGTCCTAGTGTGTTCACACACATCATTACCACATGTATATGGTAACAAATCCCCCCTGGAGTGATGCGGTGAACGAGAGCTGGCACATGAGTAAAGGGAAGTGCCATGCCCTAAGGACATGAACAGTCCGCAAAGGGGAGTAAGCCCAAAGCTTTGCAAAAAGCTTCAAGCTTCCCCCGAGACAATCCCTTTGTGAAAATATCTGCAAGGTTGTCCTGCGTTGGCACATAGGCCAAGCTGATCTCTCCTGCTGAGAGCCTCTCCCTGACATAGTGGTAATGCACCTCAATGTGCTTTGTGCAAGCATGAAAAATTGGGTTCCTCGCAACTGTCAATGCACTCTGACTGTCAGTGTAGATAGTGTTGGCAGTGTCCTGTCCAACTACCAAATCAGCCATAAGGCATCTGAGCCATACACATTCAACCGTAGCTGTGAAGACTGCCTTGTACTCAGCCTCACAACTTGAAGTGGTCATAGTAGGTTGCTTCTTGCTCAACCATGATATACATGAACTACCAAGCGTGAAACAAAAACCACTTGTGGACACTCTCATGTCAAAACAACTGTCCCAATCTGAGTCTAAAAAAGCATGTAAGTCTATTGGCAATGATTCCCCCTTGGGCTAAAGCAAGCCAAGATATAAAGTGCCACTAAGGTAGCGAAAAATCCTCTTGATAGCCTACGAATGCTTAGACCATGGGCTATGCATAAATCTGTTGACCTGTGAGACTAAAAACTGAATATCTGGCCTCATGTTGCATACATAAATGAGGCATCCAACAATAGTTTGGTAAGAAGTGACATCTGCAGGATCACCAGCATCATGAAGAATCAATTTCAAACTTGTTTTTACGGGAGTGGCAATAAGTTTGCAATCCTCAAGTCCAAACTTACATAGCAATGTCTCTATGTAACTTTTCTGACACAAGGCAATACCACCATCACACTGCTTAAATTGTATACCCAAGTAATGATGCAATAACCCCAAATCTTGAATCTTGAAAGTAGCATTCAAATCAGACTTAAATTCAGCAATATGTTTCTCATTTGGTCCGGTGATTAACAAATCATCTACATAAAGAACCACAATGAGAAGTACATCACCCTCACACTTTACATACAATGTGCTTTCTGTTGGAATGTTACGAAAGCCTTGTTTGACAAAATGAGTGTCAGCTTTCTCATACCAAGCACGAGGAGATTTCTTCAACCCATGCAAAGCCTTCTTACATTTGCACACTTTGTCCTCTTGTCCTTTCTTGACAAAACCGCGAGGCTGCGTTACATAAACTTCCTCAAATATGTCATCATTGAAGAAAGCGGTAACAATGTATGATTGATGTAAATCCCAACAAAAATGAGCTGCCAATGCACATAGAAAATGCACAGTAGTCATACGAAAAGTGGTAGCAAAAGTCTCTTCATAATCTATGCCTTTTTGATGTGCATAACCCTTTGCAACAAGTCGAGCCTTATGGCAATTGATCTCACCATTCGGCTTGCATTTCAACTTGTAAACCCACTTCGTACCAATGACTTTTTTGCCAGGAGGCAAATCACATAAAGTCCATGTGTCATTTTCTATATGTGCATCATATTCTGATTGCACGGAAGCCATCCAATTTTTTAAATTCTGTGCTTCATCAGAAGATAGAGGTTCCTCAACATCATGTAAGCTATACACAGCCAAAGCATAACAATATGATGCATAAGATGCATGGTGAGAGCCTGAACGAGTACCACTAGACAAACGTGCATCCAATTTATTGTCACACAATGTATGCACCAGCCATTTTGGCATACCTCTAGCCTGATAATTTTCAGCCTTTCCTCATCAAGTACATTATGTACATCTGCATTAGTAATAGGCTGATCTATAACATTTTCAAAAACCCCCATAGGTTGTACATTTGCCTCAGTTGGAATTTACATTCGAACTTCCACCAACTGAAAAGAGGCAACAAAGTGTCATAAATGTCTTGTCAGCTTATTATGTACATCTGCATTAGTAATAGGCTGATCTATAACATTTTCAAAAACCCCCATAGGTTGTACATTTGCCTCAGTTGGACTGAAAAGAGGCAACAAAGTGTCATAAATGTCTTGTCAGCTTACATTATTGTCTTTAGCACATGACAACAAGGATTGAACAGAATCTTGCACAAACATTATATCTTGTGAAACCAGAATACGCTTTGTTTGCGGATGATACAACTTGTAACCTTTGCTTTCAGCACTATAACCAACAAAAATACATTTGACAACCTTATCATCCAATTTTCTGCGCTATGTTTGTGGCACCAAAGCATATGCCAAACAACCAAAAATACGCATGTGCTCAATAGAAGGCTTTTTATCATGCCATGATTCATATGGAGTTATAGACTGCAAAGCTTTGGTAGGACACCTACTAAGTACATAAGTGGAACACATGATGGCCTCGAGTCAAAGAGACTGCGGCAAAGCTTGACTTTTGACCATACATCGTGCCATTTCCATAAGTGACCTATTTTTCCTTTTAGCAACACCATTCTGCTGAGGCGTATAAGGCACAATATATTGGTGTTTTATCCCACAACTAGCCAAAAATTCATTAAATTCATGAGATATATACTCCCCCCCTGATCAGAATGAAGGGTGTCCATAGTACATTTTGAGACATTTTCAACCATAGCTAGAAATTTCTTGAAGCACATAAAAACTTGGAATTCACTTTAAGCGGAAATATCCATGCATGCCTGGAGTGATCATCAATGAAAGTCACAGAGTAAAGGTAATTGCCCAAGGACGGAGTTTGCATGGCCCACAAACATCACTATTCACAAGCTTCAACTTGCATGTGGCCCTAACTAAACCATACTTTGGAAACTTCGAATGATGAATCTTACCCAAAATACAGCCTTCACAAACATGTTTGCTTCAAGAGGCGGCAAAGAAGCAACCATATCAGATTTCTGCAAATGTAGCAAACTGGCAAAATTCAGATGACCAAAACGTGCATGCCAAAGTTTTGCATTTGAAATAGCCCTTGAATCAACAACTGCATTTGCAAAAAAAATTCCACACTTGTCATACAAAGTGAGCTTATACAGCCCATGGCACAAAAGGCCAGATGCAACAATTTCATCACCAAAACTGAGATCATGAGAATTGTACATCTGTCATCCAAAAATTTGACTACAAGTCCAAGTCTAGCAAGTGTAGATATAGACAAAAGATTCTTCTTGATCCCAGGTACATAAAGTGCATTAACAAGTGTGAAAGAACTATCATTTGCAGCAGTAAGCACAATCTTTCCAACTCCCTGAACCGGATAAGAGGCATTGTTGGCATAAATGACTGAATTCCCATTAGGGACAGACTCGAGAGAGGTGAAAAAATCATGATGTGAGGTATTGTGCTTTGTAGCACCACTGTCAAAATACCACACATGTGAATCTGCAGCAACTGACATGCATGCATGATGGACAGTAGGATGGTAAGTGCACTCTGCACTAAAAGCCCATTCTGCATCAACATCAGCATCACAGTCTCCTTTCACAGAAGACTCAACAATGGCTGCATTTGTAGTGGAACCAGCATTTGTAATGGAACCACCCTCTTTCTTCTTAGCCTCTTTGGCCTTCAACTTAGGAAACTGCTTGATCAAGTGATCATTAGATTTACAATAATGGCAACACATCTCCTTTTGTGCTTATTACAAGAATTTCTAGACAAATTGCTGCCAGCAGAAGCATTAGGAATAGAATTTTTTCCACTCGCAGCAGAACCATAAGAAATGGTTGCATTGCTTTTACCACCCTTTCTTCTAGAAGCAATAAAATCCTTTTCAACTGCACGTTGCCTAGTCTTGTTTTTTTTGGAAAGTGACTCTTGCAACAACAATGCACATAATGCATCAAACTTGACAACTTCAGGATTTCCTTGGGTCATAAGTCTCCAAGTACTCAAAAACGTCTGGTGAATCTGGCAAGGCATCAAGGAAAGTCTGTACAAGGGAACTGTCTGAAATGACTTCACCTGCAGAAATAAGTTGCTCATTGATATCCTTGACACCAGCAAGGAAAGAGTCCATATCATCTTTCTCATGCATAATCTTCAACTCCAGCTCCTTACGCAGTAAAGCAATTTTAGCCTCATTGCAACTTGCATAAAGACCAGCCAAAATATTCCAAGTCTATTTGCAGATTTTGTTGAACGAATGTGAGGAACAATGGTGCGCTTCACAGACAACACAATCAATGCATGAGCCTGCGCATCCTTTACATCCCAACGAGATTGTTCTGCCGTAGGCAAAAAAACTCTAATAGCAGCAATTCTTGCAGAAAGACCTGCAACATCCTCAACATCGCCTGCATCCTCAGAACCAGGACGTACATCAATGCCCTACACAATATTCTAGACACCCTTTGATACAAGAACATGTTGCATCATGTAAGCCCACTTAGGGTAATTGTCCCCATCCAATCTGTCCTCAGCAGCAAACATCTTGAACACATCTGTGTTGTTGTCAGCCATGGTAAATGCTGCACCTGATGTGAAAACTGCCCAAAAAGAGGAGAAACAAAGCGGGAACAACACGTGCTATATAGCACAAATTGTAGAATACTGTAAGGCACCTGTTATGCAGAAAATAGCACTCACAGAAATTTTGCACAAAATGACAAAATAGCATGTGCAGTACTGTCTGTAGTGGAAACAAAGGCCAAAATCAGCCCGAATCAGAAATCTAAGCAAACTGAGCTCTACGAGATCTCTCGAATTTTTTGTCGACGTGTGAATGCTTGTAAAAGCTCACTAAAATCAGAGAAATGAGCAGGCATGTGTTGGAGCTGCTGGCAACTAAGCCCGGGAGGACGTAACCTGCTTTGATACCAATTGTTGGAATTAGGGTTGCAAGAAAATGCACACGGCTTGGAGAAGAAGAAGGAATCTCAAGGCACACAATTGAGAGTGTTTTACTTAGTGTGTAATGGAAATATAGATAGCCCTAGAGTGATGGGCGTATATACAATGCAAAGGGGAAAAAACCTCCTAAAGAGGGAAAAAATTCCCCAACGGTCCTAGCGTGTTCACACACATCACTACCACATGTATATGGTAACACTATAATAGCTGCCCTTGTATTGGAGCTAGCCTCTTTCTTCTTATCCTCTTTTGCCTTCAATTTAGGATAGTGCTTGATCAAGTGATCATTGGCCTTGCAATAATGGCAACGCATCTTCTTTTTTCCCTTTTTACTAGAATTCCCAAACGAAGTGCAAAGGTGATTTACCACTTGCAGAAGAACCAAGTGGCTATATTGTTGTTACCACTTTTTCTTTGAGAAGCAATAAAGGCATGTTCAACTGCACTTTGTTTAGCCCTGTTTTTTTTGTCAAGTGACTCTTGCAACAACAATGTGTATAATGCATCAAACTTGATAACTTCAAGATTTCCTTGGGTTTTAAGTATGTAAGTACTAGCAAAAGTCTGTTAAGAATCTGGTTGAAAGCATCAAGAACAATTTGCAAAAGGGAACTATCCTAAATGACTTCATTTGCAAAAATAAGTTTCTCATTGATATCCTTGATACCAATAAAAAAAGTGTCAATTTCATCTTCCTCATGCATAATCTTTGTTTCCATCACTTAAAGCAACATGAAATTTTAGCCTCATTGTTGCAACTTGGATAAAGACCAACCAGACTATTCCAAGCCTGTTTTGCATATTTAGCTAAACAAAAGTGAGGAGTAATAGTACGTTCACACATAAATGAAATCAATGCATGAGCCTGTGCATCTGTTACATCCCAACGAGCCTACTCAACCGTAGGCAAAACAGCTCTAGCAACAACAATCCTGTCACCAAAACCTGCAACATCCTCAACATCCCTTGTATCCACAGAACCAAGACGTAAATCAATGCCTTGTACAAGATTCCAGACACCCTTTCACACAAGAACATTCTACATCGTGTAAGATCACATTGGGTATTTGTCTCCATCTAATCTATCCTTAACAATAAATATCTTGAACACATCTGTTTTGTTGTCAGCCATGGTGAATGTCTGCACTTGATGTGAAAACTGCCTGAAAGATGGATAAATGAAGAAGCTTAACGCGTGCTATATAGAACAACCCGAATAATACTATAAGGAACATGTTATGCAAAGAAAATCACTAACAAAAAGTTTGCAAAAAAGGACAAAATTGTCTGCACAATACTACTTGTAGTGGAAATGGAGGCCAAAATGAGCCCGAATGGAAATTCTGAGTAGACTGAGCTCTATGAGCCTACCCGAAGTACTTGTCAACCTACTGATACTCACCAAATCTCACAAAAATATAAGAAAGTGAGCAGGCACGTGTTGGCGATGCTGGTGACTAAGCCTAGGAGGATGCAACCTGCTTTGATACCAATTGCTGGAAATAGGGTTGAAGGGAAATGCACACAGCTTGGGAGAGGACAAAGGAAACTCAAGGAACATAATATAAATTAGTATTACCTAGTGTGAAATGGAAAGATAAGATAGACCTAGAGACCTAGAGTGATGGGTGCATATACAATGCACGAGGAAAAAACCTCCTAGTGAGGGAAAAGAATGCCCCAATGGTCCTAAGTGTGTTCATGCACATCACTATCACATGTATATGGTAACAATATATAAAATTATTTTTAAAAAAATTCCCAATGAACTTTGTACGTGTATACTTTAGTGCTAGATGCTTGATGTTAATTTACACATGTCCAACTATGTTCTATAGCAACACCCACCAAGCAAGACTAGTGTTTTTTTTTTTTGCAAAACTCACAATGGTGAGTAAATTAATTTGATCCATAACAAAAACATTACAAGTTCCTACCATGCATCTTCAAAGGATCATAGATACATTGGCTGATAGGGGGAGCCACTCCATGACAATGGATGAGCCCACACTTTTACCCATGCAAGTCCGTCGTCATAGCGGCACCCATGTCCTGTGTTCTACTCCTCAGAGTTCGTCTGTTTTCTAATGGTGATGATTGTTCACCTACTTTCTTGGATTATCTCCATGAACTTAGCTATTTCCATGGAATTATCAAAGATTCAATAGTTCATTGCCTTCCAAATATATTTGAAGTAACACAATCTCACGATTAGTGTTGCAATGAATAGCTCTTAGCCCTTGAACACGTTCCCTTCCAAGAAGAGATCATTCTTGAAGAATCCTATTTTCCAAGTCTTTAGAACCCATTTGCAAATCTTTTGTTCTAGGCCACAGATCATCAGGCACTCCTTGCAAAGGTGAGGGAGCATTTCACTAGCCATTCTGCATTTCAAGCCATCCATTGTAATAGTCTCAACTACACATGATACTTGAAAGAATTAGAGACATGTTCCTTTTATCGCACAAAACCACCAGATTGTAAAGTTGGGTCAGTTTAGTAAATTCATGAAAACTGGTGAACATGGGTCGTATCGCAAGATCAACATCCCACCATACCCCCACTCCCCCAAGGAAAAATGGGCCATTGATTCCCTCCTATGAATGCCCATGTGAGATAGTGGTAAGGATGGCATTCATGGAATACCCAAGTTTCCAAACTAGGTAGTCCTTTCGATAAACAAGTGAGAGGTCTGCCGTTGCCTTTAAGGTAAGGGAGCCAATTTATATTAAAGGCACCGACTGTCCAACTTTGGCCCACATGTGGGAAGATCCAAGTAGTGATTGGGTGATAGTGTCAGGCTATCATCCATTTGCGTGCACACTCTATCCCATTAAAATATATCCCTTAACACACACACATATATATAGGGACATGTGTGTTTAAATACGAAGGTACATACATCAATTTGAGTGACATCGAAAGTATGAGGGAAGCATGGCACTAAATTTAATTTGTATTATACAGCATTCTTCAAGTGAAAAAAGTGCTTTAAATTAGTAGCTCAAATTTGAGACACTAACGTTAAAACATTCGCTATATCAACATCAAAAAAACTCTAAAATACTCAAAACCAAATTTTAGAATTGAAGGGGCCTCATAATAGAAAATAAATTCCAGTTCACATATTAACATGGATCCAAGTATTTTTACAACTCATTCTTAGAAAAGATACTATATCAAGAAGCTCAATGACTACAAATACATCCTCAAACATTGCATTTTCTCATGTACTGCTCCAATACATACAAGGTTTCTCTATGAAAAGATGTTGTATTTACTAGAGTGTTGGAAGTAGACTGTTGTCTGCCCTTTGCATATATCCAACCAAGTAACCATGCAATGATTGTTCTCTCCAAAACAAAATTCAAACTCCTTTGTTGATTAATTCTACATTTTTGGAAAAATCAAGTAGGTTTCAGCCATATTTCAATTCCACATTTCATTGTAGAGGGATTCGTAAAAAATTAAGGTATTTTTTCCATCCAAGTCAGGGAAAACTCTCCATGCTACATTCTAGTTCTTGTGGTATACAAATCAATATCCAATTAGAAGATCTATCTTTTGGCATGTTGCTTATCCTACTATGACATAAATGTTTGATGGTGTTTTGGAAAGCATAACTCAATAACACGATGAGTCATATGCAATCTATTGGTGTTCCAAATCCATATCTCAAACCACTGAATGAAAAACTCAAGGAAATTGAATGCGTCTTTACGAATAAAATGTTAGAAATTTGCACTCTCCTAATAAGATGCATATGTTTACTCCAATCTAGACATACATCACCATGTTGCATCTCAATGGTCTTCATTAAAATACCATTGAGTCCTAGGGTCAAAAATCTTCTTTGTTTCGGTGTAGTATATGAGGGTGGTGGAATCCTTTTCCGTCTAGGCCTATAAGTCCCCAATGACATGTGCCACCTCTAAACTAAGTGTTTTATACATTTAAAATCAAAATTATATGCTTGAGAATTCCCTATTAAAAATAAAATGCATGATGTTCAATGGAAGAGTCAATATTTAAGTAGCACAGTGTGTACCAACAACACCTATTTCATCCATGATATATATAGGCTTAGACCTTGAGAAGACAAATTCTCCAATACAAAAGAAAATATTTTTCTTCAACACACAAGGAAATTTTGTAGAAAGAGCTCTAGCTACAAAGATAAAAGAGGTACTTTTTTTGCAAGGTTGAATAATATCTGATTGCTTGGATATATTGGTGTACATCTTTGGTTCATGTTCAAATACTTGAACCCTTCTAAACACATTGTTTTGGAAAAAATCTTTCTATTTCCTGCTTCTTAACACATTTTTGCCACTCTTCATGTATGTGAATATCCCATGTCATTGAGTCAACAAGTCCTCATTGATTGTTTTCTTCCATCTATAAAACCAAATATGCTAGATTAGATTAAAATTTGATTCTAGTTTACATAATGCTTGATAAAACTAGATTGAATCCTTCTCATAAGGGAAAAATGAACAAAATCCATTGGGAAAAAAGTGCCTTTGGGATTTGCCCATTATTGAAGTACTTATAAGTATGGGAAATATAACAAAGCACTGAAGGGATTATTTGTTGATGGATATAGAAAAAATATGGTAGCAATATGGAAAGTTGGTTTTCTTGGTGTATTCCACTTAAGGCGCATAGGTGGAAGCAAACAAGAGTGTCTAATGCATATGTCCAATGATAGGACATCCTATCTGCATATAAAAAAATGCATGGAAAAAGTATGTTGTCATATGTCTTGATTCCATAGGCACCATACAATTTTTGACTGCTCAATGCATAAATCAATTTTGTTGATGCTCCAAAGCCCTATTCTTGCATTCCAAAATCAAGAAATGGTCATGCAATTAGCAAAAAACAACCTTTTTTAATGCAATTCAAGACTCTAATAGCAAACATCAAATAATATGCATCACATGTTAGTCTAATTAGTAGAAAATTAGTGTGTAATCCAACAAAAATTAGTAAAATTAGAGAGGTATTAGTGAGAAATTAGAGTGTGTAGACACACAATTAGAGAGATATGGTATTAAATTAGGGGAAATTGAACACATTGCCATTTGCACACACATCCAAAATCCACAAAACAACAAACACACAAATCAAATTAGTGAGGGAGCCTATTTGAGTATACAATGATTACACTAGTGTAGGCCATTGATCAATGGCAAGGGCACCAAATTTTGGGGTGTCCATCGTAACATAGCTCCAATGACCAACATATAAATGTCAATCCAGAGTAATGAGCTACCTGGCTAGGGCATGGAAACACTCACACAAGGTTAGTGATCTAATCATGACAACACAAATGGTTAACTTTATAAGCTGAGCTTCTCAATCTATGGAGGAGCTAAGAAAAGATTGGCAATATCCACATCCACTTCTCCGCACCTAAATCAACTCAATCATACACTCTTACGATTCCAATGTTGCACATCATCACTAATCCCATCAATAAACACACTAACCACAAGCACACACACATAGATCTATCAAGCATCCATGATCCAATCTAACCTACATGCACACACAAAGAATAGAGGGAAAACACACAAGATTAGAGAGAAATTAACCACTATTTAGTTAAGATCTAGTTAATCAAGGCATGAAAGACAAACAATAGAGAGTAAAAAGAACATAGAGGGTAATCACACAAGACTGGAGAGTAATTAATCACTAATTAGTTAAGGTCTACCTACTCAAAGCATCAAAGACAATCAATAGAGAGTGAAAGAAGCATAGTGAAAGAGGTATAGTGAAAAATAATTAAGAGCATTGAGTAGTATTAATCAAGTCACATGAGCAGTGAGAAACTCCCTAGCCACACACCACATGATCTCTCACTAGATGTGCTCTCAACAAATGATCCTAAAAACCCTAATTCTATTTACACACTGCTTTATATACCAAGAGTTAAAATGTGCAATGTCTTGGTGCCAAGGCATTTAATGTTAAGTATGGAGCCTGATCCACCCGTTGTATTTTTTATTCTCAAGAGTCACATTTGTAAGGCCCTCATATGAGAAGAAGCCAATAGTGAGTAGATTTAGGAGCCTAACTTTGGGGCCTCGCGGATAGCGCCCCAAAGATAAATTTTTTGGAAGATTTTTTGGAGTATTCCTTTTTGCCAAAATACTATGACCGGACGATGGCCAGAAAGTGATCGAAAAATGGCCAATCGGTTCGTAGTGGTCCGTGGTCTTTGGCCAATGACTGAATTCAATGGCTGGTAGCCGAGTTTCAGGCGGACTTGTCTACCTAAGGATGCATACACATGGACACATGGATGAATTTCAGGCGTACTTGTCTACCTAAGAGCGGCCACACATGGACACATGGAATAGTTCAACTTGGACTTGTCTACATAAAGGCAGCTACACACAAGTGCCTTTCATGAGAGAGGGCATCGCTTTTGGCCTATAAAAGGAGGCCTCTTCTACACATAGAATCATTGTGAAGGTGTGAGTTGTTGAAGTGGTGGTGAGAGTGAAGTAATGCAGGAGTTCCATTTAGAGTTGCTAATCCCTTTTTAATCTACTTCTAGTTTGAAGAGAAAAGACATTAAGTGGTTGCTTTCTCGTGGACATAGCTCACATTAGGTGAACCACGTATATTGTGTGTGGTATCTCTCTCTCTCTCTATTATCTCTCTTGTGTGTGAAAATTCTCTCACTTCATTAAGTAAACCACTCTAATCTCTATTTAGCTACGCCTTTTTTCTAACAATTGGTATCACGATAGGATTTTCTCATAGCTAAAATATCTTAAGGACTCCTTGAATTGAGCGAGAGTAATGGCGGAGGAAAGTAATCCCAAGATTGAGAAGTTCAATAGTAAAAACTATCAACACTAGAAGATGAAGATTGAAGACTATCTCTACCATAAGGATCTTTATTTTCCCCTACGTGGTCTTGCAAAGAACCATCCAACAATGGTAGATGAAGCTTGGATCATAAAGAGTGTGTGTGCACGGATGTGTGTGTGTGTGTGTGGTGTAGAAGTAGTGCGGTGTGTAAGTGCAAGAAGGGAAGAGGGAGAGAGAGATTGTGTGTGGGTGAAGTAGGACTCAAATGAGCTACTCCTTATCCTTCCTATATGTACAAGAATAAGGTGATCAGTGGATAGGGGCCATAACCTGGGCAGCCAAGCAAGGCACAGATGCTTTTACCCCAACAATCTCCCTCTTAAAGACAAATGTGCCAATAAGAGGGTCCTACTAGCTAAACTACTAGTATGTACAAGAAAACAGGTGAGAGACTCTCTCAACTTACCCCCATTGGATCACTCAATTGATCTACATGCAGTTGTATCAGCTTTGGTGGTAGGCGAGCGTGCGTGGTGTCCACGCTAAAGCCTACACGTAAATCCCACAGTCAACTTTGTACGATCTGCAAAAGTCCATTATGCATCATGCTAGTGCCACTCACCATAGGACTGACAATCCCTGTTGCAAATCTCCCTTTGTAGCTACTAGGTCAGGCCTTGACATTAATAGGGTGTACATGAGATGCTGGAACGCTGATGAAAGCTGCACAAACCTAGTTGTACTCACCTCCTCTGTGCTATCTGCAATCAGTACATCATCAAGACTACTCATCGCGTATGGATGTGTCAATGCAAACACTGGGATGGCTACATTTCTCTCACCCTGCTAACTGACAACAGAGACCCTTGTGGTGATGTGATTACAAGTCAGACAGTGGAGTCAATACTAGGTGAATAGGAGGCCTAGTGACTACCCAATGCTCCCCATTGCTTGGTGTTGACCTTGGTGTTAAAGCCATTACAAACGAGAGTAAAGACCTTGGGTCATGTTAACCAACAACGGAGACCCTTGTGGCGATGTGATTACAAGTCAGACAGTGGAGTCAACACTGGGCGAATAGGAGGCTTGCTGACTACCCAACGCTCCCATCGCTTAGTGTTGACCTTGGCAAATGTACTTTAGCTTATTTGATATCCATGGGTATCACATTGTTTTGAGACAGAGGCCAGGCTTGTTGGTCCAATAAGGGTGTAGGTGATAGTTGATGAGGGGTGCACCACATATTTCATTTGACACTATTATTACTTTGACCGCCGAGTGTGGACACCCATGTGTGAATGGGATAAACTCCTTTAAAAGGTCTATTTTGACCTAAAATCCTTAGTCTCTAAGGTGTAAGCTAAGAAGTCCTCTTGCTCCATCTCTTTCTCCTTCTCCTCATCTGCTCACAGGTGTGTGTGTGTGTGTGTGTGTGTATGCTTTTGAGAGAGAGAGAGAGAGAGAGAGAGAGAGAGAGAGAGAGAGAGACATCATTGCAAAGGTCGGTGGTGGCGAGGCGGTTGAGCACTGCATTGATGGAGGTTCCTTCTTCTTCCCAGCACAGGATCCTTCATGACGGAAGCATTGAGCGGTGAGTGACACACCCCTACCCCTTTGAGCTTGCGAGGCCCTTCTAGTTGTGTGTTTACAGCCTTTCAAGGCTCGCACACAATGCACAGGCAAGTTCCTAGTTTTCACAAGTACGAAAAATTGCACTTTTTTGCCACCGCTATCGGGGAATGATTTACATTAAGCTTGAGGAGCACTCAGTGCCACCTCTGGAAGCCTTTCTTCCATCTCTTTTTTGTTTTTGTCGTGTTATGTGAGAACTGTTAAGTGGCTACAACGGGCAAATTAGTAGGTTTTTGTTAGCTTCTATTTAGTGGCTGTAAGCTTCTGCTAGCGTTGCATTGTACTTGTTTTGGTTAGTTTTGCAAGATCTGTAATGCGCAGGTGTTAGTAGATTTGTTAGTGAATGTAGACACGGAGAAGTAGAGTAGACAATTAGCAGTAGAGATGATTTTCTGTGAGTGTGCAGAGTACTGTGTTTGACAGTGTGTTAACAGAGGTAGTTAGCGTTAATTAGCGAAAATTAGCTGTGTTCGTTGAAAAGAGGCTAGATAGAGCTCACGGGAGCTACTGGTGCGTGTGGAAGCTCGACGTCCATGCGACAACATTATCCTCAGAAAAAAGTTTTTTGAAAAAAAGAACACTCGGACATATTGAGACCAAAATACCAAAGAAAATAAAAAAATATTATTTTAAAAGGAAGGGATTAGGATCCAGATCTTTCTTCAAGCCCAAGCCTTAGTCCTCAGTTTTATGATATACTATACACACTACTTTATATATAAAGACTAGGACCTCAAGTGAAGGGAGGGCATGTGGACAAGTTCCTCAAGTCCTCCACATCCCCTTCACACTCACCCTTTGGACTTAGTAAATCTAGCCCTCTTGCCACCTAGGAAAAAAATACTTTTAGGATTCTGAGGGCTATACGTAACCAAATCTAGGGTTGTAAAGCACGGCATGTCCCCCTAGCCAAGATGCTCATTTTGAGCTATCACACACTGGTGCACCCAAGGTGTGTCGAACCATGGAGAGTGCTAGCAGCAAGTGCATGACATCAGGCAGGGCGATCATAAAATGCTTTGGCAAGTACCAGATGTAGATTTGAGCCAGTGTCATTGAGATATGTATGCCATATGTGACACTTTGCAGGTCTACGCATGGTTTTTTGGAGCTCTAATAGCCAAAAGTTGAACGGCGTGTGTGCCAATTCGGTGGACAAGTTCACCGAGATCGAAGATTGTGATGGTTGTGGTAGTCGTCCCTTTAATCAAGGGAGATCTCGCCACCCAAAGTTGTCTATGTGTAGCGGCTTATGCTGTTTTGCATCCATGATGGCCTTGGCACAGGAGCATGAGTTCTTGTGTTAAGGTATGCGGAGCTATGCATGAATTATCGATCGCGGGTTGCCTCTTGTGGGAAGGGGGTTCAAGTAGAGAGGAGAGTATAAAAAAAGGAAATTTTTAATGAAATTGAAGGCATGTAGTGACGAGAAAAGCAGGGAAAAAGTTGCACCACTGGTTGTGCTCGCATGGAGAGGACTACCAAGCCTTCCATGGAAAAGGCCAGGTCTGCAAGCCAAGTGTGTGGCCATCAATCCAGATAGTGATGCATGGAGGCATAAGGGGAGACGTGGAGGCCGTTGCACGGCAGGATCAGTTGTCAATAAAGAGGTCGCTATATGCATCCCAAAAAAAGGGGTGCTATTACACACAATCATGGTGGGCTAGGCAGAGGATGGCCTGAGTGGATGGCGGGACGCTGTATGTAGATAATGGATGCCACCAGGTCTTGGGAAGGGGATTTGGCATGGTGGTGGTGGCACCATCAGTAAGAGGAGGGGCCTGCACTATATGCAGTAAAAGGTATCACCAAGGGGTGGTAGTAGAGGAGCTTGATAGGGGGCGGCTCCATTGCAATGGGCGCCAAGTGTACGACTTGGAGCAGGTGAGAGAAAGGCTGCTTACCATGTGAGGAGGCCGCCATCTACAGGAGGGTGAGGAAGACAGCGGTGCCCAAGCTAGTGGGGGAGCTCGCAATAAGATTGAGGACCGCGAATTGAATCAAGGAAGGCAAGCTTGAGACCGTGTCCAAGAGGGTCCATCCAGGGCCGCCATGGGCAAAAAATAAGCAGCCAAAGGGGGCGGCCAAGGCATGCGCCACAAGAGGGATGGCAGTCGGATGTGAAGCAGGGGAAGGCCGCTAGTACAGGTTGCCAATAGCCAAGGAAGGGTACCAGGTTGCACCAAGGCATGCAGTTGACAGTCGCCATCATGGTATTTGATTGTGTTTATGTGAAACATAGTTGGTTTGTGTATTTTTTCAAGTCTACCATTGATCTTATCTGCATCTTGTCTATTGCTGTATGCCCGTGGTAGCGATGGCTACGAGATTGTGTGTGTGTGAGCAGAGAGGGAGGAAGAGAGATTGTGTGGGTAGATTGTATATGTGGCCGAGGCGTGTGTCGCCTCCCTATGTGAGTGCGTTTACAGATTGGGGAGCTGTATGCATTAATTGATGTCAGAATATAATGGTGTTTTGATGGACTTGTTGTGAGGTGTTTATGTGTGAGTGTGTGCAACCAGTGTTGTTCAAAGGTGAGTGTGTGCAATTGCAGTTTGCAGATTGTATATCGGTGTGTATGATTCTCTATGGTTAGGGGTGAGGGTTAATCCCTAGGCTATAGATAGGCAAGCTTGGAGTGTGCTGGTTTTGTTTCCCCTTCCTCCCTTCCATCAGTGGTGCCCCCACTGAGGATCTATTGATTGCTCCTCGGTGAAGTTTTAAAGCCTAAAGTTGATGCATGATGTCAAATTGGTGCTTTCTCCAGAAGAAGAGGCTACAGATTGGTTTTCCGATCTGGAGCTCTACCTATTGCAGATGATAATTTGTGGAGATGAAGCCAAATTGAGGCACTACCATTGGTTCTGCAGGAACGAACCAAAGCTTGGTTTGAAGGATTGAAGGCTACAGATCGGCAGTCACTGACCGAGATTCGTAAGCGGTTTACTAAAGTTTTCAGAAGCGGGTTTCTCCATTGGACTTGGGTGAACAATTAAGCAAGCTGAAGCAGGATGTAAGTGAAGATTTTGCTTTGTTTTTGGATAAATTTGAGTCTATTTGGGAGAAACTAGCTGTTGTTATATGTGTGAGAAATGGAGATCATTTCAATCAAGAGCAGTTTCTAGCCTACTTGCATTCGCAAATCAAGGAGAAGTTTGAGTGTGGTGGTGCAGAGCACTATGCGCAAATCGTTTGGTTGGCGAAGGTAAAGAGCGGGAAAGCAAAGAGAAGCTAGAGATGGGTTTGTTGGAGCCGGCAGACTATGGATATAGCTCGACAAGGGAGTTGCTGCCATGAAGCCAAAGGGGAGTTCAACCATCAAAGAGGTAGCTGCTTTGCCATTGGTAAGCCATTCTGGTCATTCATTTCAATTTGTACCTCCAGGTTGGTATGCTGTTGTACAAGAGTTTGTTAGCCCGGCTAGAAAGGATGCGGTCCTAGCTAAAGTGTGTATGCATGAAGAAGCAAATGAAGATGTGAAAATCTCACAGGACAAGCTTGAAGTTGTTGTCAGAGTGATGGTCAAAGCTATGTAAGAAGAAGCTCAACAGGGGGTTGAGCAACCTTGCCCTACTGATCGTGCTGAAGAGTGGCAGTGCATTCTAGAAGGTGTTGTGATGTTGGCCTACCAAAAAATGAGGTAATAGATCATGGATTTCTTTCTTGCTTAGTAGATGATATGGTCATAGAAGAAGTCCTTGAAGAGCAGCAAAGATGATTGAGAAATCCGATTTGCTCTCGCATGAAGGGGTCGAAGATGAAGCATCAAAGGCTATGGTGGACGAATATTGGCATGGTGAGTCAGGTATGGAGTGTATGCCATTTGAAGGACCTACAATAGAGGGTATGCTTGGAAAGCAGGTAGTCTTGGTTCTCCAAGAAGAAGCGACATTGGAAGACAGGTTGCCAAAGGTTTGTGCCATGTTGTTGATGATTGTTTTGCAGGCAACTGGGTATCGATTGCAAAGTTTTTTGGGAAAAGATTGTGCTATGGAGGATTCTCTAGCAGGTGAGAGGATAACGAAGTATGGTGCAGATGCTTCGAAGGTTGGTGAAAAAACTCATTTTGTGTACCAGCAAGGCTTGTGGATCCATGTTGTTCAAGGTTTATGGTGCGGACAGCTACATGCATGGTTGGCTTACAGATTTACAGGTGCAAAGTTGGGAGGGTTTGTATATGTTTTACAAATGGGTGGTAATGCTCAAAACCATCAGTTTGACCCAAGAGGGGCCTACCATGCGCTTGGGAAAGCTCAAATCTTTCCATTTGATCTGGGGGGTTTATGCAGCTGATAAGATCTCCCTCTCTATCTATCTATACAGTTGTACATACTACATATAGCTTCTTATTATGCAATCATGTTCTCGCTTCTTATGCATTTTTTTGATACCTAAATAATGCTATGGTTGAGAATCAATGCTCAATGAGGGGGTGGGAAATGATGGTGCACCGAAGGTGTGTCGGACCATGGAAAGTGCTAACAACAGGTGCATGACATTAGGCAAGGTGATCGAAAATGCTTCGACGGGTACCAGATGCAGATTTGAGCAAGTGCCATTTGGGTATGTATGCCACATGTGACAGTTCGCAGGTCAACACATGGTTTTTTGGAGATCTAATAGCGAAAAGCTTAATGGTGTGTATGCCCATTCGGTGGACAAGTTCACTGGGATCAAAGATTGTGATGGAGGTGGCGGTCGTCCCTTTAATCAAGGGAGATCTCGGACCCGAATTTGCCTATGTGTAGCCGTGTATGCTGTTTTGTGGACATGATGGCCTTAGCACATGAGCATGAGTTCTTGTGTTAAGGTACGTGGAGCTATGCACTAATGATCTTTGTGTGAAGGTACGCGGAGCTATGCCGCGGGTTGCCTCTTGTGGAAAGGGGGTTCAAGTAGAGAGGATAGTATAAAAAAAGGAATTTTTTAATGGAACTGAAGGCATGCAGTGATGAGCAAAGCAGGGAACATTGGTTGTGCTCGCATGGAGAGGACTGCCAAGCCTTGCATGGGAAAGGCCAGGTCTACAGGCCAGGTGTGTGGCCATCAGTCCAAATAGTGGTGCATGGAGGCATAAGGGGAGACATGGAGGCCATTGCATGGCAGGCTCAATTTTCAGTAAAGAGGTCGCTATCTGCATCCCAAAAAAAGGGACGCTATTACACACACAAACATGGTGGGCTAGGCGGAGGATGGCCAGTGGGGATGGCGGGATGTTGTATACAGATAATGGAGGCCACCAGGGCTTGGGAAGAGGAGTTGGCATGGCAGTGGTGGTGCCATCAATAGGAGTAGGGGCCTGTGCTATATGCAGTAAAAGGTACCGCCAAGGGGTGGCCGAAGGAGGATCTTGAGAGGGGGTGGCTCCATTGAATTGGGGGCCAAGTGCAGGGCTTGGAGTAGGTGAGAGAAAGGTTGTTTACCATGTGAGGAGGCCGCCATCTCTAGGAGGGTGAGGAAGCCAATGTTGCCCAAGCCAGTGGGGGAGCTTGCAATAAGATCAAGGGCCGCCAATTGAATCAAGGAAGGGAAGCTTGAGGCCATGTCCAAGGGGGTCTATCCAAGGCCACCACGGGAAAAAAAGAAGCAGCCACAGGGGGCGGCCAAGGCATGCGCCACAAGAGGGATGGCAGTCGGATGTGAAGAAGGGGAAGGCCGCCAATACAGGTTTCCAATAGCCAAGGAAGGGTACCAGGTTGCACCAAGGCACGCAATTGACAGTAGCCATCATTGTATTTGATTGTGTTTATGTGAAACATAGTTGGTTTGTGTATTTTTTCAAGTCTGCCATCAATCTTATCTGCGTCTCGTCTTTTGCCGTATGCCCGTGGTAGCGATGGCTTTGGGATATTGTGTGTGTGAGGAGAGAGGGAGGGAGAGAGATTGTGCGGGAAAATTGTATATGTGCTCGAGGCGTGGGTTTCCTCTCTGTGTGAGTGCGTTTATTGGGGAGCTATATGCATCAATTGATGTCGGGATATAATGGTGTTTTGATGGGCTTGTTGTGCTGAGGTGTTTATGTGTGAGTGTGTGCAACCAGTGTTGTTCAAAGGCGAGTGTGTGCAATTGCAGTTTGTAGATTGTGTATCCGTGTGTATGATTCTCTATGGTTAGGGGTGCGGGTTAATCCCTGGGCTATAGAGAGGCAAGGCTTGGAGTGTGCTGGGTTTGTTTCCCCTTTCCCCTTTCCAACACCGTACTCCGTGGCTTGGTTAGAAAAAAGGGACCAAAAATAACAAAAAATTGGGGTTGTAAACACCTAACAAACCAGGTGAGCAGCCTTCACGGGCACTCACGAACACCTCTAGAGTGTTAAGTTCATATGCACCTACGCTATGGTCGTGTGCTAGAGGACGAGCACATAGAAAGTGTCTCTGTTTACGTGGGCACTCATTATTCCTCCAAGGCTTAGGCTCTAGGCCCTTAGCAGGAACCCAAGGTCATACCACTCAGGACCCACATACATCTAGTGACTCTTCCCCTGACTACGACGTCATGGAGGGTTACCCGATGCCTAATCCCGATAGCTCAACCCAAGACATGCATGCCATGGATCCATGGTCCGGGTAGAGCGTGCTTAGCCGCTTGAAGGAAACTTTTAATAGAGCTACTCGCTCTGAACATGGAGTTAACGATGTAAATGAAGGGGGTGGGGAAGTAAATTTTCCATTCATGACCAATGTAGATCCCATGCTCCTGGAGGGTGTGCATGTGAACACTCCATTCACTGCACCCCCTGACTCTTCAAAGCTATTCCTCTCTGAGGTTATATTACCTGATGGTAGAAGCTTTGCCGAAGTGCAAGAGGTTGAGTGGTATATCATTGCGGCTAGGGAAAAGGAAATCAAGAGCTTAGGGTAGAGCAAAGGAGAGAGTTAAAAGAGAGAGTTCCTATGTCAACATCCATGCCAATCAAGCAATCGAGTGCTCCTAAATTAGCGATCACTAAGGGTCAACCCATAGAGAATCACATTGCATCTAGTTCAAAGGGAACCCCTAGCACCTCAATCCTAGATAGAACGTTCCTAAGCAAAAACTGGGAGTATGAACTATAAACGGAGACTTCAATCGACCTATACAAAGTTCACACCTATCATGTGGGCTGGTTAGATGTCCTATAATCCACAACGGGTGCTACTATTGTAGAGGATCAACAACAAAGAGTTTGTAAGGTCATCCATAGGGTTATTGAGGTGGAGAGACATAACAAGGGGATCCACATGCCTCCAACAGGTCTCATGAGATTCTTGAATACAACGAAGACTAATAAACCAACCTTATTGCAAATGGAGACTCCCTCGATAAGTCCGATGGATCCTCCATATGTTGTTTTGCCAAGGTTCTCAGTACAATCTGAGCCCACAAGTGATAGCTTTACCTTTCCAAGTCTAGCTCATCTTTCTCTTGATGACACCACGGCTACCATGCCTATCCTAGTGAGGGGCATGCCAAGAAACACGCCACGGACTTCTTTTGTTAGTAAAGCACCGGTACATGGTAGCTCAATGCTTGCAACAGTACCTACAAGTGTGTACCAATCATATACACCTATGGGTCCTTGTACTCATGTAGATCCTACCCCTCCCATTGTTTCAACGACCTATGCTCCACAACCACAACATCCAATCTCTTATTTCAATGGGACCATACCGTCTAGTATTAGCATACCAAGTACCACGTCTACTATGCCCAGGGCCACACATATGAACTTTGGGCCACCACATGGCACAACGCCATACCAAACTCAGAACCCAAGGGCTTCCTATGCGCCAAGCCCAATACTAATACATACTCCACATGTAGTCTTTGGAGCACCTTCACCCATGGTGCCTGCTCACTTAGGTGACTAGGCAACTTTTGCTCAAGCTATCGATCGATCTATTGCTGAGAATATGTGTAACACGCGTAATAGAGAGCCTAGAAGTAAGCCAGTACATTTAGTGGAGATGGGAATGTGAGAAATCATATCAAAGTGTTTGAACAAATATTCGATTCCCTACGAGAACAAAATGACCTACATAAGAGTAATGCTTTAAGCATGACCTTAAGTGGAAAGGCTATAGATTGGTATAGAACCCTAACTGTGGAAGAGAAAATGATTTACACTACTCTTAGGAGACTGTTCTTGAAAGAATACATATGAGAGGGAGTCTTTGGGGTGTAGCATCTTAGCTCCAGAAAGCCCAGCAAGAGGAAGGAGAGTCCGTGATAGAATTTATTAGTCGCTTGAAGCGTTTGAATTCTTGTTGTAATCCAAATGAGCGCTTCAATAATAACCAAGTTCTTGATAGATTAATTAGAGGATTATGACATGAGGATATGTACGATGGTCTAGTCATTAGAGGTATCACCAATTGAGCGCTTCAATAATAACCAATTGCTTGATAGATTCATTAGAGGATTACGATATGAGGATATCTACAATGGCCTAGTCATTAGAGGTATCACCACACTTGGGAAGTAGTCACCACCAATGCGATCCAATTGGAGGATAATTTAAAGATTCAAGGAGAAAGAGTGTCTGTTGAGCCTAAATCTACTAGCTCGCAAGCATAGGAGCATCAATCAATGACCCTAAAACCTATTGCTAAGGAGCGAAAGATATCTAAGATGACTTTATCATATCTCACCAAGGCCATTCAAGAGAGTCTTAGAGACAATCATGCTCTACAAAACAACCATATGTATCCAAGAAGAGAGCAACAGTGGTGCTAAGTTTGCTATGGCCCACATAGTACCAGTGAATGCCCTACTTTTAGAGTAAAATACAATGGAAATTGCAATGCCTGTGGGAGGTATGGTCATCAAGTTAAGTATTGCATAATATTTAAGTGCACGATGGCCAATAGACCAACCTTAGCATGGACGGACACACCTCAAGTGCCTGCATTGATGCCGACCCCACCTCTGGAACAAACATCACAACACATGGTCCCTAGGGCCCAAAATGTTGTTCAAACAACACCCTAGCACTACAAGAGGTTGTGTGCTCTTGTGACGCTGTTAGCGACGGAAATACATTGGGTTTTTATAACCCCCGGCGTCACTAAAATCGTCGCTAATAGCGTCGCTATAGGCGTCGTTATATGCGTCGCTATATAGCGACGCATATAGCGACGTTTACACAGAAGACTATAGCGACGCTCATAGCGACGCTCCAGAGCCATAAATAGCGACGCTTATAGCGACGCCCGAGAGAATTTTTTTTTTGGTGGCAGGGCATTGAATGCCCTGCCACCCATCAACCATATTGTACTTGATTCACTTTTTAAAAAAAGTGCAATGGAAAAATAATAGACCCAAAATAGTCACCCACAAGACGCATTGTTTGCAAAATTGACAATTGTACACATCATAGGCAAAATGAATTGATTGGCAAATGTAATAATGACAATTGTACAACATCATAGGCATAAAGAATTGATTGGCAAAAGGAACTGCGGTGACAAATGTAATAATATACATGGTTCAAAAAGACGTATAAAATCCGTCTCATGATACATAAGCTATGAGAAACCCTAAACTAATGCTATCTAGCTACGGCTAAACTGACGTTGTCTAGTCAGACGTCTCATCGCGTCCAAGCGGCGTATCTGTTGGATTCTGCAAAAAAAGACAATAAGACAGCTTTCAGTAAGTATAAACATATAAGGACATTTATAAAACAATACAAAAAATAGAAAAGAGTAAACCCTAATACTAACCATGCCGCCGCGAGAACTGAGAATGTCCATCAGGGCGTTTAAGCCCTTCCTGCCTGCGTACTCACGCTCGTACGGTGTGGGATCATGTCCTGTCATCGACCATTGTCAAAACATACAAAGATTTCATTATGTTAGAGCTAAAAAACTCATAAACCCTAAACTATCGAACATAAAGAGCAATGTGAAAACACTTACAAAATCGGCCTCAAATGATGCCCATCCACCGCTCCCCAAGTGGTGCGAGCTCCCTGCCTCTACTCGCGCTCTGCATGCATCCTTTTGTTGCTTCCACTTGTCGGGATTCTCGCGCGCTGCTTTCTTCGCATTCTTCCAATCTTCTTTGGCCAGCCAATCTGGCCTGTTCCACCCATTCTTGATTGCTTTTTGCACTTCGGAACGCTTGTGTTTGCAGTATTCGCGCATTCGAATCTTCATCAGGTCTTCATTGAAGCGCTGATCCCGTATTAGAACGGGAAACTCATCATGAAGTATGTTGATGACTCTGTTTTTTAAATCACTTGGTACTTCAATCCATTTGTTTAGTATGTAGTGTCTAAACAGCTGAGAGCAAATACCATGCATGCGCGAGATCACCTTCTTGCCGTCATCATCCATGATAAAGCCGCCGCTGATGTCGACGGAGTAAGGCAAGCCCTCTGGCCGGTGACGCGTGAACCTGGGTGTCCCGGCAGGGGTCTCTAGCGGCGTGTCGATGGGGGTACGGACGTCAGGTGTCTCCACCGGCGTCTGGGCCCCGAAGCGAGGAGTGTCGAGTGGGGTGGCTCCTGGAGGAGTAGGTAGAGGTGTGTAGCTTCTAGGAACAGTCAGCCGTGCAAAACCTGGCGTAGATGGCGATGTTGTGGCTGGTGTGGGGGCGGGCAAAGAAGGGGAGGGTAAAGAGCCTCGTCGAACACGAGGCGATGTGGAGGCATCGGTGGCGGAATCCCCACAACAACCGCCACCGCCACCACTAGAGCGCCGGTGTCTAGACGAGTGTGAAGCTCGTCTCGTCGACGCCGAAGCTTCGGAGCGCGCCGAATGCTCCGAAAGAGAGGGAGATGCGGATGGAGTAGGAACGCGCGATGATGCGCCAGAGCGATGACACTCCATGTACCACTGTCTCTGCTGCGGTGACAAAGAAGAAAGAAACTCCTCATCATCCATACCTGCATTAAACACACGAATATTTAAACTTAATATTGAATGAATAGAGTAGACAATGACGCAAAGACCATTAAATACAATGATGTAATGATGCATATAAATACAATGACGCAATCAATTGAGTGATAGAAGAGGCAAGTCGAAAACTCAGAATTTTCAATCAAAAGATGTGAGCGCGAGTAGAAAAGAGCGTTATACACCCAAAAAGCCGTCGCGTAGCACATGATTCTCTGGAAGATACGCTTGATGACCTTCGTAGATTTGCTTCTTCAGTGAGGGTGCCCTACGTGCATTCAGTCTAGGTCCACACGTGACACATGCTCTGTATCCGCTTGTTTGAAGCCCTGCATGTATACACATGATAATAGATCAACTATGGGAAAAAACAAGATTTACAGTGTCTGAGTGAGGAGTGTCAATAGATCACCCGAGCATTCTGTTAGCCCGAGATAGTCATGCATGGTCCACATTAGAATGCCTCTGATCAAAGCATTCCGTCGTCCTCTGTGTCGGCTCATATCCACCACCTCTATGCCAATCCACAATTGTTGTAGCTCTTCCAATAGTGAAAGAAGATACACATCCATATTCCCCACTTTATATCGCCCTGGCACAATCAAGCTTAGCCATAGGTGCCCCTTCTTCGTAGTCAACCACGGGGGAATGTTGTAGTTGACGATGAAAACGGGCCATACACTGTAAGATGTTGATCTTTGACCAAATGGATTTATGCCATCCATAGCCAGGCCTAAGCGCAAATTTCGAGCTTCCCTGGCAAAATCCAACCATGTTCCATCTATATGTTTCCACGCTACGCAATCTGAAGGAATTCGTAGCACACCATCCGAAGATTTATTCTCCTCATGCCATGATGCTAGGGCGGCCATGGACTTACATTCGAAGAAATGCTTGATGCGAGGAAGCAGAGAGAAATGTCGCAAAACCTTTTGTGGAATTTTTGTCCCGTGGAGATCTACTCGATATCTTTCGGAATCACATTTCGGACACTTCTCCATGTCTATGTATTCCCCTCTGAAAAGAATGCAGTCATTAGGACAAGCGTGGATAGAATTGTAATCCATCCCCAAGTTTCGCAAAATCTTTCTTGCTTCATCTCGGGAATCTGGCATCACATTGTCAGCTGGTAGTATGTGCTCTTTCAGCAATCTACACAACATAAAAATATGATACAGTCGTGTAAAAATCTATCAGATCATTATACATTTAGAGTTCTATTAAAGTAAACTAATTGTAATAGATCACCTGAAAAGCACTGTGACGCTAGTGTCACTCCATCCAAACTTTGCCTGCATATTGAGAAGAACCAGGAGTGCTTTCAATCTAGACATACGTGCTCCATTATACAATGGCGTATCAGCTTCACTTTTCATATCATCATAGATAAGCCTTTCTGAATCCATGATCGTCTCGATCATTTCATCAATCTCGGGCTCAAACATTGCCTCGTTGGGAATGTGCTCTGCATGATCATCCCCCGAGCTGTCAGAGGCTACATCTTGTGGCCTCACATATGCTGCTTGACCAAAGCGCCTGCGAACACGTCTATTGGGTTGCAAGATTGCTGCTTGTTGGCCAGCGTCAGAGTCTGACGAGTTATAATTAGCAACAACTCAATCTATAATAGATGGATCGAACTCGCCAAATTCGCGAACGTGCTGCAAAGAAACACGTCTTGTCCGTCGCACAGCATGCTTGCATTGATTACAAGGACATAAGACCCTCGTTGAGAGATAGGTGTTTCGGTTGGACGGTCCCACATCCTCGTCGCTACTCATAATGAGGATAAAAAACTTATAACCTGGACAACAAATTCAATATTCTATTGGCATTCTTCGTCTTATCTCTCTCTCTCTCTCTCTCTCTCTCTCTCTCTCTCTCTCTCTCTCTCTCTCTCTTTACCTCACATTCTCTAGTCATGTCCAATCCCCGCACACCTCGGTCTAGAGGTGCACGGAGATCAGAACCACCGGGTTATAATCTCGTCTTTATTGGTCAATACCTATATTTGTGGGTACAAGAAATCTACACACCCACGTCTACATGATACTGCATGTAGTGGACAAAACCCCTTTGCCTCTTCTGTAGCTGTAGCACTTCACAACATCTTAACATCTTTTCACAGTAGATCTTTTCACTGTTCGTCTAACTCTAAACCCTAAACCGTAAGTAATTCTTGCGTGGACTCGATCTAACGTAAATAAGCGTAAATCTAAATAAACGTAAATCTAACTAAAAATAAACCTAAATCTAATTTAACGTAAGTCTAATGACTAGAGGTTGTCTAGATGGTCATTGTGTCGAGGATGTAGTGACTCTTGCCGCCCTGAAGATCCACCTTCTTCCCTATCTTCTGAAGACATTTCACCAGTACTTTTGGATCGACGGAGCCCACCATGAGTGAAGGCAGCAATACCCTATATTCCATTGAGGGCTTTCTTCACCCGCTTCATGCAGGCATCGCAGTCTATGGAGACCTAAATCTAATCTAATATAACGTAAATCTAAATCTAGCTTAAATAAACGTAAATCTAGTTGAAAATAAACCTAAATCTAATTTAATGTAAGTCTACATATAACCTAATCTTTAACGTCTTTTAAGATAGTTTCCTACGACGTTATAACTCTCTTCTTCTTGTGTGTGTGCGCGTGTGTGGATGTGTGTGCCAATAAAAAGAGATAAATGATATAACCTTTCTATCACCCATGCCAAGTATGATAGATTGATTATGCCATTTCCCTCTTGAATAATAGGTCTTGAGTTCAACTCCTCGTCGGCTAGATCTTTAGGTCTTTTAATTTTAATTAGTTTCCTACGACGTTAAATTACTTTCTCTCTCTTTCTCTCTCAATGTGTGTGCGTTTTTTTGGATCGTATGCATGTTTTCTCTCTCTTTTCCTCTCTCAATGTGTGCGTTTTTTGTTTATGCAATGTTCTCTCTCTCTTTTCCTCTTTCAATGCATGCGTTTTTTGTTTATGCATGCTCTCTCTCTTTTTCTCTCTCAATGTGTGTGTGCATTCTTTGTTTATGTATGTGTGTGTGCGTTTTTGTTTTTGTTTGTACTCTCTCTCTCTCTCTCTCTCTCTCTCTCTCTCTCTCTCTCTCTCTCTCAAAAACACTATGTGTGTGTGTGTGTGTGTATGTGTGTGTGTGTGTGAGAGAGAGAGAGAGGGAGAGAGAAAGAGGGGAAGGAAACATGAGAATGAGGAGAGGGAAGGAGCATACCTGGCTCTCCTTCCTCTCCTCGTGTGTGTGTGTGTGTGTGTGTGTGTGTGTGTGTGTGTGTGTGTGTGTGTGTGTGGAGAAGAAAAAGAGAGAGAGAGAGAGAGAGTGAGGGAGAGCGTTACCTGTTCCTTGCTTGAGGGCACCGAAAAACTCAGATCTGAGATCTGAGTTTTTGGGCGCGCTCGGTTAATTTTTTACCCCAGCCGGCGTTGCTATCAGCGTCGCTATAAGCGTCGCTAATATGAAGAGCCTCTTGTAGTGTAGGAAGAGATCGCAAAAAGCAGTGAAGTTAGACCCCACTTCAAAGACCAACATAGGGATTGGTGAAGACCCCATGTCTATGAACGATGCTGAAGAGGATTTTGATTCAGGTGAAACCATGGAGACCAAAATGACCACTAGGAAAGAAACCAACAAGGAAGATCATCATGAGCCACAATGGCCAGGACCCAAGAAGAAGATAGGAACTTACCCAAACCCTACAGAGGAGATTGATCGAGTCTAGCAATTAAGGAGTTAGGTAGAAGAGACCCAAAGGGGTCTAGAGCCAACACCTAGGTACATCCAAATTACCGACACAGTGTTCCCTATGCAAAAGCAACCTCACAAAGTCCATAGACTCCTAGCCATACCCAGTGTCATCCAAGAATAAAGTGACTTAAAGTCATGGGAAAGTGGGCGTAAACACTTCTTATTGGAGAGAATGTTTACAGAAGGGCTACCTGACCATATCAAAGATATGGAGATCCCATCTTCCCCACGTCAAGGGACTGAAGCCCAAAAGGTATCGTTAAATATTGCCAAACTGATGGATTTCATGGCTTTAAAATTTAGAATCACCATCATGTCCAAACTATATGGAGACACCGAGCTATTCTTAGCTCTTTGAGCTTTTCTCAATGGAGAACTGAAAGTCGGGGTACCACAATTTGCACAGATAGATGGAGCTAGGGAGATGCCAATAGAGGAGGAACACTTAGATCCACAACCCAATCTAAATGAGAACTCTATTGTAGAAATACATATTAACAAGTTGGGACAATACTTTTGAGGGCGATGAATCCAATGCGACCATACCAATCACTACCAAGGGATTAATTGTGAAGATAATCCTTGATGGTGGCACTGGGGTTAGCATTGTGACTAAAAATTAATGCGAAACTATGGAAAGACCTCACCTTGGGACCACAAACATAGTAGTAAAGATGGCCAATGGGACTATTGTTAAATCTATTGGGATGCTAGAAGATCTCAAGATCAAGGTCTTTGGACACAAAATAAGAAATACCTTCATTGTTATGGATTCCTCTAAGCACACTATGTCATCTGAGATAATCTTAGGACATCCTTTCATGAGGGAAGCAAAAACGGTGCATGACTGGTTTAAAAACCATGTCTACTTGCAGTTCCAAGATTCTGTCATTCGAGTGGATCTTGTAATTGATCAACACATCCTCTAGGAAACAGATTTATCATTGATCATAGATTTGACACCATAGCTCACTCGGCCCCATTGTAGTATTGTTACACATGTAAAATGGACACTGATATTGGCAAAGATTCTCCTTATATGGATGTTCTACCTGGGATGACTGAGTCTGGCAATGTGGATTGGGTCCACCTAGCAGCAACTATAAACACTTGGCACAATAGGGGGACGACTTGTGTAACACCTGAGGGGGATGAAATGCCACAACTCATACCCTTAAATACGATAGGAGCAATGCATATAGCTTTTGATGACCTACAAGATGAAGACTTGACTGACATTGGAACCAGTAGCATCTCACAAGACCATAGCCCACACGATTTGGAGTCAAAATCATCAATTGGAGTTGACTCTAAAGACAAAGAATCTGAGTTAAACCTTGGTGCAAATCTGGGAACAAACCATTCAGGGCTCAGTGGTACCCTAGATGACAATCTATCCAAGGGAGCAAAAGACACAAGTAGCGATACATCTAGTGACTCTTCACAAGAGATCGTCTGTAATCAAAAATTAAACAAGAAGAGTAAGAGATATGAGAGGCGATGATATCAAGCAAATGTGCATGTTAGAATAAATGAAAAGAAATCTACCGCAGAATGGCTTAATTATATAGGGGCATGTGATGCTCATCGAAAGTTGGTAGATAACTGGGGTGAATACCTTCAAAGTGTTATGTGGTGTAGTCCCCAGCCCATTGACATCACGCAACTAGAGTCTACAGAGAAGCCAAAGTTGAGCCGTACCGTAAGTAGATGACAAAATTGAGAGTTAGCTAAACAACAAAAGGAAGCGGAAGAGAAATCACAGTCCATAGAACAACAAGACCCCATAGAATTACACCCTACACGTGAACATTTCAAATCCTACACCACAGAGGAACATAAGGTTGTGTATACAAAGTCACAAAGGACACCTATCGATTGAAGTAATGGAGTCAATGATGGTCCAATGATAGTTAAGGAAATAGAGTTAGCAGACCCAGGAGAAGAGTCCAAACCTATTTTCATTGCCCAAGATCTGAGAAAGACTGAGGAGTATGTACTTAAAGGACTTCTCAAGGAATTCAAGGATATATTTACTTGGACATATCATGATATGAAAGGTGTTTTACCTTCCATGGATAGCATGGCTAAACCAGTCCAGCAACGACTCTACACAATGAATCCTAAGTATGCCAAGATTGTTCAAGAAGAGATTGAAAAGCTTGTCAAATGCGGATTCATATACCCTATTGAGCACTCAGAATGGCTGTCTCCAATAGTGATTGTGCCAAAAAATAATGGGAAACTCAGAGTGTGCATGGATCTCAAGAAGGTCAATGCCGCCACTAGGAGGGACCATTACCCCTTGCCATATTCAGAACATGTGCTTGAAAGAGTTGCAGAAAAGGAAGCTTATACCTTTTTAGATGGTTACTCTGGATGCAATCAAATCACAATTGCACTAGAGGACCAAGCTAAAACGGCTTTTATAACCGAATTCGGAGTGTTTTCATTTCGTGTTATGGCTTTTGGCTTAACCAAGCTCCTGCTATCTTCCAAAGATTAATAAACACTTCTTTTAGAGAATATTTGAGGGAGTTTTTTGAAGCTTTCTTAGATGACCTTTGTGTTTATTCCTCTTGGAAAGAACATCTATCATGTTTACAAAAAGTGTTTGAAAAGTGTAGATTGTATCGCATCTCCTTAAACCCTTTCACATGCCAAATTTGGGTTAAACTTAGAGTCATTTTAGGGCATATAGTATCCAAAAATGAAATTTCCAAAGATGAGAGCAATTCTAAAGCCATTGATGATTTGCCACCATCTACAAACTATAAAGGAGTTCAAAGGTTCATGGGCCATGTTGGTTATTACCGCCGGTTTATTTTAAACTTTACCGAGATAGCTAGTCCTTTGTACAAGCTTCTTATTGAGTTCCATTGGACCGAGGAGTGTGACCATGCTTAGGAGTCATTGAAAAAAACCTTGACAACTGCTCCCATTCTACGATTGCTCAATTGGACTGTAATTTTCCATGTGCATATTGATGCATCAAACTTTTCTATTGGGTGTGTTCTAGCTCAACCAGGAGAATATAAATTGGACTACCCCATCAGCTTTATAATTCATCAATTAAATGATGTTGAAAGGAACTACACCAATACAAAGCGAGAAGGTTTAGCTATGATTTATGCAGTGAAGAAATTTCACTATTACTTTCTTGCCAACAAGTTTGCTTTCTATGTTGATCATTAAGCCTTGTTGTATCTAGTAAATAAACCTTGTTCCACGGGAAGAATTACATGTTGGTTGTTAATTCTTCTTCAGTTTGATTTCACCATTGTGGTGAGAACTAGTAAAAGACATGTCATGGTGGATCATTTTTCTGGCATACCCAATGGTGAAGCCACTACTAGAAATGATGATGAATTGCCCGATACTTCCCTATTACTAGTCAAGACCATGCTTGAATAAGTGAGAATATTGTGAGCTTTCTAGTTAATGGTTTTCCACCAAGGAGCTTCGTAAGGATATAGCTCAAAAACCGCTAAAAGAAAGTAAACCTTATTCTCTAATTATAGGAACTTTCTACAAGCTAGGGAAGGATGATATTCTAAGACATTGTGCTCGTGAGGATGAGTATTTATACATACTGCAATAATCCCACATGGGTATATCCGGAGGACATTTCTCAAGGGAACTAACTTCTAGAAAGGTGTTGCAATCAGTCTATTGGTGGCCTACCTTATTCAAGGATGCATCACTTTTTGCCAAAGGGTGTGATAAATGCCAATGTTACAAGATCACACAATGAAAGGATAAGATGCCCTTACATCCTATCAAGGTGACTCAACCATTTGAAAAATGGGGCTTAGACTTTGTAGGTCCAATTAGCCTGGAATTTGGTAACACTCAATCTCGATATATTATCGTTGCCACTAACTATGTGACAAAGTGGACAGAAGCCAGGGTGACATGCAAGGCTGAGCAAGGTTGACTACCAAGTTTATCTTTGAGAACATTATTACAAGATTTGGTTGTCCCTTTGAAATGGTGAGTGACAATGGTACTCATTTCATAAATAGAGTGATAAAAGAACTCACGACAAACTTCATGATAGCCCACCATAAGTCCACGTCTTATTATCCACAAGCAAATGGCCAAGCTGAGAGCACTAACAAGACCTTAATTTCTATCTTGACCAAAACAGTGGAAGCTCATCACACATATTGGGCTTTGAAGCTGACATCAACTCTATGGGCTTACCATACTTCTCACAAAGTTGTTATTAATTGTACACCATTCAAAATGGTATATGGCTAGGACGCACTTATTGTTGGAGCGAGCAGCAGCTATGGGGGGTGGAGCCGAGAGCAGGCCATGAAAACAAAAGGGATGAAGAAGAGGGCGAGCAGAAAGTATACGAGAGAGAGAAGAAAAATAACGCTATTTTTGTTGATTGATTATGCAAGAACATTACAATGTATATAAAGCCATAGAAAGGCCATGCAAACTTAACTCTAACTGAGTCTCTACTGCATGCCTATAAGGGGCTTTTCCCACGAGCTGACCGACAAGGGCTTGGACCCAACAATCCTCCCCTCAAGCCCGAACTGGACAGACCCTCTCATGATACCTCGAGTTTTTAGTGTACTCGTCAACCGTGAGTTTTAGGTTTTCTCACAACCAAGGATTTTTGGTGTATCCATAACCTGGTGCTAGATCAGTAACCCCCCCTTGAAGAGATAGGGTGTAGGTCAAAAAGTTAGCCACCAAAAATGGAGTTTTTGGTTCACTGCCAAACCTTGGGTTTATGGTGTACCCAGTAACCTCATGAGAAGTGGACAAAATGGTACTTGAGAACAACAAACAAAAAAAATGATAAATTGGGAGGTCTTACCACTTATGGGTGGCAGTGTCTATAGCCCGTACAATTTATTTTGACTAAATAACATGAAAAGAGTTGATCTAATAAATTTCCTCATCAACGGAATATATTGGAGATTCAGTGTCTCCCTCAACCACATGAATTTGAGTTTTACCCTTTTGAAAGCACTTATTTGACGGATGATTTGTTTTACCACAGTGAACACAAGGATTCTTCTTGAAGCAGTCTTTCGTCTGATGATTGTTGCGCCCACAAATGGCACAAGTTCTGGTTCCATTGAATGGTCGAGATGAAGCTGCTGTAGCAGCACATTTAGTGACTGCATATGCACTGGAAGTATCAGAAGAACTGGTGGGTGACACGACATTCGAGACTGTGTATGCCGTGGGAATAATAGTAGAATTGGTACTAGGTACCCTGCGTTCTTCTTCCTGCAATGAATTGATGATACCATCCAAGGAGGGCAGCGGATCTTTCTCTTTTAAAACAGTAACAATCTGATGAAATTTGTCAGTCAAACTTTTCAACAAAATGGCTATGAGATCTTCTTCTGGTACTGAAGCTTCGACATAAACAAGTTGAGTTCTAATACTCTTCAGTCTATTGGCTAAAGCTGCAATATTTTCATCTTCACGCATGCGGATGGAATATAATTCCATTTTTAAACTCATTTTTGAATACTTTGCTTTGGCACCAAACAACTTCTCTAACTCTATCCAAGAAGCACTTGAAGAATCGACATCATCCAAATAATGAATAAAATCATCTTCTAAGGAGGTTAGGATAATACCAAAAGCTTGTTCGTCTTTCCTCTGTAGCTCAGCAGATAGTGCCCTTGTAACTGCAGCGGATGTGCCGGATTCGTCGGCTGCAAGAGGCTTGACCACATTCCAAAGATTTTTCCGCATCAGATAACCTTTGACTTTGATCTACCAAGTATGAAAGCCCGATCCATTGAACTTGTCGACTTTTGATGTCATATTTGACAGACAATTGAATTTGATTTGTTATCGAAAATGCCGAAACTGAAATTGGCAGCTATTGAACTATTGCAAAACTGAAATTGACAGCTTTCGAACTTGAAGCCGATCACCAAAGTGTGCACAAAAGACTTGATAATTTGCCAAGGGTGTGAATGCCAACTTGCTTGAAGACCAAAGGTCAAAAAATAGGACTGGCCACTTAAAATAGTATGAAAAGGAAATTAAAAACCTTCCATGATCTCTGCAGACAGCGTGACGAAGATGAACGAGCTCATGGTTTGCTCATAGCCGCTTGCAGAGCGTGATTTGGGCATGAAGACAGCGTCGAAAACTCCTACCCAAGCCAGGGCGACCACGTTGATGGCGGTTCTGAGCAGTTTAACGCAGGTCGAAATTCGCGTTGTCCCTCTTCAAGCGGCAGTTTCCACGCGCTGAGTCAAGGGCCGAGAGCCGAGGCCCGGAAGGGCTCTGATACCAGTTGTTGGAGCGAGCAGCAGCTATGGGGGGTGGAGCCGAGAGCAGGCCATGAAAACAAAAGGGATGAAGAAGAGGGCGAGCAGAGAGTATACGAGAGAGAGAAGAAAAATAACGCTATTTTTGTTGATTGATTATGCAAGAACATTACAATGTATATAAAGCCATAGAAAGGCCATGCAAACTTAACTCTAACTGAGTCTCTATTGCATGCCTATAAGGGGCTTTTCCCACGGGCTGACCGACAAGGGCTTGGACCCAACACTTATGCCATGGGAGTTTGTAATTCCTAGTCTACATGTAGCTTCACAAGAAGGTTGGTATGGTAACCCTTTAGTTGTGTGCTTATATATCCTTGAGAGATTAATTGAAGAAAGACAATCGCCTGTGCAAAATGCACTTGTGGAGAAAGATAGAAGGAAGAAATGGTTTGACCATCATCTATGGCTGTCATCTAAAGAACAAAGATATCAATATTGGTGATAAAGTCCTTATGTATGGAGTGCGTAAAAAAAAGAAAAAGTTGAAATATGCAGGAAAAGGACCATATAGAGTATGTGAAATCACCCCACAAGGTACCATTCCTGTGGAGACTCTTGATGGAGTTGAAACCATTGGATTCCTCAATGGGAGTAAATTTAAAAGATACTATGATCCTTTAAGCCAAGAGAAGCTACGTGCCATCCATAAAAAAAAGGAAGCCAAGGCACAAACAAACTTGAAGAAGATACAAGCTCAAGATGAGGCTAAGGAGCAACAACAATGTATTAAGCACCAAGGAGAGGCCAAACCTTGAAGTTACACGTGCAATCCAAGAGAGGCTAACCTTGGAGTTATGCATGCATTCCACCAGAGGCCAACCTTGGAGTTACACGTGGATTCCATGTTGAAATAGAGGATGATTGGTTAGACTCTAACACCCTCCTCACAAGTGTTTCACATAGTCTTTCCAGTGCTTGCCTGTGAATGGGATTTGGTAGGTGCACTAGCATGTGAGAGGAACTTTGAGGAGTTAGAATGGCTGATACATCTCTTGACCACGACTAATCCATACGTAGTAGAGAGCGTCTATGGTTCCTTGTTAGTTGTTGACCGCCCTTGCAATGGGAGCTAAATGCAATCAGTTATCATATGGAATGTGGTGCTAGTTGGGAAAGCCATCTCTATCTGAGAGTACTATCCAAGTCAAGCGTGTCAACAAGAAAAAAACTGGGGTTCTTGGTATTTGGCATACTTTTGTCAATTATGACAACGGGGTTGTAGCTCAACACTTTTTGGTCATGCCTGCTAGAACTATGGAAAGTAATATAAATCTAGGATGCACGTGAATGATAGTGACTAAATGCACTCTTGGAGAACATGGTGGATCACAATGCAGAAACCAATTCTTAGCCCTGTCACTCAAGCCATAGTCCCTCAAATACTACCTCCTGAGGCAATAAAACCCAAAATAGTGCATGTCTAGGAGGTTGAACCATATGTCTCTATAGCCCAACTCTCTAGAGCTTCAACTTCTGTAGTTGAAACAAAGCTTGAGACACACCAAGCGCATCCTAATATAACAAACAAAAATACAAGTGTGTCCCTACAGCTTCTTTAGCAACCATGGCTGATGCTAAAAAACGGGAGCCTTGAAAGAAACACTCCACTCGCTCTCAGAAATGTAAGAAAACATTGCATTGGATTACTAAATGACTATTGGAAGCCCAAGGCACTATCAAACAAATGATTAAATCTGGATGCCAAAATGTAAATTGTGTTCTTACCTGTCACTTGACCCATGTGAGTTAAATCCTGTACCGATAAAGCCGATTGAAGATCATGGGAAAGGAAAGATCACAGAACACTAAACATCTGATCCGGAGCTAGTTTGGGTACCCAAGCAAGAAAGGCTTGTTTCATTCAGCTCAATCATAGAAAAAAAAATGAAGCTTCTTGCTCTTCATGTAGTTCATATACGGAAATAGAAGCTTTGACACAACCTCCACCTATCATTGTACATATCCATACAAACAAGAAAGAGTTTGCACCTCCCGTTGTAAGTTCACCACCTACAACAACGTTGCAAATAAAATCACGGGATAGTACCTTACCACCCTTGCAATTAGATGAAATGCCTAGGGAGATCAACAACTATTGGTCACTAGAGACTACCCTTTTGACCAAGATGACTATAGACATCTAGTGACCTTCTTAATAAACATTGCTACCTCTAATGATGAAGAAGATTCACACAATTACACGGATGGCACGTATGGTCTCACGGATGATGACTTTGGTTTTCTTGACAATGATGAGGATAGGGGTTTTCCCTTAGGTTTACCTCCCCATCTATATAATATCGTGTTCTCTTGACTCTCTAGGGAGAGTGCAAAAAATTATGTTAGGGTTCCTTATGTTGTTTGATTGTGTTTAATAAAGATTGGTGCCTCTTCCCACTGATGTGCCTCCTAGAGGTATTCTTTGTGTTTTCTAGTGTGTATAGAAACGTGTTATTGTTGTTAGGATTTGGAACTTCATGGAATCTTTCTCTCGTTCACTCTTCAAATCAAGTGCGATCATCAACACAAAGAGGTGTTTCTTGTCCTTAGCATTTCCCCTTATCTTTGTTTTTGCATCCATGTTTGTCTGCTTTAAATGTGATTGGTAGCACAATATTCAACACATTTTAGATTCAACATTAGATCCTATATAATTTTCTATCATAATCCCTTGTCTAGGTTAAAGAATCAAGTAGTCTAACTAAGCTAATTTGACCGAGCTAGGCGTAAGAGCTCTTCTATCAATACCATGGGGAATGCCTTCCTAATAATCAATGGTTACTTTAGGTTCTTAATCCGATTTAGGCAATGTACTAGGGCTTTCTACACTAAGTCCCTATTGACCTTTAGCTTAAGTATGATAAAGGGAGTTTACTATTGTGATGAGCCTGGGGAGGATAACAATGTTATATGACTCCCCAAGAGTTACAAAATTAAAATGTTGAATCAAACAAAAAAAAATTCAAAGTGTCACAATGTTAAATCTTAATTTGGTACTTCACTCACATGTATGTCTATGGTACTAGAACCCTAGAGGTTCCCAGTGTGGGCGCTTTTCCTTGAAAAGCCAAAAACCCAAGGCATACAAAATAAAACACACTTCAAAATTGAATCAATGTGAAAGGACTTTGGAGGGTCAAAGAAAAGGGAATAAGTCGGGCGATGATTTCATGAGCAATTTCTTTTCTCGTAGTTTAACTACAATGTCTTCTAGGTATAGCCTCTAGTCAGCCCTCGGACATGAAATACTTGGCTCTCACGATTAAACAATTTAATTGACTAGAGAAAATTAAGAAGCTTACCCATGGTATTAATAGTTGACATCTAGTGCCTTTCAATCGTTAAATTAGCGAGCCCAGACTGATTTAAATTTTTATAATTGTTTATGTCTTTGATTATATTCAATTTAATGTTTAGTGCTGACAAATTGTATAATATTATGTTACCAATCAATTTGTCTACCTACAACTGCATATGCTTTGTAATTGTATAAGAAAATACAGTTATTGTGCCAATTTTGGGTGATTTTGTAGTGATTGAAGAAGGCTAAGGACGTGCAGGCTTGAATGCTCTTTCACCTCGACAAACGGGCTTCATCTCAATAGCTTCCGAGGACGGAATCTACATCAGGAAAGGGGGAATTAACCGACAGTAGAGACCCTTGTGGTGATGTGATTACAAGTCACACAATGGAGTCAACATTGGGCAAATAGGAGACTTGGTGACTACCCAATGCTCCCCATCGCTTGGTGTTGACCTTGGTGCTAAAGCCATTACAAGCGATAGTAAAGACCTTGGGGCATGTTAACAAACAACAGAGACCCTTGTGGTTATGTGATTACAAGTCAGACAATGGAGTCAACATTGGGCAAATAGGAGGCTTGGTGACTGCTCAACGCTCCCCATCGCTTGGTGTTGACCTTGGCAAATGTAATTCAACTTAGTTAATATCCATTGGTATCACATTATTTTGAGACAATGGCCGGGATTTTTGGTCCAATAAGTGTGTAGGTGATTGCCGATGAGACACGCACAACATATTTCATTTGACACTATTATTACTTTGACCACCCAGTGTGGACACCCATGTGTGAATGGGATAAACTATTATAAAAAGGTCTATTTTGACCTAAAATCCTCATTCTTTGAGGTGTAAGCTAAGAAATGCTCTTGCTCCATCTCTGCCTCCTTCTCTTTCGTGTTCTCATTGCGGTGTGTGTGTGTGTGTGTGTATGCTTGAGAGAGAGAGAGAGAGAGAGAGAGAGAGAGAGAGAGAATGATCGAGCATTGGGGTGTGTGTGTATGCTTGAGAGAGAGAGAGAGAGAGAGAGAGAGAGAGAGAGATAGTGATCGAGCATTGCAGCGGCATTGGTGGCAGCGAGGCGGTTGAGCATGACATCTATGGCGGCTCCTTCTTCTTGCAACACAGGATCCATCCTTCACGATGGAATCATTGAGCGGTGAGTGACACACCCTTGCCCCTTTGAGTTTGCTAGGCCCTTCTAGTTGTGTGTTTGTAGCCTTTCAAGGCTCGCACACAGTGCACAGGCAAGTTTCCAACTTCCACATGTACGACAAAGCGTATACATCCATAGGTGGAATTGTGCATCCTAGCACCAGCTTATCAGCCTCTAGCATGAGCATAACAAAGAACTCCATGTTCATCATATCTACCTGTGTCTCTAGGGAGAAGACCCGCAGTACCTTTGCTTGTAGAGACTCCAATGACACCTACTATGTATCACTAGAGCACTACCACTCTACCTCTGTCTCTATAGAATCTACTTGCACATCCTGCAGAACTAAATGCTCTATCTCATGAGCATGGTGGAGCTCACCCGCAAAGGAAACACGTCTCATCTCTCTCTCAAAGCATGCTAGCAAAAAAATAAAGACTATGTCATCGCGAACCTCAGACACATGCATATGATATACATGTAGGGTATAGCGCTAGGGAGGATGGTAGTGAAGATTGTCCATGGCAAAAGAGATGGTGCACAAAGATGAAGAACGAGAGAGAGAGAGAGAGAGAGAGAGAGAGAGAGAGATAAATTCAACACACCAATAAAGAAAAAGACACGCTTATATTTGCTTGTGTGAATTTATAAAGGAGGCCTTACATATATATAAAGCAATTGGCCATGCAACCTAGAGCTAAATGGATCTGTCTTGCATGCCTCGGGGCATGTTCCCATATGCTTGGCACTATTTTAGGGCTTGAACACCCAACAATCCCCCCTCAAGCCCGAACCACTGACAATGGACTTATAGTACAAACCATGGTAGAGTTCAATCACCTGAAACTATGAGTAGAAGCCCCCCCCCCCCCCCCCTTCTTGACAATAATACAGGTGTGTGTGTGCATTTCCCTCAAACAACTATCAGAGGGAGACAACGAAACTCAAAACCAACAAAGAAGGGAGGTCTTACCACGCTTGTTTGTGGCAGGTGCTTGCAAGGAGGAGGAGGACCTTCACCATCTAGTAGACCACCATGTTTTGAGATGCTATGCATTTTGGGACACACTGATGTGCCTTGTTGAGCCTTAACTCTCTACAAACAGTGTCTCAGAAGCTCTGCATAGAATATCTTGCTTCCCGTGAAAGGTATTGCTGTTGTTGAGAAGCTATATAATAGGTGTTTTGAAAAGCCAACAAAAACAACCTCTATATCTGCGTGCATTTTGAGATGTAGTAGAGCTGCCACCTATTGCTACCGGCAGTGTTTTAAAATGCCCACCCAAATGCCCTATCTATTTAGTGTTTTAGAACACTTTGTCTGCTAGCGCTTGGAGCCCTCACCTGTCCACCTTCTATTGCAACTACACCACCAAGTCGGGCAACGTCTAAGAATGCATGCATCCCCCTGAGCCAACCTTGTCCATTAAGCTCTTGCTACACTCTGTCCGCCATCATTTCAGAATGCTGGTTGTGCTTGGGATCAGTCTATCCAAACATTGTGCCCTTGCTTGCCTAGGCTCACATACCACTTGTAGGGGATGGCGGTAGGGAGGATGGTAGCAAAGCTTCTCCATGGCAAAAGTGATGGCGTGCAAAGATGAAGAACAAAGAGAGAGAGAGAGAGAGAGAGAGAGAGAGAGAGAGAGAGAGAGAGAGAGAGAGAGAGAGAGAGAACACGCTTTTATCTGCTCGTGTGAATTTATAAAAGAGGCCTTACATATATATAAAGCAATTGGCCATGCAAACTGGAGCTAAATGGATCTTTCTTGCATGCCATGGGGCATGTTCCCATAGGCTTGGTAGTAGTTTAGGGCTTGAATACCCAGCAATACCAAGCCACTGGGGGCTCCTCTGGCAATCACTAATGAGCCACAATGCATCTAAAATAACAACTCCTCTAAGTAGTTTATGTAACAAACAATCTGCTAACTATCTCACTAAGATCAAGCTCTGTCTGAGATGAGGAAGATATCGCACATGTTGTAGCGTATATGATGCACCACTAGATGATGACAAGCAAACATCTCCTGCACACAACCAAAGCTCCCACTAAAGAAGGTGCTAAACCGATCACAATATGGTGTGACGTGGAAGACTACATCCTCATCTAGCAATGAACGTGGAGAAGTGTCACCTCTCAAAGACATGTAATAAGGAAGAATGCTAAAGGCAAACATGACATCATCGTCATTGTCATATGAAGCCATCACTCTAGCATGTGCCAAAATCTCATTTGCACCGTGCATAAATCTCCTCTACTATCTCATACGTCTAAAATAGTGGTTCCTAATGTGCCCTATGTGACCACAATGCCAACATCGCATGTATCGGCAACAACAAGACCGTGGTCTCTCACGAGTCATTGTATACTCTAAATCGTCACACATATCTGCAACCATAAGTGACTGCCAAGAAACTATGGTAATAAAACCTGGGAGAAATTTGGCAGAGTCTCCCCTATAAACTGAGCAAAAAATCAAGCACAATCTACCATAAGCCATGACAAACTAGCAACAACAAAGTGGGAGATAACTCGACCACTACACAATCATGGAAACCATGATCAAACGCATCAAAACCGATTCTCACATATGCATAAAATCAACTCCACAATCTATAAACTGCAAGCGTACAATGTGGGACAAACAACTCAACTGAGCATAAAGCGCATAACCATATACGCAAGTAGTGAGAACACTAGCTCAAAACCCATCCCACAAGAGAAATTGGTTGAAAAAATCTGCTAAAAACCTGTGAAACCTGGGACTGTTGATCTACAGCCACACAAGCACAAGTAATCCTCATTCCTACAAGAGTGGATACAAGAACACTAAATTGTGTCAAAACTAACAAAACCTGTCAAAGTGAGAGTGAACACTCAATCACTGTCAAAGTGGGAGTCAAACTCAACCACTAAACCATCAAAGAGAAAACATATAGATATGCATAGAACATGGCAAGAATCTGGGAAAAATCCGTGAAATTTTCCCTTGAAAAGTGAGTGAAAACTCAAAAACTCTCACCAATATTTCATAAAGCATATATAAACAGTGTCTCAGTAAATTGATCCACAAATGGTATACATAGAATGCCAAAATCATGGCAAACAAGATCAGTCCTAAATGAATGGCTCTTTGGACCTGTACCTTTCCAAAAATGATGTAAATTTGTGAAGCTGGTACCTGCGAGCTATACCTAGATCAAGTTGTATCCACAAATTCATACATAGCATAAGACTGCACAAAACCATGCTAGAAAGTGCTCTCTAGAATGCCCCACACAATCATACATAGTTTGCACTACAAGAAATTGGCACACTACCTCATCGGTCGGAAACACGTCGATTAGAAACTAAGCGCAAAGCATGACCAGCAGTGGTTGAAATTGTCATCCAAGAGCTGCGCTTGGAGGAAAAGCTACTTTGGTATGGTCCGTTGGAGCCACTTGTGCTAATGTGTGCCATCAAAGTTGAAAATGGGGGTCGTTGAAGCCGAAATGCCGGGGAGAACCGTCGGAGCAAATCCGCTTTGGAGTGGACATGGGAGGGAAGTCGATGGAAAAGATACACTAGAGGAGAGCCCAATTTATCTATGTCTCTATCAAAATTGAGAAAAGTACCCCCCCTTCCTCCCCAAATTGCCCAAAAAGGATGACAAATGGGCCAATCAGAGGCCAATTTCCAAATTTGAAGGGTCCACCCCTATAAAAGTCATTTTTTAGTCATTTTTAGGGGTTCTTTTTCCTGCAGTTTGCAGGGGAGCCAAGATGTGTGGGTATTTTCCTAAGGGATTTTATGTGCAGAGATGTGTGCCTGCAAAGCCCCAAAGTGTGCTTTTGTTTTTCCTGGCGACAATGTGGATGCACCGTTTGATGTAAAAGAGCTGTGTATGGTGTTTTGAACAGTGGTGAAGCTTCCATGGTATTTTTCTCGTGTCGTTTCCCATGCCCCCCCCTTCTCTACTTCTTCTTCTTGTGTGTGTGGTGCGGGTGCGGATGTGTGTGCCCCCTGGGTCCCTTCTTTGTGTGTGAAATGGAAGTGAGAGCGTGGTTTCTCATGTCCGACAGCAGTGTGTGTCTCGTAATGAGCAGTGAAATGTGTGGCTAGCTGAGTGTGTGCGCATTTATGCGTAAGTGTGTGTGTGGGTGGTGGATTGCTAGCGTGTGTTAAGAGTTTTGAAGGTGAACTAGTGGATTGGGGTGTTGTGTATGCCGTCTGCTATAGAGAGGTAGTCTTTTTGTGTGCCGGGTATGTTCCCCCATTCCCCCTCTCCAACATCAAGAAGGATTGTTGGTCCAAGAAGAAGGAGTCAGAGTCTCAAGAAAATAATCCAATATCGGAGGCCAATGTGGCAGATGAATTAGAGCAAGATGCTCTACTTCTTTCACTAGACAATGTACCTAATTTGCGGTGGTGGTGGATAGTAGACTTTGGGGCTTCATTCCATGTGGCACCACACAAGCAACATTTCCAAAATTATAGCAAAGATAATTTTTGGTATGTATACTTGGGAGATGATAAAGCTTATGGAATTGTCTGCAAAGGTACAATTCGTGTCAAAATTACAAATGGAAATGAATGGAAGCTAAAAAATGTTAGGCATGTTTTCTCTTTTTGCAAAAACTTGATCTCTATAGGTCAATTGGACATAAGCGTGCAATCCTCAATTTGTGCAATAGCTACAGAAGTTGACAGTATGGTGTGGCACTATTGACTTAAGCATATGATTTCCAAAGGAATGCAAATCCTTTAGTCAAAAAGGCTTCTACTAGGTTTGAAAGAAGTGGACCTAGAATTTTATGAAGATTGTGTTTACGGTATACAAATTCCTTATACTAGGGAATGAAAGGAAAAAAAAATCTTGAATTGGTTCATTTTTATGTATGGGGTCCTGTGAGTACACCATCTCTTGGTGGCTCATTGTACTATGTAACATTTGTAGATGATGCAACTAGGAAAACATGGGTTTATGCAATGAGGAATAAATCCAATGTGTTGGAAGACCTTTGTGGAAAATGAAGCAAATAGCAAGCTTAAATGCCTCGGATATGACAACGGAGGTGAATATTGCAACCAAGATTTTGAAAGCTTTTGTGCTAGCAATGACTTTTGAGGGCAAAGGACAACCCCAAGGACATCTCAACAGAACAGAGTTTTGGAAAGGATGAGCAGGAAAATCATGGAGAAAGCACAAAGGATGCAGCTACATGTGGGCCTACCACTTGACCTTTGGGTGGAAGTAGTGAGTACTTGATCAACCGGTCACCCTCAACATCCCTAGATGGAGGAGTTCTAGAAGAGACATGGACAACTCTGAATCCCGCGTTTTCCCATGTGTCTGGGTCATTTTTGTCAAGATTTTCACCAACACTCCATTGAACCTCTCATTGAGACCATTGCATTGTGGATAATAAAGAGAACTATATCGGTGGTGTATATTGAGCTTTTTGCATAGGAAATCAAATAGCTCTGTTGAAAGGGTAATAGAATTGTCAAAATAGTTCTCAATTGTGGATTATGTCATGCTAGTCAAGATTAGCTTCAGTCGGAATATTGTTAGGTTGGATTTTGCAAAATCCGATATGTATGCCAAGAACATTCAGTTAGACAGTTGTAACTCTCTTTTATAGTGAAAGTCGTGGGTAACAAAGACACAACACACAATATGTATTCAAGCTTTGATCAATGGAGTTTCTTGCTGTGTCTGATCTTCTTCTCTTGGATCTGACTGGCTCAGTCTGAAGTTGTTTAACTATGTTTTCTGATGAGTCTAATTATGGAGTGAGGTTTTATTCTCTGTTTGAGAGTATGTTTGTTGAGAGAGATTCTTGTGTTGATGAACCCCAACACATTTGGCGATCCCGCTAGGCCATGGAAGGTTTTGCCAACACATTTGGTGAACCTACTGCAATTGTTAGTGTGTTGTGTCTGACATTCTTGTCTTGTTGATTACCTTTATAATGGTATGTCTGTTGGGTCTGCTTACCTACTGTGTTAACAGTCGAGGTCGGTGTTTGTGTTTCACAAGAGTGATGATGCTATTGAAGAACCTATCCTGAAGGAGAAATTGTTAGACCAAGGAGCAAAAATTCAAGAGCAGCAGAGATGATGGATTTCAACCATCATGTTTGATTAGAAGCATATCTATAGATTCAAAATTTAGATTTTGTTGCTATAAGTGTTGAAAATTCACGTTGCACAAATTCAACAAGGTGCTACAGATTTAGGTTGCACAGATTCAGCAAGGTGATGCAGATTCAAGCTGTGCAAAATAGTCGAAATTTGGATGATTTTGCAGAGACAAAAGAACAATTTCTTGAAATCAAACAGAGAAATATGATGTTGATAATCAGATCTATCAAAGCAAACAAACTCAAGAATGGCATCTTTTACTGGATTTTTCCAAACATACAGATACATCACTAAACTAAAATATCCCAATCAATTAAAGCAACATATTCATTAGACTATGCGGATCTTGGTACAACATTCGTGGCTCTTCGTTTAGAGAATTTAATGGGTCTCGGATTTGTGTGGTGCACCGATCTTGAGGGCTAAACATGATTGTTGTATTTTAATGAAGTGAATGTTATGGGGGGTAAAAGAAAGAAAGAGAAATGTGAGGATGGAGGTATTTGTTAGGTTGGATTTTGTTGAATCAGACATGTATGCCAAGAACATTCAGTTAGATAGTTGTAACTCTCTTTTATAGTGAAAATCATGGGTAAAAAAGTCGTGGGTAACAAAGAGACAACACACGAGATGTATTCAAGCTTTGATCAATGGAGTTTCTTGCTGTGTCTGATCTTCTTCTCTTGCATCTGACTTTGCTCAGTCTAAAGTTGTTTAACTATGTTTTTTGATGAGTTTGATTATGGAGTGAAGTTTGATTCTCTGTTTGAGAGTATGCTGGTTGAGAGAGATTCTTTTGTTGATGAACCCCAACAAGCTCTCCTCCAAAGCCTGGTCCGCTATCAGAAAGTAGTTCTAGTGGTACACCAAATTTGCAACATATATGTTCATACAGAAACTTCCCCATCTTCTTACTGGTAATTTTTTTGACAGCTTTACCTTCTTCCCAACGTGACAAATAATCCACTACTGTCAAGATGTAAGCATTCCTTTTACTAGTCATGGGTAAGGGTCCAATAGCATCAAGACCCCATTTTTCAAACACATCAAAAGCTAGAATTGTCTTTCGTAATTCAGGCTTCAAAATTATCTTCTCCATTTTTTGGAAAGACAAACAAGACTTGCATCAATGGTTAACATCTTGCTGAATACTTGGCCATACATAGCCTTCTTGCAAAATCTTATGCAGCATGATTTTCATGGTAGAATCGCCTCTACAAGATCCCTCATGGTTTTCTTCCAAAATCTTGTATATTTTCTCTTTCCAGGACACACAACACAATACTAAATCACTTCCTTTCATGTAAAGCACATCATCAAGCATTTTGTACTTCCTAGATTTTCTTATAAAAGCATGCTTTTTGGATGATGGTAGACCCTCACGTAAAACACATGTTAATAGAAAATCCACCTCCTTTGATAACACTTCCCTTCCATGATAAGGGGCATTAGCCCTCAACACAAACACACAAGTGATCATTTCTTGGGCAACGTCATGAGCTTCCTCATTTTGAGACCTTTCGATATATTGCAAACTCCATGCTTCAAACTTTTTGAGTAATGATTTCACCTTGAAGCATAATTTTTTTAATTTAGGATTCTTATTCTTCCATACTCCCAATACTTTCTTCACAACCAATAAGGCATCTCCTTTGATTTGTAAGTGTCTAATCTCCAACTGTAAACAGATGTGCAAGCCACCTTCAAGATGCATGTACTCTGCTTCATTGCTACTTTTTGCATCAAGTTTCAGCCATTGTTTCTTACAAGTTTTGCTTGTGCATCATAAATGACAATGCCTCCCAAAGCAGCATCATGACTTCTTCGATAAGAGCCATCAAATATAGCAGTGAAGCATTAGATATGGCAAGAGTCTCGACTTTCTCCCTTCACACCACCTCTTCCTTAACCAAAACAGGAGTTCCTTTATAAGTGAGTAAATCTGCTAGGGTAGCTCGAGTACTTTCTTCTACCAAAAATGTGAACTGAAACTCTTGAAGTTCAGTAACCCATTTCATCTTACTATTCAAAAAATCCATTTCATCACTGTTTTTTATATATTCAAATTATTAAACAGCTGAGGAAGCAATGAATAACTAGTGAGAAAAGTGAACGACTTTTGCAACAAGTGATGTTCGAATTGTCTGCAAGCATAAACCATACTGGTCATCACCAATTCAATTTCTGAGTAATCTCTTTCATGAGGAGTCTTCACTCTCCTAGCATAATGAACAGGCTTCATATACTGAGACTCCTTCCCCCTTTACAACAACATAGCCTCAATGGAATTATCTCCCCACAATGGGTTAACGTAAAACTCATTTCCTAGTCAAGAGCTTGCATATTGGGTAGTGTTCTCAAAACTTCTTTGACTCTGTCAAAAACATCTTCACAATCACGTGTCCACTCCAATGGATCATTCTTAACCGCTTGTTGAATAGATACAATAACTATGATGCCAAATATATGAATCAAGACATATATTTAACCTTCTGTATAAAAGTGGCCAATTCTCTTGTATCCTTTGTAGACATCAGCAATAATAGGACTTTTACTTTCTCTAGATCTACTTCAATCCCATTTTCTAAAATCACATGTCCAAGAAGCTTCACTCTTGGCTGTGCCAAATGACACTTCTTAGGGTTCAATTGACCCCCACATTCATCATACCTTGCAAAAGTAATTTCAAGATTTTGAATGTGCTCTTTCCTTGAACTGTATACAAAGAAATCATCTATGACTCCTTTTACAAACTTCCCAATAAACAGGGTATGGACCCAATCCACTTCTCTTTCAAAAGCTCCAGCCCCATTTGTTAACCCAAAAGGAAGGCAGAAAAAGAAGAAACAACCCCATGCAGTGATAAAAGTAGTATTTTTCTGATCTTCAGGAGCAAGGATAAGCTGAAAGTATCCTGAATAGCCATCACATACACTGTATCTTTCAAACCCAGCCACTGCATCTAAAAGTTTATCAATGAAAGGTAAGGGATAAGGATCTTTCTTGGTCACTGCATTTAATGGATTATAATCAACACAAACTCTACAACGCCCATCTTTCTTTGGAGTGACCACTACAAGGCTCACCCATTCAGCATTATCAACTGACACAATGAACCCTGCATCCAAAAGTTTATCCACTTCTTCCTTTAAAGTGGTCATTTGCTCCTTACCCATCCTTCTTAATTTTTGTCTTATTGGCTTTGCCCCTTCAACTAATTCAATCTTCATAGGATCTCCAACAAAACCCCTTATTTCTTGATGTGAAGTGATAGAAAGATTTGGAAACCTGTCCAACATTGTTAACACTAGGTATGTAACCAAACAGGACATAAAAGTGTCCTTTCACGGTTTTGAAAAAAACCTCCAAAACCATAGTAGATCCACTCATTTTGTAAAATCCTTTCATGAGGTTATAATTCAAGGCCTACTACACATGGAAAAAATAAGAAACTTGTAAAATTTCTCATCTTTTGGTCACACCAAGCCTCCAAAGTTGATGGACCAGTGCATTTTCATCAAAACAGTAATTTCTTACGTTTTGTTGCATAAAAATAAGATTAGGGATTTTTGTAGGACTTGAGATAAATTCCCTAGTTAACTTCAATGGGTTGGTGATCAGAACATATGATTGCTTCTCACTCACTATTTTTTGTTTTGCCAAAATAAATAGGTACAAAAAAGTTAAATTTTTACCATTCTGCAAACCTATCATCAAAGTTTCTATAGCCACACTCAATACAAATAATACATGCATGTTTTCTTAGTTCCCTATTGTTCTTTATGTTCATAAGGAGCCATGGAGCACGTCAAAAGAATAATACATCTCTTACCAAGGGGAATCTTGGGGACAAAGATGAAGTGCTAAATATAGCAAACATGAAAAACCTGGGTTCAACACTATGAGTTGTAGAATCCCATAGAAACTATTCAATATCTAACCAATTTGATCCTTATGACTAGATATGGTTACTACCTACAAAATGCATGTAGTTGTCACAAGAAACTAACAATATTAAAAAAGCTATACTTGATATACTAGAATGTTTCGTTTTCTTCTATAATTGAAAAAATCAACCATCGTTGTATACTATGCAAAATAGGGTATTAGGTGCCCCAAAACTCAAGGAATATTAGCTTTATGTTACAATATGCGACATAGAAAATCAAAAATGCATTTGGACATCATGAAATCCACCAAAAAAATCATGGAAGGGCTAAAATTGGCTAAAAAACAAGATTTGACAATTTTTGTAATTTGGTCATAACTTACAACTTTAATATTATTTCTCCCTAGAAGCATCAGGACATGTTGAGCCTACTAAAGATAGTTCTCTAGCATTATAGACCTCACGAAAATGAATTCTAGAGTGGTATAGTTGCAAAAAGTTGAAAAAAGCCAAAAACAGGACCCGTTTTTTTACACAGTTTAGATTGTGAAATGTTGTGCAAGGACAAGGTTAAAGATGGAATTGATATTCCAAAAAAATGTCGAGTTTTTTTCAGCTCATGAGACAACTTTCTAGATAGGTAGCACCTCAAAATCCATTTTGAAACTCTTGACATAATTCAAGGAAAATGGTCACTTAACAGGACATAAAAGTGTCCCATTGCCAACCCAGTGTTAAGTACTCCCTTCTTTCTCCTTGTGTCAAATCAGTAAAACATTTTTTGGATGAACTCCTTCTTCACTGGCAATTCTTGTTTAGGCTGCATCAATTCCTCAAGTTTTTCTAAAGCATTTATATGCCTTGACACTTGCAATACTTCACCAATTTCTCTCTTCTCCTCATCCAACAACAAGAATGACACTTCACCCTCATCACAGAAACTGGAAGCAGTGCTACTTTCTGAATCTTCAAAACTGTCTTCACTGGTAACTTTGGATTCCTCATTTTCACTCACACTTTTTAGTAACAAAGGTTGCTTGTTGGTAGTCATATTGTTGCATTTTTCTTTGAGAGCGAGTGCTATGTTTATATCCCCGCATCATTGCACCACGGCATGCATGTGCATTTTTGTCACCGCCACTGTGTTGCATTTGTTTGCATCAACATTATCACTGTCAATATTGTGATTGTTTGAGATTCCGTGCTTAAGCCTCGTTGAGGAAGGTTGGTTGTTTTTGCAGTGCTCGAGAAACTCAAAGTTTACACTAGGACCACAAATGATCGTCGCGACAAGGATCACCCAGAAATACCAAAATGATGCTTGTAGTGTACATTTTAATTTCAAGTGCTCATTCCATTTACAAAGTTATATGGTTGTAGTTTTTAGAGCAGTCATAATAACAAAATAAAGTAAAATGAAGGGATGCCTTTGAGAGGCTCGTGTCTGCTTGTGAGAGAGAAGAGGGAGATGGGGTTCCATTTGTGCGGGCCGACTGCTGCTGGGGAAGCAAGCTGTGAGCATTTGTGATAATTTTCTTGAGAGCATACATTGTGTACTGTGTGTGTGTATTTTCCTGTTGCAAACCAAGCCAAAGGGGGAGTCGAGGGCTCGGCCCTGTTGAAATCGAAGAAAGAGAAAGAGAGGGAACCTCTCTGAGTGATTTGAAGAGAGGGGGAGTTTTTCTGAGTAATTTAAGAGAGACAAGGAGTTTCTCTAAGTGAAATCAAAGAGAGAGAGAGAGAGAGGGGGAGTTTCTCCCTGTGAAATTGCTACCGAGAGTAAGGAGAAAGAGAACTAGAGAGTTTGCCTCTCTGCAGTAATTTGAAGAGGGAGAGAGAGTGCCTGAGAGGGCCTGGCTAAGGATTCGACAAAGAGACCCTCGCTCTATGTGCTGTCGAGAACCAGAGAGAGAGAGAGAGGGTTCGGCCCTGCTAAAAACGAGAAAGGGGGCTCCTCTGTGTGCTGTCGAGAGCTAGAGAGAGAGAAGGAGCAAGCCCTTACCCCTGCTGTGTGTGAGAAAGTCAAAGAGAGAGAGAGGCTTTCCCCTTGTTGCACGTCGGCAGAGCTAGGGAGAGAGGGTTTGAAAAGAAAAGAAGAGCTTTGAATTAACTAAAATATACAAGGGGAGTTCCCCCACAGGAAAGAGGGAGAGTCAGAGAGAGAATCTCTTCGTGCGGGCTAGAAAGAGACAAAAGGAGTTATTGGAAGAGAGAGAGAGAGAGGGTTTTGCATTGAGCACAAACGAACTTAGGTCTGAGAGGAAGAGAGAGAAGTTGAGAGAGAGCATGAAAGCGCCAAAAGCGTGAGTGAGAGAGGGCGAAGTTGCATCTAAATTAAAGGGGAGAGAGTGGCTCACCATCAAACGGTTAGAGGTGCTCTCCCACTATTTTTTATTTCACTCGCAGATTTCAAGCATTATTACAAAGGCGGCCATTGAAGCTTCGACTACCGTCAAACTGCACAAGCGACGGCGCAACGATCGCCATTAAAGTGAAGACTTCTTGCTTAGCTATTTGCACACTTCACGCACTGTCATTTTCATATACCCACTCGTAGCAAACCTTCGTGAAAAGTTGTAATTTAACAAAAATAGTGATTCTTTGTAAAATTTAATCCTCGAGGGTCGTAAGAATCACTCTGAATCTCGGCACGGAGTTTCGACTTTCGACGCAATGATTTCAAAGATAAGTTTCCTCTCCTTCGCTCCATTTTGGTATAAAAATAAAGCAAATACTTGTAAAAGCGATTTACGTTCAGACATCATAATATAGACACAATTTGTGTATATTCCCATTGTGTCAATTCACAAGCATTCACTATAACATTTTGTTACAAATCTTCACCATCTTTGTATCTCTATCGTGTTTGTTATTTGCAAGTGTTTCTATATTCTATCCACTCCAGCACTCCTTGGTAGCAGTCATTGAGCACATTATTTTATCTTTAAGTTCCCTCGATCTTTCTCATTGGGTTTTGGGGGGGCTCATATTGCACTTATGCTATATCTTTGTTGGGTATCTGGGGAGTGTTTCTTGGGTCTTTGTCCTCTTCGCCTTCTCCATCCAGATATTTAGCAGACAGTGGCACGCCCGGTGGGACCTTGACTTAGTCGAGGTTTCGCGACACGAACCTACTTGGAAGAGGATGTATGCACAGTGATAAAGAGTGGCGAGAACATCTTAGGGACAGTGAGCGAGCTAAGAGATATCATAGGAGGGAAAAGGAAAAAGCATTACAAGGGCATTCTAGCCCCGCAACTCCTTCACAACAACAAATTCCAAAAGTATCAACTCCACCAGGGAAAGGTCCGTCGGGTACCTCATTTTCTGTCTATATTCCCATCACAACCCAACCCTTTGCAATCCAGTCACCCCTAGTGTTACCAACTAATCTCGCTCGCCCTGATGCACCACTCATCCCACTCCCGACATTTCATGGGTCGCCCTTGGAAGATCCTGCTGCCCATGTAAACAATTTTAAAATTGCTTGTTTGACATCACATATTGTCGAGGAGGGACATGTAATGACTTATTTTAGCACCAGACTAAAAGGAGAAGCTTCGAATTGGTTTTCCAAGCAGCAAGCAAATTCTATTCCTAGTTTTGCCGATTTTGAGCAAAAATTCGTGGCCGCTTTCCGCAAACCTCCAAAAAATTTTCATTTTTTGACCAGTTACGCTCCTTTAAGAAAAATTATCCACATGAAAGCATCGAGAAAGCCGCCACCAGGTTCAATAATTTTCTTGACCATTATACTCCCACTTTTAACATCGATCCGCTTACCATCATGGAATCATTTCTTAGAGGGTTGCATCCTAGTATTCAAATTTTAGTGAGAGCTCAGGCTCCACAAGATTTAAATACTTCTATTGAAGCGGTCCGGGGCGGGCAACAAGAAGAGCAACCTCTAGACACCCTTCAAGGCTCCCGTGCTGCTCAATGGGGCTGGGGCACAACACAACACAAACCAAAACAACAAACCCCCAGCCAAATCCCAACTACACAAGGGGCACCACCTAGTTTAAGAGCGAACTAGGACGCAAACTTAGGAGAATCGTTAGAGCAACCCACAAACAAGCAAGGAATTTACACTAACCCTAACACCAATGGAACACTCTCACACACTAAAACATGAGAGAGAGAGAGAGAGAGAGAGAGAGAGAGAGAGAGAGAGAGAGAGAGAGAGAGAGAGATGGTGCTCGGGCTGCTTTGAAGTGTATCGTTAATGATCAAGCAAACATAAATATATATATGTAAGAAAGAGAGAGAAGGGGGAAGGGGGTGCTTGTTGCACTAATGCCTTCTTACAAATCTGTCATGACCAATCAAAGTGAGATTAGTATTTGTTCAACATAGCCTGAGTAAATTACACCACAACACATCACAAGAAAAAAGCCACCCCAATCACTGTCTTAAGGCCAGGGGAGTCCTCTCCACCCTGCCGCCCTCTTACAGCATGTGGGATTTATGGCTAAATTGATAACAATACCCGGAGACAAGCTATCAAGAACTTAAATAAAACACCAAGACACTTACACATCATTATTGTCCATGACTTCACGTTGGAAGGGAGACAAGGTATCCATGCTTAGTCCAAATTCACCCTCCTTGATTCAGCAAATGTTGGGCTTACTCTAGTAGGAGAAATGATAGATTTCCTACTCTCAATTTAATGATCACTCTCTCTTACAATGGCATAGAGTTCCCTTGCTAATCACCCCTAATACAACACATACATATGCTTAATGCCAATGAGATTCCACTCAAGAGCTCCTTCTCAAGAGGTTGAGCTTGGCTTCTCAAGCTATAGCATAGTGCTCTTTCTTCTCCCCCTTGTTTGTGCTAGCTACACCCTCTTTTTATAGCAATTTTGAAGGCTAGGGTTACTCCTCTAACCATGGTTGGGTTAGATTTTCAGCAATTTATCTAATTTCTTTTGCTTGGAATTATCAAGAAGTTGGTGGGGAAAGAGAGAGGAGAGAAATGGAGGTGATAGGACTTTTCATAGTGGGTTAGTGTTAGTAGAGTTAGTATTAATTTACAAATGGAATTGGATATTTACAATGGGAGTATCCATGTAGGATACAAATAAGGGAGAAAAACTCTTAAGAGGTAAGAAAAGGTGGATTTCTTACAAGGTTGATGCTCCAAGTGTCTTGAGTAGGACCAATTTTGACGCTTGTTGACGGTCCACTAGCTTTGACGGTACATTTTTTCTCCACTCTTGACCTTCCTTGAGAGACAAAGTAATTGAAGCTGAGTAATCAACCACCATGATGCTGTCTTTCAAGAGAAGAGGCTGAATTTTGTGGTTTTTTTTATAGATATGGGTAATTTGGAGGAGGAAAAATGAGACTAGGTGGTCAATTTTGGAATGGAATTGTGTGTGGGAGGTATGAGTTCACCATGGTTTCTCTTATTCTTCAAGGTTGAGGAGAAGGTGAGTAGGGTGCAGAGAGGAGTGGTGAGAGAGGTGGGGATGATGAGTGGAGAAGTGTGTGTGAAAGAGGAAAATGATAAAGTAGAAGAGAGAGTGTGGCTGCATAGCATGGGAAAACTGGGGTCCACTAATAAAATCATAGCTCACAGCTCATAGCTCAAAAAAATATGAAAAAATTTGAGGCAAAAGTTCAGCGCACGAGCTACAACTTTTGTTTGTATCACCTTTTCAAATTCGGAGAGCAAGTGAACTTTAAAAATTCAACAAAACCGACCGTTTTTTTCCACTGCACAAGGTCCTTGTGGGATCCTTCTTTGGATGATTCTTTTGAATACCTCCAAGAGTGAGCCCTCCATAGTGCATGTATGCATGCCACCTACCCTTGACCTTATTTGGTAGGTCTATAATTGAAGATATTGTTGAGATCATGATATAAGTGAATAGTACAACTAAGAAAATCAAATATTGAGGGGTCTAAAAAATATGTACATGTCAAATATAAATAATATAAGTGGAAAAAATATAAAGGGGTCAAAAGAAATATCTCTCATTATGAGGCTACCATAAAAAGATAAATATTTTTGGTGTTCTAATTTTTTAGAAAAAAAACAAAATAGATGTAGGAAGGGAAAAATCACAATAGTGAAAAAATATATAAATAAAACTAGTTTTTTTGGATTTTTGTTGGGGTGGAGTTACACCAAATATAAGAGAAGCTTACATGAAAATATTTCTATATGGAATAAAGAGTATGAAAAATGGTAAGAAAAATTGTGGTAATGGTGAGGCAATGTACAGAGCATAAATAACACACACTTAGGTAGAAATATTTAAATAAATACCAAAATAATTATGAAAAAATCTTTTATTTAGGCCCTATATACAAAGAAATATTTACATACGCATGGGCCATAATATACTTATATTTTTTATATTTTATATTTTTTTGGCTCAACTAGCCCAATGACTAGCTAATTGAGGGTTTTTTATTTCAGTAAGGAGATATGGGAAAAGTCCCCTAACTTACACGCACCTATATACAGTGAAAGGGTGAGGGTAACCACAGTGTTTGAGTGATTTGATAGGGTGAGATAACTCACTATGGCAATTACAGAGAGCCGAAAAACGGCTATCATTAGCCCTCCCCCAGGATGATGGTATATTCATGTACCATCATAAAGAATCTTTTCCAAAGAGAGTGCTTCAGATTCCTTGACAAGATCTTCATTGTTTGGCCCCTTGGAATTTTGGTTTGTATTACACTCATGCTTCATGGAACAATTCTTACATGGGATAGTTGCCTTTTGCTCTGGTAGATCCTTTGGTAGAAGGCGACTCAAGTAAGGCTTCAAGCGATAGCCGTTTACCTTCCTGGAGTGCTCTTTCCCATTCAAGTCCATAAGTTGATAGTAACTTGAATTGAAAGCCTTCTTGACTATGTATGGCCCCTGCCATCTTGTTTCAAATTTGGCATCAAAACGATTATCGAGTCGATTGTCATACCTTAGCACAAGATCTCCTTCATTGATGCCTTTGTCCTTCAGTTTCTTGTCAAGCTTCTCCTTTGTCTGTGTGGCTTTCCTCTTATAGCACTCGTATGCTGCTTCTCTTTTCCACTCAAGCTCAGCTAAGGTAAGAAGTCGATCCATCCATGCTTCTTGATCATCTTGTGCTGATTTGCCATGAAGTCGCATTGTTGGAATGTTTAGTTCAATTGGCTGTAAAGCCTCTTGACCATAGACCAAGTGAGATGGTGTGAACTCCGTGGCTTCCCTATATGTGGTTCGATACGTCCACAAGGCACCATCCAAGAAGTCATCCCACAACTTTGTCTTGTTTTTCACCATCTTTCTAATGATGCGTGCAATGACACCATTAGCTTTTTCCACCAAACCATTTGATTGGGGATAGTAGGGTGTACTGTGACGATGTAGAATGCGAAGTTCTTCACAGACTTTTGTGAGCAATCCCTTTCTAAACCCTGGACCATTATCAGAAACAATCTCCAAAGGTGTGCCAAATCTACAAAAAATGTGAGTGTAGACGAATTTGCTCATTGTCCTCTCATTTACCTTTGCCACACTTTGTGCTTCCACCCACCTAGTCATATAGTCTACAGTCACTAGAATGTAGAGTTTACCATTTTTTGTCCTAGGCAGAGGACCCATAGCATCAATGCCCCACTTTTCAAAGGGTCCATTTGCAAGCACAATTTTCCTTGGACCATAAATCAATCTTCTATTCCCATTTACCTGACAATTGTGACAACTTTTACACCAATGTTGGACATCCACATGCAAACTTGGCCAAACATACCCCACAAGCAAAATCTTCTTCACAGTTAATTCTTGGGAAAAATGACCACCACATGCCTCTTCATGCAAACCTTTTAGAATGGCTGGAATTTCCGCGATAGTTGGTACTCTTCTGCACACTTTATCCTTCCCTCTTTGATAGAGGGAGCCTTCTAGGAAGAGATACATGTTTGCCTTCTTCATGAGTCTCCTCTTCTAAGCTTTTGTGAAGTCTGGTGGAAACTCACCCTCCAAAATGTAGCCAATGATGGGAGCCAATGACTCCAATCCTTGGTATCTCGGTTGCTTGACAGCTGCTGCCACCATGATGACCTGCACTTCTCTCTCAACACATGTAACTGCTTGTTGTGCAAGTAAATCGGCATCTTCATTTTGTTTTCTCGGAATATGATATAGTTGCACTTCTTCAAACTGATCAAATAGCCTACGGATGGTATGAACTTTGGCCCTTAGTCTTTCATTTCTGCATGCCCAAATGCCTAAAATCTGCTTCACAATGAGAAGTGCATCCCCTTTTACCATGAGACGTTATATGCCATGGCCAATGCATATTTTTAAACCATGAAGTAGTGTGTCATATTCTGCTTCGTTGTTGCTAGCTGAACTTGGTAGATTGAACTTCTCTTTCATGACCACCTCTCCACTTGGGTTGAGCAACACTAGCCCTCCCCCTACTTTCCCTGTGGCTCGTCGAAAAGCTCCATCAAAGAACAAGGTAAAAGCATTGGGAATACTTTTTGGTGGTGGCAATGGTAGGGTCTTTACTTGAGGCACCTTAATTTCCTTCTCATGTACCCTATAAGTGAGAATCCCTGCCAATTGTGCACGCACACTATCTTCTACCTTGAAAGAGTATTGGAACTCTTGCAACTCCATAATCCACTTTGAGATCCTAGTACTAAGATTCATTTGAGATGACACCTAAGGGAACAAATTTTCTGCAGTGAGAATTACAAAAGGTTTTGGTAGCAAGTAGGATCTAAACTTCCTTATCGCAAACATGAGAGAAAGCATCATGAGTTCTGCCTCCGTGTAGCCTCTCGCCAAAGCATTCATGACCCTACTAGCAAAGTAGATGGGCCGCATCCTGGTACTATAGGGATCTTGTTGTAACAAAACTGCACCAATTGTTTCTTTCCCAGCACTAGAGCTAACAAAGAATGTGTACTCCCAACAAGGAGGCATGAGTGTTGGTAGCTCTGACAAAGTGGCTTTAATGTTACAAAAGTACTCTTCAAGCTCATCAGACCATGCAAATTCTACTTGTTGTGTCAACTTTTGCAAAGGGTGAAGTAACTCCGAGGCTAAGTGAATGAAGCGTGACATATACTTCACCTTTTGAATGAATGAGATGACCTCCTTAAGACTCTTGGGTGATGGTAGCTCAATAAGAGCCTTTGCCTTTGAAGGATCCACTTCAATGCCTTTGTAAGAAACTTTATGACCAAGCAAGATTACTTCATCCTCACCTATATGGCACTTGTTGGGGTTGAGTTGACCTCCCATGTCGTAGAGCTTCTTTAAACCTTCTTCTACCCTTTGTAGATGCAATGATTTTGAGCTATAAATACAGAAATCATCAATGAACACCCTAATTGACTTTCCAAAGAATGCTTGAAACACCATATTCATGAAACGTTGGAATGTTGCAGGAGCATTTGTCAGACCAAATGGCATGACTCTAAAAGCATAACAACCCCAAGGAGTGATAAAGGTTGTTTTCAATTGATCCTCCAATGCAATCCCTATTTGAAAGTAACCTGAGTAACCATCGCACACAGTGTACTTCTCATGACCAGCTACCTCATTTAGTATCTCATCCTGGAATGGGAGGGGAAAGTGATCTCTTTTTGTTGCCTTATTGAGGGGACGGTAATCCACACACACCCTCCACTTGCCATTTTTCTTAGGAGTGACAACAACAGGAGAGACCCACTCTGAATTCTCCACTGGATAAATGAAACCTGCTGCTAGAAGCTTTCTTACCTCCTTGAGTAGAGCCTGTTCCTTTATAACTCCTAGCCTTTGTAGCTTCTGAGCTTTAGGTGTGGCCTCAGGCTTTAACTCAATCTTGTGTTGAACAACATCTACCCCACGCACGTCGGTGTAGTCTTTAGCAAAAATCCTAGGAAACTTCCTTAGCACACATTTGAACTCCTCTCTTTCATCCTTTGTAAGTGTTGTTGATAGCATACCTTCCAGCATCCCTTCATCTTGAACACCTTCGTTCTCTTGAGGACCTACCTCCTCCAAGCCTTGACAAGAGGTCTCTTGGTTGCTTGGCTTAAACCTTACCCCCATGACTTCGATGGAAGACTCCTCTTCAGTAATGCTGCCGCTACTTTCTTCTTCTGAAGTGCTATCGGTCCAACCTTCTTCCGTCTCACTTTGAGATGATTCTTCATGGAGCTCCTCTTGGCGTTGCTCCTTCATGTCAAAGACAACCTTCTTATGATTGTCATTCCTGCAAATTAATTTCCCACTCTCCCAATCCTACAAAGTTCGCATTTTCATTAGCCATGGTCTTCCTACGATAAATGGATAACCACTTCCCTTGGTCGACATAACATAAAAATCCACTGCTTTCTTAATGCCAAAGGCCTCTACAAAGACATTTTTACAAATGCCTACACACCTAGCCTTGCTATTGTTTGCCATCTTGACTTTGATTTCAGGTGTCTCATGGATGTGCATGCCTAGTTTTTGCATGAGTCCCTCTGTCATGATGCAAATTTGTGCACCCCCATCCACTAGACCTTTCCTAACCAATCTCCCTTTTATGTAACAATCTAGCACAGGTGTAATGTCCTCATTCATTTCAGCTTGTGCAATTTTTACAACAGGCACACTCTCTTTTACCTTTCTCCTAGTGCTAATTGCCCTTGTTAAATCCCTCCTAACTTGTGGACATAATGCAAGAAATTGAGGCCATGAGATATCAGGACCCTTACCTCTCATGTCTTCCAACAGGTTGTATGGAGCCATTCCATGTCCAAGAGGGAAGTCTTGGAGGTTGATACGACGTCGAGTCCTCTTAGCCTCCTTGGTCTCCTTTGCCTTCTTTTCTTGTCCATGGTCACTTTGTGATGTAACTCCTTCTTTCTCCTTAATTTTCCCTCGGCCACGCTTAATGCCATTTGCTTCCATGTCAACCTCTCTTGAATTTGTCACCTCTACCACATGCACGTTTGGGTCTGGCAAAGCTGGAACTCCTTCCACTCCTTGTGGAGGTGGTCTTGCTCCATTTGTCCTTTGTATAAGCCGTGGTTGCTGACTAGTTCCTTCACCTGCATTCATCACTGGGTAATTCAAGTTAGGTCTCCCTGGCTCCCCACGGGGCCAAGGACAATTATACATCCCATTTCTAGACTCACCGCAATTCCAACATTGCAAGACTCTCCTAGGTCATGGGTCTCGCTCTTCAGACTTCTTTGCTTGTCCCTTTGGACCTACGGCTTGTGCAAGGTGAATTGACAGGCTGCTTAAAGATTCATTTAACTTCTCAATCACTTCAACCGTTACCTCAGGAAGCTCCCTAGATGTTGATGCTTGTGACTTACCTTTGGGTCTAAAACCTTCTATTGGAACCTCTCCCCTTAAGCACTTGAGTTTCCTATACTTCTCAGCAGCCCTAGTTTTCGCTACATCAGAAGTAGCAGGTGCACCCGTCTCAACTTTTACCTTAAGGTCAGGAAAGAGTCCGGCTATGAACCTCTCCTTCTTTAAAAATTCTGCACCATCACCAGGGTTAGCAACATTTCGTATCCATAGAGCCCAAAGACGAAGAAACTCTTGCTTGTACAAGTAGTAGTCATCTAAGTCTTTTTGCTTATGAGAAACAAGGTCTTGCCATAGTTTTTGAGTGTTTTGGGGATCAAAGAAGTATCTCTTAAAACGATTCAAAACTTCTGTGTAATTCCCCTTAACTTCCTCAGGCAAAGAGTCAAACCAAGTACTAGCATCTTTCCTAAGGACCACCTCAAACATTTCTACACGTTCTTGATCGGTTACTATCCTCTTGATACGGCAAGACATCTTGAAATTTGCTAGAAATAATTCTACATCCTCTCCAGGCTCTCCAAAGAAAAGAGGCTATCCAGACATTTGGCGTTGGCTCTCCATTGAATTGATTTCAAAGTGACGCGTTTTTGTTTTTTCTTTCTTTAAAAGATTTACACAATAATATTTTCTAAATTGCAATCTATTCTACAACAAAATAAAAATATTCACATCAAATGACGTATGATAATCAATAAGAGGTAGAATGACAGGGTTTGGTGACGCGAGAATTTCTCCTACTCTTTGGGCACCAAACATGAATACCATACGTTGTTGAAAATGGATTTTCCTACTAATTGCAATGTTTACTCTAATGTGTGGAGTGAAATGAAAGGGAAAAACATGTATTCCTGCGCCATTATCCATGGTCTATGCATGACCTAATTCTTCAAACAAAACAAAAATATAGACGTCCAAACTAAGGTCGTACCTAATGAAAGGCAAAATAAAAGGATTTACTGATGTGTTTATCTCTACCAACCTAAGAGGACCTAAAATTCTACGAATTACTCGCTGAAATTGCAACTTAGTACTAACAATTATGTGTACCTTTTGCCTTGCAATGGGAATGAAGGGATCATACAAATTCTCGTGATTCATGCAAGCTACTTGATTATGCTAAAGGTTGAGCCTTCACAAAACATACACAAGCCTGTCCTCAGTGGGGGCACCAATTTGAAGCGGTCCGGGGCGGGCAACAAGAAAAGAAACCTCTAGACACCCTTCAAGGCTCCCGTGCTACTCAATGGGGCTGGGGCACAACACAACACAAACCAAAACAACAAACCCCCAGCAAAATCCCAACTACACAAGGGGCACCACCTAGTTTAAGAGCGAACTAGGACGCAAAAGAGGAGAATCGTTAGAGCAACCCACAAACAAGCAAGGAATTTACACTAACCCTAACACCAATGGAACACTCTCACACACTAAAACACGAGAGAGAGAGAGAGAGAGAGAGAGAGAGAGAGAGAGAGATGGTGCTCGGGCTGCTTTGAAGTGTATCGTTAATGATCAAGCAAACATAAATATATATATGTAAGAAAGAGAGAGAAGGGGGAAGGGGGTGCTTGTTGCACTAATGCCTTCTTACAAATCTGTCATGACCAATCAAAGTGAGATTAGTATTTGTTCAACATAGCCTGAGTAAATTACACCACAACACATCACAAGAAAAAAGCCACCCCAATCACTGTCTTAAGGCCAGGGCAGTCCTCTCCACCCTGCCGCCCTCTTACAGCATATGGGATTTATGGCTAAATTGATAACAATACCCGGAGACAAGCTATCATGAACTTAAATAAAACACCAAGACACTTACACATCATTATGTCCATGACTTCACGTTGGAAGGGAGACAAGGTATCCATGCTTAGTCCAAATTCACCCTCCTTGATTCACCAAATGTTGGGCTTACTCTAGTAGGAGAAATGATAGATTTCCTACTCTCAATTTAATGATCACTCTCTCTTACAATGGCATAGAGTTCCCTTGCTAATCACCCCTAATACAACACATACATATGCTTAATGCCAATGAGATTCCACTCAAGAGCTCCTTCTCAAGAGGTTGAGCTTGGCTTCTCAAGCTATAGCATAGTGCTCTTTCTTCTCCCCCCTGTTTGTGCTAGCTACACCCTCTTTTTATAGCAATTTTGAAGGCTAGGATTACTCCTCTAACCATGGTTGGGTTAGATTTTCAGCAATTTATCTAATTTCTTTTGCTTGGAATTATCAAGAAGTTGGTGGGGAAAGAGAGAGGAGAGAAATGGAGGTGATAGGACTTTTCATAATGGGTTAGTGTTAGTAGAGTTAGTATTAATTTACAAATGGAATTGGATATTTACAATGGGAGTATCCATGTAGGATACAAATAAGGGAGAAAAACTCTTAAGAGGTAAGAAAAGGTGGATTTCTTACAAGGTTGATGCTCCAAGTGTCTTGAGTAGGGCCAATTTTGACGCTTGTTGACGGTCCACTAGCTTTGACGGTACATTTTTTCTCCACTCTTGACCTTTCTTGAGAGACAAAGTAATTGAAGCTGAGTAATCAACCACCATGATGCTGTCTTTCAAGAGAAGAGGCTGAATTTTGTGGTTTTTTTTATAGATATGGGTAATTTGGAGGAGGAAAAATGAGACTAGGTGGTCAATTTTGGAATGGAATTGTGTGTGGGAGGTATGAGTTCACCATGGTTTCTCTTATTCTTCAAGGTTGAGGAGAAGGTGAGTAGGGTGCAGAGAGGAGTGGTGAGAGAGGTGGGGATGATGAGTGGAGAAGTGTGTGTGAAAGAGGAAAATGATAAAGTAGAAGAGAGAGTGTGGCTGCATAGCATGGGAAAACTGGGGTCCACTAATAAAATCATAGCTCACAGCTCATAGCTCAAAAAAATATGAAAAAATTTGAGGCAAAAGTTCAGCGCACGAGCTACAACTTTTGTTTGTATCACCTTTTCAAATTCGGAGAGCAAGTGAACTTTAAAAATTCAACAAAACCGACCGTTTTTTTCCACTGCACAAGGTCCTTGTGGGGTCCTTCTTTGGATGATTCTTTTGAATACCTCCAAGAGTGAGCCCTCCATAGTGCATGTATGCATGCCACCTACCCTTGACCTTATTTGGTAGGTCTATAATTGAAGATATTGTTGAGATCATGATATAAGCGAATAGTACAACTAAGAAAATCAAATATTGAGGGGTCTAAAAAATATGTACATGTCAAATATAAATAATATAAGTGGAAAAAATATAAAGGGGTCAAAAGAAATCTCTCTCATTATGAGGCTACCATAAAAAGATAAATATTTTTGCTGTTCTAATTTTTTAGAAAAAACAAATAGATGTAGGAAGGGAAAAATCACAATAGTGAAAAAATATATAAATAAAACTAGTTTTTTTGGATTTTTGTTGGGGTGGAGTTACACCAAATATAAGAGAAGCTTACATGAAAATATTTCTATATGGAATAAAGAGTATGAAAAATGGTAAGAAAAATTGTGGTAATGGTGAGGCAATGTACAGAGCATAAATAACACACACCTAGGTAGAAATATTTAAATAAATACCAAAATAATTATGAAAAAATCTTTTATTTAGGCCCTATATACAAAGAAATATTTACATACGCATGGGCCATAATATACTTATATTTTTTATTTTTTTTTATTTTTTGGCTCAACTAGCCCAATGACTAGCTAATGGAGGGTTTTTTATTTCAGTAAGGAGATATGGGAAAAGTCTCCTAACTCACACGCACCTATATACAGTGAAAGGGTGAGGGTAACCACAGTGTTTGAGTGATTTGATAGGGTGAGATAACTCAATATGGCAATTACAGAGAGCCGAAAAACGGCTATTACTATCACGTCTGCTGTTAATGTGGAGAGTTCCTACAGGTGCGCTTATGAACCACAACTAGTTGCGACACCATCTCCATCGTATTACCCATGGCTAGCACCACACTTTTTACCCATGTCCACTCCGAGTTTATCTTTACCAACCCATCTTATGTACCCCAATTACAATCGACACCACCTCTGCAATTACCACCTGTTACCCCACTCCAACTTCAAGCTACACCATCGCCTCTTTCACTCCCAGCACCCACACCTGTTATAGACACTTCCTCTTCATCCACCTCTCCACATCTCCCAGCACCAATTTCGCACGCTCCTCAACCTTTTGTGACTCATCCTCAATCTACTTCTACCACTGCACCTTCCATGCATCACAAGGGTGGGGATGGTTATGAGAGCACTGCATCTAGTATTGGGGACTTGAAAGACATGATGACTAATTACATGAACTAGTTAAATGAAAACATGAAAGCTGTGACTCTAGATGTGAACTTTTTGAATCGCCAACAAAATTTGTTGTCCGCTCGTCGCCCTGAGCCTAATGCCACTAAGATTGTGTGTCGTGCTTGTGGCGTACCCGGCCATCTTTCCAAAGGCTATCCCACGGTAATCTGCACTTATGAGAGATGTTTGGGAAAGGGGCATACTGAAGAAAATTGCTATATTAAGATGCGCCACATGATGAATAACAATTCTACAATACCACCGCCAGGCCCCATGAACCATCGTAGCGGAAATGAGAGACCCCCAGGCCCTAGCTGGACACTTTTACAAAGAGGGTCTCCTAGTTCTCCAACCATGGCTTCTTCTAGTTTGGCACCCACAACAACCAATAATCCATCAGTTAATATGATTGATTTTGTTGCATTGTCTTTGATTTTGTAGCATTGTCTGTGCATGCCATTACACGAAAGGGATTAGAGGGTTTAACTAGTCATTTTAGGAGTTTGCAAACCACCCACCCTACCACATTTGATTCCCTCATCTTATCCATGACTCGTAGACTTATACACCTTTCTGATATCACTTTTCTCACTATTGACCCGTGCCATTTGCTTATGATTTTGTAGCCCAATGGATAAGACACCAGTCTAACCGAAAATTCTAGATTCACACTAGCAAGCTAGTTTTCCCCGCACGACCCCACTGTTGCATTTTTTTCCAAGAGCGAGTGCTATGTTTATATCCCCGCATCATTGCACCACGGCATGCATGTGCATTTTTGTCACCGTCACTGTGTTGCATTTGTTTGCATCAACAATATCACTGTCAATATTGTGATTGTTTGAAATGCCGTGCTTAAGCCTCATCGAGGAAGGTTGGTCGTTTTTACAGTGCTCGAGAAACTCAAAGTTTACACTAAGACCGCAAATGATCGTCGCGACAAAGATCACCCAGAAATACCAAAATGATGCTTGTAGTGTACATTTTAATTTCAAGTGCTCATTCCATTTACAAAGTTATATCGTTGGAGTTTTTAGAGCAGGCATAATAACAAAATAAAGTAAAATGAAGGGTTGGAGTTTTTAGAGCAGGCATAATAACAAAATAAAGTAAAATGAAGGGATGCCTTTGAGAGGCTCGTGTCTGCTCATGCGAGAGAGAAGAGGGAGATGGGGTTCCATTTGTGCGGGCCGACTGCTGCTGGGGAAGCAAGCTGTGAGCATTTGTGAGAATTTTCTTGAGAGCATACATTGTGTATTGTGTGTGTGTATTTTCCTGTTGCAAACCAAAAAGGGGAGTCGAGGGCTCGGCCCTGTTGAAATCGAAGAAAGAGAAAGAGAGGGAACCTCTCTGAGTGATTTGAAGAGAGGGGGAGTTTCTCTGAGTAATTTAAGAGAGAGAAGAAGTTTCTCTGAGTGAAATCAAAGAGAGAGAGAGGGAGTTTCTCCCTGTGAAATTGCTACCGAGAGTAAGGAGAAAGAGAACTAGAGAGTTTGCCTCTCTGCAGTAATTTGAAGAGGGAGAGAGAGTGCCTGAGAGGGTCTGGCTGAGGATTCGACGAAGAGACCCTCGTTCTGTGTGCTGCCGAGAACCAAAGAGAGAGAGGGTTCGGACCTGCTGTAAACGAGAAAGGGGGCTCCTCTGTGTGCTGCCGAGAACCACAGAGAGAGAAGGAGCGAGCCCTTACCCCTGCTGTGTGTGAGAAAGTCGAAGAGAGAGAGAGGGTTTCCCCTTGCTGCACGTCGACAGAGCTAGGGAGAGAGGGTTTTTTAAAAAAAGAAGAGCTTTGAATTAACTAAAATATACAAGGGGAGTTCCCCCACACGAAAGAGGGAGAGTCAGAGAGAGAATCTCTCCGTGCAGGCTAGAAAGATAAAAAAGGAGTTATTGGAAGAGAGAAAGGGATTTGCATTGAGCACAAACAAACTTGGGTCCGAGAGGAAGAGAGAGAAGTTGAGAGAGAGCATGAAAGCGCCAAAATCGTGAGTGAGAGAGAGCGAAGTTGCATCTAAATTAAAGGGGAGAGAGTGGCTCACCGTCAACCAGTGAGAGGTGCTCTCCCACTATTTTTTAGTTCACTCGCAGATTTCAAGCATTATTGCAAAGACGGCCATTGAAGCTTTGACTACCGTGCACAAGCGACGGCACAACCATCACCATTAAAGTGAAGACTTCTTGCTTAGCTATTTGCACACTTCACGCACTGTCATTTTCATATAGCCACTCGTAGCAAACCTCCGTGAAAAGTTGTAATTTAACAAAAATAGTGAGTCTTTGTAAAATTAAATCCTCGAGGGTCGTAAGAATCACTCTGAATTTCGGCACCGAGTTTCGACTTTCGACGCAACAATTTCAAACATAATTTTTCTCTCCTTCGCTCCATTTTGGTATAAAAACAAAGCAAATATTTGTAAAAGCGATTTACGTTCAGACATCATAATATAGACACAATTTGTGTATATTCCCATTGTGTCAGTTCGCAAGCATTCACTATAACATTTTGTTACAAATCTTCACCATCTTTGTATCTCTGTCGTGTTTGTTATTTGCAAGTGTTTCTATATTCCAACCACTCAAGCGCTCCTTGGCAGTGGTCATTGAGCACATTATTTTATCTTAAAGTTCCCTCCATTTTTCTCATTGGGTTTTGGGGGGGCTCATATTGCACTTATCCTATATCTTTGTTGGGTATCTGGGGGGGTTTTCTTGGGTCTTTGTCCTCTTCGCCTCCTCCATTCAGATGTTTACCAGACACATATCAAACACCTTCTTTTCACCCTTCTTGGCATGCACACAGATTGTGCCTTGTCCTACACATGATGCTTCTGGTCCTAACTCCTACGTTGACTCCTCTCTAGACACTCTATAGACTTGCTCTCTGTACCCCTTAGATGGCACTCTCCCTTTTTTCTCTGCAATTGGTGTCCCCCTTTGTGCATGCAACCCCCTCCACACATTGCCTTCAACTCATGCAGTCTATAGTCCCGTTCCTTGATCCCAGTTCCACTTTTCTTGTATTAGCTTTATGCTAATTCTGGATTCTCTTAAAAAAATGCTAGCTTGGCCTCATTTCCCACGTTCACCATCACCCCCAATTTCTGGCACTAAGCTTAGCTCCTCATCACCTTCGCTTCTAGCTTTGCCCTGCAAGAAGCTTTATAATAATAATCAATTTTGCAACCGACCACAACTGATCATAATCCACTTTAAGAAAACGCTCCTCAAGATCTTCACTACCAAGAATAGCACAATCCTCTCGACTGCCAACAAACTTCAACTTTCATGGCTTCCAATTGAAAAATTGCTAAATCTTAGCATTGAAGCACGCAAAAAACCTTTAGCACTTATTAGCTTTCCCTATTAGCAAAGCTTGAAGACCTTGATAGACCTGTCGAATTCCTCCTTTGACATACATTCCTCGGTTAGGTCTACTATATCCTGCATCAAGCAACAATCCAAGTACTATACCACCCATCTACTTTCTCACATGTACCTGCTTCTCACTTGTCCATGAACCGACCAAATTTGGTCGCAACAACGTAAGCCTCAAAAGGCCTTTATCAAGCACGCTCAAAATCACTTATTGTGAAGAGGGGCTTCATCGCTGCTGAAGAGGAGAATCACATAAAGAAAAATCTCTCTCTCTCTCTCTCTCTCTCTCTCTCTCTCTCTCTCTCTCTCACACACACACACACACACACACACTCACTAAACTCCAAATTTTATCAACCAAGCACAATACTCGCAATGAATATTATGATATTTGCTTATGGTGATGATTTCATAATTGTGCTTGTGTAAAGAGGCAGACACTGATGTTGGAGAGTCTCAAAGCATTAAGACCCCTCTTTTGGCACAATAAGTGAGAAGGGTGTAGAGAAATTTAATGGGGAAGTATTCCACACATGGTAAATGATACTTGATGAAGAAGACATTATAGAGAGCGGTCAAAGTGTAACTAGATGATCAAGAGGGAGTGCATACTAGGACATTTAGTGGACAAGCTATAGAAAAGGATGAACAAGCACTTGGGATCATTATCACCACACTTCACGACAACTATGTCCACTTCATTGATGCATGTACAAGTTCACATAAAGCATGGGTTGTTCTTGAAGAAAACTTTGGAGCTAGAGCAAAAAGAAGTAAAGTGGTCCTTAAAAGAAAAATTTACAAAACTACAATGTATGAAGGAGAGGATATAACTAGCTTGGTCAATAGACTTAAAAACATCATAACCCAAATTACTTACATCAAGTATGATGTACTAGAAGATGACAAAGTGATCGTGCTTTTGAGTGCACTTCCACCATCTTATGACCACTTAGTCACCATCCTTGAAGAGAAAGAACCAGGTCCAGCATTACAAGATGCCATTAATTCACTTCAAGTAGAAGAGAAGAAGAAAAAGGGCTCATCAACATCATTAGGAGGAGATTTTGTCACATCATCATCATCAAATGTAAAGAAGTGTTATGATTGTGGAAGTATGGACATGTAGCAAATGATTGCTACACCGACAAATCTTGCAACAAATGTGGTAGGACAGGGGATCCTCCTTCTCGATGCTACTCAAGTGGAGGCAACAAAAATGGAGTAAGTAGCAGTGGTAGCAGCAACATAAGCTACAAAGGAAAGAAACCTGTAAGAGGATCAAATCATGTGGTGAAGGACAAAGAAGAATACAAATACAAAGGCAAGAACAACCTTGTCTACTATGAGGACATACTCTAGCATCTCTACTTCAAGGGGAGGACTTCTTTTGTCATCCTTTGTGGATACGTGTTGACATCCTAGGTGGATACCATGTGTCAACCTTATTGGATATAGAATCTTCAGTGTATTATCCTAGTTCAAACCCCAAGGGGAGGATTGTAAGATATGGGCTTTGTACTAGAGTCACTAGAGTGTGAGTGAATGAGAGACGAGGATGAATTATCCCACATGTAAAGGTGTGAGGCTCTAGAGCTATCTGAATCTCCTTTCATGAATAAACAATCATTCCAAGTTTGCGTTACATGTCTTTTTCCTTGATGAGATTTTGATGGGCTAACCAACTACTCAAGATCATGTTTATGAGTCCAAGCTAATTTATATTGGAGCCTAATAATTTGCTTGAGTCCAAGATCATGTTTATGAGTCCAAGCTAATTTATATTGGAGCCTAATAATTTGCTTGAGTAACAATCTAGCCTACACACTCTCACACATGTGCACAATGTTTGTCTATCACCCACCTTAGCTATCACGATCCCATTCCAATAAAAAATGGGGATAGTAGTCGAGGATAGGTAGGATAAGAGGACATGGGGATCTAAGGATTTCTCCTAGCATTTCTGCTCCAAACAGGAAAACAATGTTCTGTTGGTAAAATATTTCCCTATTAGTGTACATGCATATGTTTTAAGAAATGGAAAGGAAATACTTCAAGCCCATTGTATCATCCATACTAGGTATAGAAGAGTAGGGACTCAACTACTATACTTGCATAGCTTAGGTGTTGACAGGGCAACACTTCCATCATAGGCCTCAACCACTTAATGAAGTTCACATTATCCTACATAGTAGGGTCAAAACAGACTAGGTGGGAAGAGTGTACCTCAATCGGCTTCTCATTTGGCATGCTTCCGATTTTGCATGCAACGACAACGCTTGGGTGGTCAGAATTCACTTGAACTCTCCAGGCCTAGAGAGAGTGTAGGTCCGCTTTCTTCCACCAGATGATTTATTTTTTGTGGCTTGGACTTTGCAATTGATCTAGTTGATGGCCCTTCTTTGATTTTTGGAGAGAAAACCCTTGGTGATACATAAAATCTGATTGATGTGAGAGTGTTGATGCGGTTCTCAAAAGAAAAACTCACCGTCCTTTCTTCACCTCCTCTGTTGGCACTCATTGACTGGCTAACAGTGAGAGGTATAAGTGCAAAACAGAGCTAGTGGTCTCTACACCAAGAGTATGCACAATAGCCCCATCCCAATAGATACATAGTAGGGGCACCACCTAGCTTTGGACATGGCTAGGATGCAGGTACGGATGGCCAAGATTATAGAAATGACACACCTTCTAGCTAAGCCAATGCGAAAACACTTATGATACATGGAGTACGAGAAGCACACTCAGCACAGTGATATGTGTGCACATGCAAATGGTCTATGTCACTTGAAACTAGGGATTTTAATTTCTTGTAAATTTACATTTTCATGGGTACAAGAGGGGTATAAGGGGTAATTAAGATCCATTTTCGTGAAACCATGTGATATAAGAAAATTTTACTTAGTAGACACCCAAGCCTAGAGTGCTCATGGTGCCTTCAAGCACTTGCCTACTACCTTAGTGCATGATTTTTTTGTGGGAGTGCATGTGGTGTGTGTGGTCATGCATCCCACTATGTTTCCATGCTTCCTCTCTTGTGTCTCATGTCATAGATCATGTCATTGCAGTGTTGTGTTCTTTGGTGATTTATCTCACTAAAAGTGGTACTGTGATGATGATGGTGTGTACTTGATGATCTCGTGTTGGTAACCATGTCCCTGAGAGTGACCTCCAACCCTCCTTATATAGGTGGAGAGGTCGAATCTTCCACAATTTTTATAGCCAAACAAAGAGGGCCATGGCACATGGCCCAACCCCACTAGGAAGACCATTTTCCTAGTGTTATTTAGGGATGATGATGTAGGCTCGATGCTCTTTGCTTGGTGGGTGGACATCGCTAGAGAAAGAAGCAAATATATAATGAATTTTGGGTTTTGAAATTACAGGAGAAGAGGTAAGGGTGATGATAGGTAGAGTAAAAATAAGAAGAGGTAAGGGTGATGATAGGTAGAGTATAAATAAGCAATTTTTAAGTGATGAGACGACACCAAATTCTTGTGCAAGCGGGTTGTGGTATGTTTGTTGACGCTTGATTTGGTGATGCAACGCTTGTCCAAGTACGCCTTTAGCTTTGTCGCATTGTCTACAGTCATAGTCGTGCGCTTTAGTTGTTGTCATCATGGTCCTTGGGGGGTGCACTATGTGATCATATTAATGTACCACGTGAGTCCAACAGGTGGGGTTTTAAAATGCAAAAAAATAAGGCAATTTAACAGAGTTACATTAGAAAAATGGGTTTTTATATTCAATTTTGGAAACTTTTCCTGAAATAAGGGGTCATTTTATTCATTCAAACATGTTAAAAAATGGGTTTTTTAATTACCCAACGAACACACGTTATATGGGGGGTTACTGAATAGTGCACCCCCCAAGTCATGGTCGTCGTCATTCTTGTCGAGATCTTCATCGAGGAGTGATGATGCCAATTCTTGACATGATTATTCAATGAAAGATGTGCATGTGTGAGTGCATGCAGTGTGTGAGCATGTTCATGCAAGCGTGTGTGGCTGAAAATCAGCTTATTCTCACCTTCTCTCTTATCCAAGATGGAGGGAAAAATGGAGGAGAGGGAGATGTTGGGGATAAGGTTAGGGTGGATGCGTGTTAGTAGCATTCATGATAATTAACACGATGTTATTAATCACAATATGAATTTAAGGTAGACTCAATATAAATGCTAAAGTAACATGACAATGCATCAGCTTATAATGTTCAATATACATGATGCTTTTATAGCCAAAAGCTAGGCTGCTAAATGATAGAGATCATATACCACTAAATGGGTCTGGTGAGCTGCTTTCATCGGCGATCCCCAGCCTTTTACTATAAACCTCTTGGATCGACAAGCCTGGCCCATGACTAAACATATGCACTAAATAATAATGGTAGGCATCATGGATTAACATGCCCCCCTTCCTGATGTAGATTCTGTCCTCATAAGCTAGTGAGGTGAGGCGCATTTGTCAAGGTGGTAGAGCATATAGGATAGATTGTCTGCACAAAAAATTCACTATGAGAGTATGCAAGCGGAACTTTTTGGCAATAAAGCATGAGGGACATATAAATTACATGAAGACATGAGTAATTTTCAGGAATTATGAAATGCTACACTGCCATTAAGGACGAATAAATTGTACTTTGATGAAATTAATCAAGAAAGAGTTTTGGGCTTATGGATGAATCTATCAATTAGGTAAGTATGGCTAAGGTTAAAACAACTACTCTAGTAGTAGCAAAGTTTAAAAGATTATCTAAATGCAAGATTTCCCAATTGTTTTTTTTCAACTTTGATTAGCCAACTAACTCTCACAACTCCAGACAAGAGCTTGAATTTTTCATTTTAAGCTTAATGGAAGTCTTTTTCATGTCATTTGTTTCTCTTTTATTTGCCGTGTGTACTTATTTTGTATGTCCGGGTCTTTTAGCTCCCACACTAGGAACCTCGAGGGCTCTAGTACCATAGACAATACATGTGCGTTACCAAATCAAGCCGGGATTTCTCTTCTAGCTTAATATTTGACCTTTGTGGTACTTTTTCTTTTTGCTTCCATGTCCTTTGTATTCTCACTAGTTTATTTTGTTGTTGAAGTGAGCAAGCTTCTCTATGCCTAAAATAATCTTAAGGTCTCAAACACCCAAATAATTTTACTAACTAGGACTAGTGGTCAAGTAAATGAGTTAAGCGAAAGTCACGTCTACCTAACCTCAAGGCTCATCCATAAGACTAAACTCCAGTCCATCAACCTAAGGAAAGACAAATTTATATAGCTATAATGGCAGATAACAAAACATAACTAAATGCACTTAATCAAGTCATTAAACCACAATCAGTAATTATAAATATCCACCAACATGAATCATGGAAAGTAGTACACCTAGAGGTATGGAGTTGTTCGTTTCATCGAAGCAAATATTCTCAACCATGTCGACGGAGATCCATACAATTCTACACAACAATATTAACAAACAAGGCACTATACCTCTAGGAGGCATGTCAGTGTGAAAAGACCAAAACTCTTGGAAAACAAGTGGAAACAAAATCTAGACCCCTAACCGACCTATTTGTCATCACTTATGGAATCAAGGGAAAAAGATAATATAGGGACAGGGTGGCATCCCTAAGGCTAGGCCTCTATCCTCATCATCTAGATAAACAAAATCATTGTCAATTAGGCTATAGTCTTCCTCAGATTCTTCATCATCTTTGTGTGCACATATGTTAATCAATAACTTTGATATGCGTGCATACTCATCTTGTGCAAAATAATAGGCATGTGCCACAGGATAAACATTCATTACTGGGTACGGGTCACTAGTAGTCCATAGACGTATTAGCCATTCTAACTACTAAAATTTCCTCTCACATGCGAGTCTCTTTACCAATCCCATTCACCAGAAAGTATAGGGTAGCATATGTGAAACACTTGAGAAAAAGAAAAAGGGTACCTTTCATAAAAAATAGAAGCACATGCCTCTGGTCAACTAGCCATCTCTGGAAACACGGATAGATTTTTCTAGGTCTTTAAAACATGCTTTCTTGTGCTGCTTGATGTGACATGGTGCATTTGGAATATGTGTTGGGTTCTATAGGGTGCATTCTCGTTGTTAGTCGCTCTTGCTCATTTACTGTTTTCATCCTCTCCTTTTTTTTTTTTTGGTTGCTATAGTATAGGACTATATATATACATTCCCTAATATTTTGAAGTTAAGGGTCTGGGAGGGAGTTTAAGAGGGAAGCAATTGAATAATGATTGTTAGTAAGTACTCCCCCCTTCCTTAGGTAGATCATACCTTTTGGAAAGTTGTCGTCACATTTTGAAACCAATTGTTCCAAGTTGTAATGGTGGGAAAAGATTTTAACCAATGGGATTTTGCCACCTTATGTGATTCATCAAGTTGTAAGGGTGGTAAGGTACTCTACCATTATCTTACTTGAGAAGTTGCTTCAGGTGATGAACTCATAATTGGAGGTACGGAATCTTTTTTGTTTGTGTGGATTTGTACAATGGCAGGTGGAGGTTGTGTCGAACGTTGTATTTCCGTAGATGAACTACGTGAAGAGCTGGAAGCTTCATTCGACTTTCCTATTCCTGAGCTAGGTGGAACAAATCGTTCTTTATTTGGTACCCAAACTAGCTCTAGAATGGGTGTGTAGCATTCCGTGGTCTTCAAATCGTTTTGGAGTTACAGGATTTGGCCTACATGGATCTTTATTAGGTGACATGGGAGAACACAAGGTACGTTAAGGTACCCAGATTTGATCTTTTCCATCATAGTAGCCTTGGGCTTCCAATAGTCATTTAGGAATCCATCGTAACATATTCTTGCATTTCTTGGTGCGAGTGGGGCATCTCTTACGAGGCTTTTATTTTGAACCAGATTAAGCATCAAAAGTGGTTGTTAACGAAGCTTTAGCGAACCATTTGTATGTTGCCCTTGACAAATCATGTTGAGTCTTGGATGCCTCATTCTTTATTTCAACCACGGAAGTTGAAGCTCCAAAGGGTTGTGCCATAGGGATAGATATTTCAACCTCTTGAATATGCAATGTTCCATTCTGTGTTCCCTCGGGCGTTAATAACTCATGGACTGTTGCTTGAGTGGCAGGACTGAGAGTTTTTTCATGTGTCGTGATACTCCACGTTCCCCAATGTATAGTACACTTGGTTGCAAACCTCCACTTACGTCCCAGGTTTATGTTGCCCTCCATAGCACCCACAGGCATGACCAAAAAGCTTTGAGCCACTGTCGCGTTGTCATAAGTAGTAGGAGTGTGCAAGATTCCAAAAACCTTAGTTTTCTTCTTGTTAATACCCTTGATTTGGATGGTACTTTTGGATAAAGATGACTTTCCTAACTGATGCTACACTCCATAGGATAAAAGATTATGTTTAGCACCTGTGTCCAATAAAGATTTTTATAGCATTTTCCCATAGGTGCTATTTAGCTTGATGGGGTATCGTAGAGGTGGGTCAAAATCTTTCAAATCATTCTCTAATTCAACTTGAAATGCATGTGTAACTCCCAATTTGGTGCCTAACACGTTGTTGTCGCTCTTGAACCTCGGCTTGCGCTTGTATCCTTTTTGTTTATGCTTGTGCCTTGGCTGCCTGTTTTTTATAAATGGCATGTAGTCCTCTTGGCCTAAAGGATCATAGTATCTTCTAAATTTACTCTCATTGAGGAATCCAATGGTTTCCACTCCATCAAGAGTTTCCACACAAATGGTTCCTTGTGGGGTGATTTTGCATACTCTATATGGTCATGTTCCCGCATATTTCAGTATTTTCTTCTCATTACACACTCCATACATAATAACTTTGTCCCCAACCTTGATATCATTGTTCTTTAAATGAGGATCAAACCATTTCTTTTGCCTATCCTTCTCCACAAGTGCATTTTGCACAGCCAATTGCCTCTCTTCATCTAACCACTCAAGGATATATAAATGCTCAACTAAAGGGTTACCATCCCAACCTTTTTCTGAAGCTACTCAAAGACTAGGAATGACAAACTCCCATGGCATAACAACTTCTTGGCCATATACCATCTTGAATGGTGTACAATTAACAGACACTTTGTACGCAGTACAACAAGACCATAGAGCTGATGTTAATTTCAAATCCCAATCTGTGCGATGAGCCTCTACCGTCTTGGTCAAGATAGAAATTAAATTCTTGTAAGTACTCTTAGCTTAGCCATTTGCTTGTAGATAATAAGGTGTCAACTTTAGTGGGATATCATGAAGCTTGTTGTGAGTTCCTTTATCACTTTATTTATAAAATGAGTGCCATTATCACTCACAATTTCAAAGGGACAACCAAATCACGTAATATTGTTTTCAAAGAGAAACTTAGCGGTTGACCTTGCATCAGCCTTGCGTGTCGCCTTATCTTTTGTCCAATTTGTCACATGGTTAGTCGCAACAATAATATATCAGGATTGGGTGTTACAGGCCGCCGGTCTAATTGGGCCTACAAAGTCTAAAACCCATTTTTCAAATGATTGGGTCACTTTAATAGGATGTAAGGGCATCCGTTCCTTCTATTGTGTGGTCTTATAACATTCGCATTCATCGCATCCCCTTGCAAAAAGTGATGCATCCTTGAATAAGGGTTGGCCACCAACAACCTGATTGCAACACCTTCCTAGCAGTTAGTTCTCCTAAAAAATGTCCTTCGGCTATGCCTACATGTGCTTCTTGTAGTATGTACAAATACTCATCCTCACGAGCACATCGTCTAAGAATATCTTCCTACCCTAGCTTGTAGAGAGTACTTGCAATGAGAGAATAAGGTTCGCATTCCTTTAGTAGCTTTCAAGCTATATCCTTAGGAAGATCCTTGGATGGAAAGCCATTAACTAAAAAGTTTACAATCTTCTCGCTCCATTCATGCATAGTTTAAATCAAGAATAGGGAAGTATCGAGCAATTCATCTTCGATTTCAGTAGGGGCTTCACCATTGGATATGCGAGACAAATGATCAGCCGTGACATGTCTTTTCTCGGTCTCACCACGACGATAAAATCAAACTCAAGAAGAATTAATAACCATCGTGTAATTCTTCCTGTGAAACATGAATTGTTTACTAGATACAACAACGGATCAATCTTTTTTAAAAAAACTCGTTGGCAAGAAGGTAATAGCAAAATTTCTTTACCGCATAAATCATAGCTAAACCTTCCCGCTATGTAGTGGTGTAGTTCCTCTCATCATCATTCAGTTGGTAACTTGCAAAGCTACTGGCGTAGTCCAATTTATGTTCTCTTGGCTGAGCTAAAACACACCCAATAGCAAAGTTTGATGTGTCAATATGCACATGGAAAATTACGTTCCAATCGGAGACTCGTAGGATTGGAGCACTTGTCAGGGCCCTTTTTAATAATTCATACGCATGGTCACACTCCTTGGTCTAGTGAAACTTGATAAGAAGCTTGTACAACGGACGAGCTATCTCAGCAAAGTTTAAAATAAACTGTCGATAATAACCAACATGCCTCATGAAGCTTTAAACTCCCTTATAGTTTGTAGGTGGTGGTAAATTATCAACGGCTTTAATTTTGGTTTCATATATGGAAATCCCATTATTGGACACAATATGCCCTAAAATGACTCCATGCTTAACCCAAAATTGGCATTTGAAAGGGTTCAATGAGATGCGATACAATCTACACCTTTCAAACCTTTTCGTAAACATGATAGATGTTCTTTCCACGAAGAATAAACACAAAGGTCATCTAAAAAGGCTTTGCAAAACTCCTTTAAATATTCCCTAAAAGATAACATTGGAAGGGGAGACTTCTTGGTTTCATGAACCATAGAGTCAATCGAACAGTGGCCATTGTTCAACACGTGTACTCTTGGCGTTCCATGCGCTTGATGAATGGAAGCTCAAGATATTTCCCAATAAATTATAAGTCGTAAAACATTGTTGGTTGCAGATTCTAAACGCTTGTTATTTGTTTATGACTTGATATTTTTGGGTGATGCTCATGTGTGGTACTTCGATAGTGGTGCTACAAAGCACATTACCTCTCTTTGTGACTTGTTTACCTCTCTCGAGGATGTCCCTCATGGGAATACAATCACTTATGCTAGCAATGTCTCTTATCCAGTCAAGGGAGTTGAAAAGATTGTGCTAACTATTACCAATGGTGCTTCTTTCACACTTGTTGATTCACTTTATGTACATGGGATCAAGAAGAATTTTTTGTCTGTATTTGTAGTTGCTAGACTTGGTCTTGTTGTCAAATTTATGGATAACAGATGTACAATTCATGATCTTTGTTTTGGTGATGAAATTGTTGCATCTGGCATTTTATGTCGTGGGTTGTATAAGCTCACTTTGTATGACAAGTGTGGGTAGAATTTTGCAAATGCAGTTGTAGATTCAAAGGTTGTTTCAGATGCAAAATTTTGGCATGCACGTTTTGAGCATCTGAATTTTGCCATCTTGCTGCATTGGTAGAAATCTAATATGGTTCCTTCTTTGTCACCTCTTACAGCACCTGTGAAGCATGTTTGTGAAGGCTTTATTTTGGGTAAGATGTAGCGTTCAAAGTTTCCAAAGGATGGTTCAACTAGGACTACATGAAGGTTGCAGCTTGTGCATAGTGATTTTTTAGGGCCCATGCAAATTCCGTCCTTGGGCAATTACCTTTACTTCGTGAATTTCATTGATGATTACTCCATGCATACATGGGTGTATCCGCTTAAGGCAAATTCCAAAGTGTTTATGTGGTTGAAGCAATTTTTGGATATGGCTGAAAATGTCTCTAAATGTATCATGAACATCCTCCCTTCAGATTGAGGGGGGGGGAGTATATGTCTCATGATTTTAATGTGTTTCTTGTTAGTCACGGGATAAAACACCAATGTATAGTTTCGTACACACCTCAACAAAATGGTGTTGCTCAAAGAAAAAATAGATCGCTTACAGATATGGCACGATGTATAGTCACGATTTAAGATTTGCCACATTCAATTTGGCTTCATGCCATCATGTGTGTTACTTATGGACTTAACAGATGTCCTATGAAAGCTTTGTAGTTTATGACTCCTTATGAAGCATGGCATGATAGAAATCCATCTATTGATCATATGCACGTTTTTGGTTGTTTGGCTTATTCTTTGGTGCCACAAATGTAGCGTAGAAAATTGGATGATAAGGCTACCATATAATTTTTGCTTGCTATAATACTAAAAGCAAAGGTTATAGGTTGTACCATCCACAAACAAAGTGTATCTTGGTTTCACGGGATATTGTGTTTGTGGAGGATTCTATACAACCCTTGTTGCCATGTACTAGAGATAGTAACATAAGCTCACAAGACATTTATGACATTTTGTTGCGGTGAAAATTTGAATGTAAATTCCAATGAGGCAAATGTATAGCCTATGGGGGTTTCTGAAAATGTTACAGATCAGACTATTATTGATGCAGATGTACATTATATACTTGATGTGGAAAGGGATGAGAATAAGCAGGCTAGAGGTATGCCAAAATGGTTGGTGCATACTTTGCGTGACAGTAAATTGGATGCACCTTTGTCTAGTCATACTCATTCAGGTTCTTGCCATGCATCTTATGCATCAGGTTGTTATCCTTTGGTTTTTTCCAGCTTATGTGATGTTGAGGAACCTATGCCTTTTGATGAAGCACAAAATTCAAAAAGTTGGATGACTACCATGCAATCAGAATATGATGCACCCTTATAGAAAATGACACATGGACTTTATGTGATTTTCCTCCTCGCAAAAAGGCCATTGGTACAAAGTGGGCCTACAAGTTGAAATGCAAGCCGGATGGTGACATTAATTGCTATAAGTTTTGACTTGTTGCAAAGGGTTATGCACAACAAAAGGCATAAATTATGAAGATACTTTTTCTCCCACTTATCATATGACTACTGTGGGTTAACTATATGCATTGGTAGCTCATTTTGGATAGGATGTACAGTAGTCAGATATTGTTACTACTTTCTTGAATGTGACATATTTGAGGAAGTTTATGTAGCATAGCCTCACAATTTTTCATTAAAGGGCAAGAAGATAAAGTGTGCAAATGTAAAAAAGCTTTTTATGGGTTGAAGCAATCTCCTCGTGCTTGGTATGAGAAACCTGACACTTATTTGGTTAAGCGAGGCTTTTGTCACAGTCCAGCAGAAAGCACTTTGTATGCATAATGTAAGGGCGATGTACTTCTCATCATTGTTCTATATGTGGATTATTTTTTTATCACTGGTTCGAATGAGGCACATATTGCTGAATTTAAGGCTGATTTGAATGTTACTTTCAACATGAAATATTTGGGACTATTGCACCATTACCTAGGCATGTAGTATAAGCAGTGTGATGGTGGTATTGCCTTGTGTCAAACAAGTTACATAAAGACATTGCTATGTAAGTTTGGACTTGAGGATTGCAAACCTATTACCACTCCCATGGAAAAAGGTTTGAAAATGACCCTTCATGATGTTGGTGATCATGTCAATGTCACTTTACCAAATTGTTGTTGATGCCTTATTTATGTATGTAACACAAGGTCAGATATTCAGTTTGCAGTCTCATAGGTCAGCAAATTTAAGCATAGCCCAAGGTCTAAGCAATGATAGATTGTCAAGAGGATCTTTTGCTACTTGAGTGGCACTTTACATCTGGGGTTGTTTTACCCCAAGAGGGAGATCATTGATACTAGATTTACATGCTTTTTCAAACTCAGATTGGGCTCGTTATTATGAAATGCGAGTGTCCACGAGTGGTTTTTCTTTCACGCTCGGTAGTTTGTGTTATCATGGTTGAGCAAGAAGAAACCTTTTATGTCCACTTTTAGTTGTGAGGATGAGTAAAGGGCACTCTTCACAGCTATGGTTGATTGTGTATGGCTCAGACGCGTTATGGCTGATTTGGGTTTTGGACAGCACACTGCCAACATCATCTACAATGACAGTCAAAGCGCATTGGCAGTTGCAAGGAACCCAGTTTTCCATGCTCGCACAAGCACATTGAGGTGCATTACCACTATGTCAAAGAGAGACTCTCAGCAAGAGAGATCAGCTTGTCTTATTGTTGAAGTTTGTAGTGAGTTTGGTAGAGAGTGAAGGAGAGAGAGGTGCAACTACCCCACATGCAATGTAAGGGTGTATGGCCAAGTATAAACAGGGCCTTCTAGTTCAATGCAAAATCGTCCAAGTTTGTGTTCATTGAGTGCAATGCTCTAATTATGAACTTGTGATCACCTTGTCTTTACTCAAGATCAGGTTTATGAGCCCAAGCTTCCATCTTGGCACCTAATTTTCTTGAGTAACATTATTTGTCCGTAGGAACACACACACACATGTATCATGCAAGCACTAGATTGCACCCACCCTAGCTTAGATTGATCCTTGTCTTAACATGGTATCGGAGCCATGGCATGTTAGCTAGAATTGATATTGGTGTTCATTAGATTGAGAATAGGGTTTGTTAATCAAGTTCTTGATTACTCTAGGGATAGTTATGTTAATTATGAGCCTATTGTTTACATAGCCTTCCTACCCTAACACTACTTGTAGCCCTTGCAACACCTTCATTTCCTTGCCATTTTCTCTACGGATTTTGTGTATGTACAAGCATTTATCTTGCTTCTTGTCGAGCAACTTTCTTGGAGACAACTTATGGTCTTTCTTTCCTAAAGCTGTGTGTGTTCATTCTCATTTGAAGCCATATATGTGTGAGAAAGAGAGAGAAAAAGAGAGTGGAAGTGGTCGATTTAGCTTCATTTGAACTTTGCACAGCATGAAGACAATAGGTGTGTGTGTGTGTGTGTGTGTGTGTGTGTGTGTGTGTGTGTGTGTGTGTGTGTGTGTGTGTGTGTGTGTGTGTGTGTGTGTGTGTGTGTGTGTGTGTGTGTGTGAGAGAGAGAGAGAGAGAGGTGAACAACCTCAGCAAGCGAGGAAAACGAGTAAATTTTTTCCTCTGTGAACAACCCCAGAATCGCGTAAAGCTTCACCAAATATCTCACGCACTCTGCAGCTCATCAACGTTACATGGAGCTGCACCAAAGCCCCAGCTGCAACCTAATTGATGTGTGTGGGCCCATAACACACAGCTCAGATCGTTGCACAGAGAAAAACGGAGAGAAAAAGGAGCCCTGGGTTCTGTGCGTTCCACTAGAATGAGGGCAGCTCTACTTGAAAAAGAAAGCTCAAGCTAAGCAAGCAAGGCTTGCTGCATCCATGCTGGCTTCGAGCAGGGATCTGCTCGCCTCAGAAGGATCACTTGGCTCAGCACTAGGAATTTTTGAAATCCAAGGAGCGTCAAGGTAAGATGACGCAGGGCCGAGGCTGCCGGCAAGAGCAAGGATTATTTGACACCCCGGCGACGGGACCGGTTTTGCACCATCCGATGGCGGATTAATCCCCAAGTGATCACTATGTGATCACAATTAAAGTGAACGCCACGTAAACTTCATGTAATCTTGATGTGAACATCAAGTGACTGCCAAGTGATCCCCGTGTGAATCACAATCAAGATGCGATCACCTTGTGAACCTACCTATTTCAAAGTGATCATGGTGTGACCTCGAGCATCCCAAAGAGACCACCTAGTGAGCACCATGTGATCCACACCCCGTCATTTTTAGTAACATGCGATAGCTTAATGGAAGAGCCTTGGTTTCCAGTGTGGTAGGTGGTGGGTTCAAGTTGCGGATGCTCAACCAATCGGAATCTTTTTATTCCTAATAATAAACGGACAGTCAAGATCGTTCGAAGATCGTGGACCGTTGATCCGACCTGACAAGGGGGGGTGTCAAATAGTCTCGAGGCTAGGCTGGCTTGCTTTGCAGACATAGAGATATTACCAAGTAGCGTAGGGCTCGTATCGACATTGTGTATGTAGCACAGACAGACATCGAGCATGCAACATTTTTTATTTTTTTTAAGGGTCCCTTATTTGCCTCTCAGCATCAAGCACACATAGCCACACACTTTTTAAAAATTCATTAGCCAACTCTCAGCATCACACTTTGCACACATTAACATAATCACACCTTTGTAAAGGGGCTCTTGAGTTTTAATGAAAGGTATTGTTTACCTCAGTAGTTTAAAGTGGATCTTTTGTCCTTGTTGGTGGCTCCTCCTCCTCACACATAGCCACACACTTTTTAAAAATTCATTAGCCAACTCTCAGCATCACACTTTACACACATTAACATAATCACACCTTTGTAAAGGGCCTCTTGAGTTTTAATGAAAGGTATTGTTTACCTCAGTAGTTTAAAGTGGATCTTTTGTCCTTGTTGGTGGCTGCTCCTCCTCCTCCTCCTCTTCTTCCTCTTCTTCTCTTCCAATGAAATTTGCCTCATATTGAGGGTAATCCCAAGAAAAATGTCGTGGTTGTCTACATCCGTGGTAGGTGAAGTGTCCTATGTCTCCACCTCGGCCCCTGCCTATTCCTCTTGTCATCCTTCTGGGCTTTGACTCCTCCTTAGTCAAAAAATACTTGATCCCTTTTTGTTGGAGCCACACCTTCTACTGAATTTGTATTTCCTGGCTCGAGTGCTTGCATCAAATTCCATGAGTGCTACAATTTTTTCACTAAGCTTCTTTTCCACGATCAACACAAATGTCTTACCGCTTGTGCACAAGAGCGGAATCTATGTGCACATATGAGATACTTGTGAAGCTAGATTTGGCATACAAAAATAATGGGTGTTCTTACCAAGCGCGCAATTGCACTGGCAATGTCTAAACCCCCTTATGGCTCGCACATGCTCATGATTGCAAGGATACAAGGGTGATGTGTGTTTCAAAATTAATAGCTTTACTTTAGCCTCATTATAATTTCATTGCTTAGTGATATAACTGTACCCTCTTAGGCCTTTAACCGGCTCTGAGTGAGACAGTCCCTTGCCAATATAAAAGATTAAATCCTCCCCCCTCGTTTTGAGTCGTCACTCGGTTGTGTATGGGAACCGACTTGAAATCTAATTTAGCATGTAAAACCCCATGAATGTATGCACGTGTCAAGATTTGGGCTAGCCGTTGTTGGGTTAAAGGAATCTGGGGCACCATGTGCGGGCTATGCTACTAGGAAAGTAGGCATACAGGACATGGAAGTGCAAAGATTGTATCTTGAGGGGGGGTGCTGAAGACTGTAGTGTGTTTGGTAGAGAGTGAAGGAGAGAGTGGGGAAACTATCCCAGATGCAATGTAATGGTGTATGACCAAGTATAAAAAGGGCCTTCTAGTTCAATGGAAATCATCGAAGTATGTGTTCCTTGAGTGCAATGCTCTAAATATGAACTTGAGATCACCTTGTCTATACTCAAGATCATGTTTATGGGCCCAATATTCCATCTTGGGACCTAATTTTCTTAACATTGTTTGTCTATAGGCACGCACACACACACACGCATGCATCATGCCAAGTACTAGATTGAACCCACCCTAGCTTAGATTGATCCTTTTTTTTAACACTTATGTGCTAACACGGGACATCCTTGCAGATCTTTTCGCAAAAGCACTGTCTCGTGAGAACTGAGAAGCTTTTCACAAAGCTTTGGGATTACTCCCCTTTGTGGACTGATCATTTCCTTAGGGCATGGCATTTCCCTATACTCTATGTTTCATTTGCATCACTCCCAGGAGAATTTTTTACCATACATATGTGATAGCGATGTGTATAAACACACTTAGGACCGTCGGGGTATTTTTTCCCTCACTAGGTGGTTTTTTCTCCCATGCATTGCATATACGCCCATCACTCTAGGGCTATCTTATCATTCATTGCACACTAAGTAATACTACTCTGTGTTGTGTGCCATGAGCTTCTTTGTCTTCACCAAGTTGTGTGTGTTTCCTTGCAACCCTATTTCCAACAATATCATGACACTGATTGAAGGGGCTCAAACATATTCTCTTCTCTCTACACCTCTCAAAGACCATCTCCAAAAATAGCAAATACATTTCTTTTATGGAGAAAATGGTGAAATCATCTACAAATATGGCCAAAAATTTGTGTAGAAACTCAATGAATATTTCCATCATGCATCTCTAAAAAGTTGTTGGAGCATTATAAAGTCCAAATGGCATGACTATGTACATAAATTCTTTGACTGATTATAGCCACTGTATCCATCCATAAAGTTGTACATTTTGTGGCTTGCAATCTCATCGAGTAATATAGGGTTGTGGAAAAGTGTCTTTCAAATGGTCTAAGAATTCAGCCTCATGTAGTCTACACATATCCTTAGCTTTCCATTCTTCTTCGGAACTACTACTATTGGAAATAGCCAGCCACTGCTTGCAGCTTATGTTATGAACCTTGCCTTCAGAAGATTTTCATCTCCTTCTCAACTTTCTTGGCATAATTTGGGTTTATCTTGTATCTCTATGTCTCGGTGGTCTGCCATCTGGTTCTAATGGTATTTGATGCTAGCACACTTGTGGATCTACTCCTTTCAGATCAGTATGTTCTGAGGAAAATACATCCTTTTATTTTTGGAACAGTGCCTTTTCTTTTCTCAAGCTTTAGATGCTTATTGATTTTGATAATTCAAGGGTTCTCCTCTAAGCTGAGATTCCATTCTTTAACTTCCTAATCATAGGAAAGCAACCAGTTTGGGCCTCCTCCCTTCCGTTTATCCAATGACTCGGCTTCCTTTTCAGTCTGAATACTAGCAACATAGTCATTGAAGGGATTGCTTAACTCCAATATTTTATTTTGTGTTTCCATTTGATCAATTGATGGGTTCCTTTGATCTGAGTTCGGCTGACTGGTTTCTTTGGTTGGTTTGAAGTCAAATTTGTATGTTGCTCCAATGGCCGACCATCTAGATGGACTAATCTTTCCCCAGGGTTCAGCTCAGTGAATTGATATGGGTACTATCTGTTTTTTATTTGAACCTGCTCCTTGTCCATCATATATATCTTTGTTAGTGGAAGAATATCCATAGAGGCTAGTATTTTCTCAATCTTCTTCGTGATGTACTTCTTACATAGTTTCTCTGGACTGAGAGCTTTCTTTTGGATTTTGATATTATTATTCTTTACTTGTTCTTGCCTATTGGATCCTTGAATTGTCAACGTCTGGTTAGTGTAGTCGTGAATTACTTCAGTTGTCCTTAGCCACAGTCTATTCAAAAGCATCACATAGGCTCCCTATATGTCTAAGACTAGGAATCTGGTCTTGAACTTCTCTTTGCCAACTATGCTCTATATGTTTTTAATAAATTCAATAGCTTGAACCACCCTATGGTCAGCCACTCTGACTCTGAATGGTGCTGGTTTCAAATTAGTAATCCCCTGTTTCTGTCTCAAATGCTTCCCGAGGATGTTGACTCGAGCTTCCCATCCAGTATCACTCTTGATAATGGTTCCCACTCCTTTCTCGGCTTATAGTCAGCCTAAATGAGTTGAACCTCATCATCTTTGATGGATGCTAGGTCTATTGCTCTTGATTCAGCTTCAGCTTTCTTCTTTTATCTGATAAACTTTGCAGCCTCTAGTAGGGTCCATCTGATAACATCAAGTTCTATTGTTAATTATTAAATCCTTTCATAGACCTTTACATATATTTTGTATTTTTTATTAGTAGAGATCTCAACTAGAAGTCTTCTCCTCTTGGCTGTCTTCACAACTCCACTCAGTTGAATTTCCTTGTCTGGTTGCTAGCTCACCTTGTGATGGACACTCTAACTAGTCCTTCATCAGTTCAGTGGCTCCATCTTTGGTCAAGTATAATCTTACTCATCGTACCTCTATGACCAGACTGTGAAATGCAGTTATCATGGATTTATTTAATCTAGATATTGCCTTCTTTGTTGTTTGCTTGAGTGCTCCTCCTGATGCCTTGAAGACTGAGGTTGTAGGTTCTAATTTTTCTTGGCATTTGAAGACTCTAATTGTTTTGGCATCTTCTTTCAATAACAAGTAGGCTCACTATAATTGCAAATGGAAACAACAACTTCATTAGGTTAGAATGTTCAAGATACATAATGATTTCTAGATTGTTTGTAATCTTAGTTGTCAGCTCTCGCTTTTCTTGCCATTTATCAACTAACTTATCCTTGACTTTTGCCTTACATACAACTCTCTGTTGTTCCCACTTCTTCATCTCAACAGTTTGTTTCTTCTCAGGTTCATCTTGAATTTTTTCAATTATTTACTTCTGGTCACAACTCTAACTTGTAGTGGTTCTACTGCCTCTGTTCAATTTCCTCTGGTTTGGCAGCATCAGCAATTGATCGTACTTTCCACATGTGTAGCAATTTAAGCTTCTTTTCTAGAAGTCACCTATGCCTTTGCCTCAGTAAGAAACCCCCTTGGTATCTACCTCAGCACTGCCAGTACCTATGCTAGTTTCATTATCTTTGGAACCACTGGCTCTATCTGCTTTAACTGCCTCAAGATTTGTCAATGTGATCATTGAGAGGTGTTTTCCCTTTTTAATATGATGAATTCGTATACCACAGTCATTCTAGACATTCCATAGGCCTTGCAATATGTGCATTGTGATCATTCATCACATCTGTGATCTCTAGATCTTGCATTTTTAGAACACCAAATATCCATCTTCTTCCTTGAAGGTCTTGTTTTGGCTATTTTAGCTATTTTCTTTGACATTTCTTCTAGCTTCTTGGTCCATGATCCCTTTTTCTTTCCCTTTCCTTTTTCATTTAACTCGCTCCTAGATAAACTAGAGCTAGTGTTGGATTCTGACTCTTCAATGGACGATTCACTCTCACTGGACTGTCTCTTTTTATGGCCTTTCTCTTTCTTGCCTTGTTGCTCCAATTTCAGCACCCTGTAAAACATATCATTAAACTTCTTTGTAGGTGTTGGTACTTCATGTTCCCTTAACTTTCTTCTTCTGAAAGCATTCAAGAACCAGGATCGCGTTTGTTTTTCCTGATGGAGGGTCTTACAGTTGTCTGGTCAGTTCCTTAATCTTTTCCATGTAGCTCCTAACTGAAAACTTGCATTGTTTAATCTTATCCAGTTTACATAATATGTCATCATCCCCCCTATTGTTTGAATATTCTAAGCAAAAATTCTTAATGAGCTTATTATAGGACCTGAGTTGGCTAGCTAGATAATGGTAGTACAATTTTATAGCTGCCTCTTTGAGTGTCTGGGGGGAGTATTCCCCCCATTCATCGCCTCCTTTGAATAATAGAAATAAAATTTTCAAATTAGTGGAATGCTCATGACTACTAGCTCTAGTTGTGTGCGTTGATGATTTCTTGTCTTTGGATTTCTTTTTGTTGTAATGGTCTGTATCATCTTTCCAATCATTGTCGATTTCAGTTTTAGTAAATGTGTCTTCAATCATCTTTCTCACTGTTTTGTGTCTTGTTGACCAATGGCTCCACTTGCTACCCTCACTTGCTTCAGTATGTTTCTTGCTATGCCGAGATTTATGGGATGAGGTCCGTCATTCCTATCTCTCTGCCTATCTTCGCCTAGAATGGGTTGTGGTGAGAATCCCTTGATTTGTTAGTTATTCCTAGTCTTGGAAGAATGTTCCCAGGTTCTCTCTCAATGTCAGAGCCTTGCTCTGACTCTTCATGAATTGGGTTGACACAGTCCGCATCATCCATGAAGTTGATAGCTAAACTCCTTCCATGTGCTACTCTTCTGGGCAGCATGACTAATGTCTGATAGCTCTAACACCAATTGAGAGATACTTTGTTTGTCAAGAGCAACTTAGCTCAAGCACCCATGATCGCCAAAATGGAATAAGCTAATACCTTATGACAGCTATTCCAGGTTGGTCAGTTAGAGTTAGTTCATACTTAGTCAAAACTTCAAATCAAACAAGACTAGATTGGAAAGCAAGACTAGAACTTACACAAATTGAACTGGAAATAAACGTGAACATTGCAATTGGAGACTGGAACTAGAATGTATGCAAATCAGTAGAGACAAGTACAACAATGAGAGCCAAGTCTACTCTAGGCTTGATTAGAGTTACAAGAGCATGGAGAGCTCTGAGCAAGTTTGTATCACTATTCATAAAGTGTTGTCCATCCTAGAGACCCTCCCCCTCTCCCCTCCCAAAATAAAATCAATAAAAGTGCACTTAAGAAAAGGATTCTCTACCTTTCACACCCTCTCCAAACTAATTACATTATGCATGTATGCATAAGTATTTAAGAAACCTCGACACGAGATAATGGTTAGTGAATCAGTTTTGTATACAAAGAGCATAAGACTAGTAAATATATGCTAAGACTAGCAAGTAGATGCTATGCATTCTAGCCTTGAGCACAAGGTTTGAACAAAAGATAGCCTTGGAATTGTTACCAGTTTGAACCCAAAAATACAATCATGTAACCATTCCTAGGCACTTACATAGAAAACAACTGCATTACCAAAGCTATAGTTTCATAAAGTTATAGTAGTCTATGATTGGCTATTTGAAACTTTGTAGGTTGTGGGAATACTTTGTGGTGCTCTCGTCCCTCTACAAAAAAAGCAAGTATTTCCATGGAGGTGATGGAGGATGAAGAGCCCTTCACTACAAGGATACCTCAACGGTGCTAGTAGAGAAAATATTTTCATAAGAAATAGCTACCTACTTATCAGTCATACTCACCTAAGCACATTTTAAACCTTAGAAAACATGAGCCTAGTTAAACATAAACAAGCATTCTTCCAATCAAACTCACATGTCATACTTTATCAAAACCTTATTGTGGGTAGGATTTCAAAATACCCTCTTATCATAACCTTGCCAAAGTAGACAACTAATGCCTCCATGCACAACATAAAAGGCTTAGCAAGGGTGTCCCTTCCCCCTACCTGAGGGACCCTTTGTGGACCCTTGTATATTTTTTACTTGCATCTTTTAATATATTTACTACTCTTCTAAAAAAAAAACAAAAAGCTTTTAGCATCATACTTATATCATCTTAGATATAAACATCAAAGTCGCATATGCATCTAATACTAGAACATAGTATCATGCTCATATTTACACCTTTGTAACAGTCACATACAAAAAATTTGTAGGGGCTCATAACAAAAATGGAGTTACTATGGTGAAAGCAACATTATTATTTCATGCAACTTGTCAGGAAGATTTGATATGAGAAAAATACTTGCAAAAAATAGCAGATCAAGCATAAATGTGACACACATAGCAAGCATAGATCTAACAAGGTTTTCCAATTGTTTGGTAGACCCATGGAAGTTTGACTAATCTTGTCCCTTATTTATGTGTCAATATAGACATGAATCTAATCCTAACCATTGGCTTGCATCTGAAAAGTAAATCTTGTGAACTTGATAGAATTTAGCTAAAAGCAAGTGACAACACCTTCTATGTGTGGCAATCTATCATTTATCTCTAATATGTGGAGCAAAGATGAATTCAATGACAAATATGTGCCAAGGCATGAATCTCATCAAGGGCCATGGCCATCACAAATAAAGTATGTCCTCTAATATAAATCTTGTTGGCAGAGAAACAATTTGTGAAAATTTATATGAGACATAAAAGGTTGTCCATACATACTCAAAAATATATTGACAGAATGATACATTGCATGTTGTGATCTGGAAAAATATCGATTGATGTTTATGGCATTGTAACCACGGTACAAGATTCTTCCGGATGGGACCATGCCAAATAAATTTGACTGAATTTATAGCAATTAGATGGTAGAAACTAGAATCAAGAGCGCATTCCTCTCAAGAGAACAAGAAATGAAGTTATCGTTTGACTCTTGCATGCCTTGCACACAATGTTATCAACATAGTAGCAAAACATCATAATGAAACTTGTCATATACAATTTGCAACGTTGATATTGCCTGCATACAATAAAAGGAAAAATTTGATCACATCTATTTTGTATGCGAGGAATTTATAGGCATATCATGCACGCATTCAGAGAAACATCTTTCAAGAAAAAAGAGTTACTACCGGTGTAAATTCGTAGGCACACAAAGATGTGGGAGATGTCTTTCTTGCCATAACTAAGTCAAAATTCATTAAAATCACAAGAGTGCCATGTGAGCATGTTGAAAATTGAATTGTCTACTCAATATGAGATGACAAAACCATTTCAAGGGCTTTGAAGCAGGAAATATAGAGGAGAGAATGAGCAACTACAATGCCGCTTTGCACAGCTAGCTCTTCCACTTTCGTGTGAAGGCCATTATTAAAGCGCAACACATCCTCTTCCCACACCTCACCATGACCCACAATTACCAATTGATGTCACACTTCCTCCTCCTTAAGAAAATTTTCTGATGCTCGTGACATAATTGGAAAGCTAACTATCAAAAATAGAAGTTCTTTCACTTTCATATTGAATTGTTTTGGAGAATTCTTCCATCCTACCAAAGACTTTCTACAAATAGCGTTACACATTCTTGTCTAGTTAATGTCTAGTATTCTTTCATCTTCATGTGGAAATGACTATCCAAGAGTTCTACTTTTTTACAATTTAGAAAAATCTATTAGCGTGATCCATTATCATATGCTAATCTACTCGTTTTTGTCAACAGGTTCTTACAAACCATGTTTAGTAATGTCTTGAGAATAGAAAAATATTTCATCGTGATACCCTGGTGTGAAATCGTATACTTAACCTTAACGAATCATCTATACTATACATAACTATACTATCTATAAAGGGGGAGGGAATTCCGGCTCCCCCCCTGCCACATGGCGACTCCTGCTTCAACCGGCGAGTGTGTCCTAGCGCTCGGCAGCGGACAATGCTTCGAGAGAGAGTAGCCGGCAGCTTGGAGGGTAGCAGCGCATGCGTAATTAAGGAGCAAGGCGTACGTGTCTGCCATCCAGCTTTTATATCAACAGTGCGCGCGTGCGAAGAGAGAGCTCAAACTCTCAAAGAAGCGCGCGACACAGAGAGAGAGGTCTGACGGCGCTGCCCATGCAGTTTGTGGAAATTTCCAAAATGCCCCGGTTGTGAGATTGAGTACGTCCAAAAATATTAAAAATTTTGTAGCTTTCTGATTGTTTAAACTAAACTTTGAGTTGGTTATGTAGGCTTTGGAGATGAATTACTTCATTGTCTTTAGACACAATTGTCCTTTTTTTTTTTAGAGTTAATTTGTGACAAATTGCATGCTAAGCACTCAAAAACGGATCTCGATTGTCAAAACGGAAAAAAGATTAGGAAAGAGCAGTCACAATGCGCATGCGTGACATTGAGGCGGTCCGGGGCGGGCAACAAGAAGAGCAACCTCTATACACCCTTCAAGGCTCCCGTGCTGCTCAATGGGGCAGGGGCACAACACAACACAAACCAAAACAACAAACCCACAGCCAAATCCCAACTACACAAGGTGCACCACCTAGTTTAAGAGCGAACTAGGACGCAAAAGAGGAGAATCGTTAGGGCAACCCACAAACAAGCAAGGGATTTACACTAACCCTAACACCAATGGAACACTCTCACACACTAAAACACGAGAGAGAGAGAGAGAGAGAGAGAGAGAGAGAGAGAGAGAGATGGTGTACAACTTAGCTTCAACTTTATATTTTGCACAAAAAGGAACTTAGAGCTTGCGGAATCAAGTGACAAGATTTGGTTATAGCATCACCAGCACATTGTCTTAGGGTTATGGGAGCCCTCTCACCATCCACCCTCTTACAATGGTAGCCAAACAATAGCCAATGAATCACAAGCAACAAAACAACAACCTTCATGAAACAAGTCACCTTATGAAGCTGAATGAGTTTGCCAAGCCAAATTGGAAGAGAAGCATGAGCCTTTGGACATGAATTGCACCCAAAACTACCAATTCATTGATGTTGGGGTAGATACAACAATGGTAGGAAGAATATCTTCTACTCGCACTCACTCAAACTAGCTCAAGCTTTTCTATGCACCAAAGTGATGGTGTATAGAAAGCTTGCTCTCTCTTTACAACCAAGATAGAACTGGCGTGTGCTACGCTCAATCTAGTGTGCAATGGTATAGTGATGTCTTTTACAAGGAGGAATGGGTTCTATTTATAGGTTTTAGAAGCCCTGATTAGGATTAAACCTAATCAATTTTATTAGGAAAGATCAAGGATTATGAATTTTTATGAATTTCAAATGAGAATGGGGTCTCTCTTTTCTCTTGAGTCACATGGATGTGGGCTCAAGTACGAGAATTATTGATGTGGTGAAAGGAGAGAAACTTCCATGGGAGTGAGTGAATTTGGTTTACTTGTGCGGTTGCCTACTCCATATGTTGATAGTGTGGGTGCATTTTTACAAGAGAAGTTAGTTGTTAGTGGTAATAATCACTAGAATTGTTAGTGATACATTTACAATGGGTAGGATGAGTTGATTTGATGAAGGAAGAGGGGTGAATTAAAAGAGAATCATCGAGATGGTGAAGCTTTGAAGAAGCTTGAACTCACCCTTGTGTAGATTGTGGAAAAAATGACCGCTGGTCTTCTTCTTCTTCTTCGCTTCTTTACGCCGCCGCCACGGTTGACCACCACGTTGAAAAGAGGATTTGTTGATGAAAAATCCTCAATTTGTAGAAGTTATCATGGTAAGATGCTGAATTTTAGACATTTTTAGGAGAGGTAAATGAAATTGTAACATAGAAGCAATAGAGAGAGACATGGAGAGGGTGTATGTATGTAGAGGTTCATAAAAGAACTATAGGGATGAGAGAGAAGGGTAATGGTGAAGAGGGTGGGAGAAGCCATGGAAATTGCAGGTTTGAGTGAGGGAAGGAGAGGGAGGGATGTGTAAGAGTGAGTAGGTGTGTGGAAGGGTGAGAGAAGACTAAGGGCTACTTGTGAGAAAAGTGGGCAGACTGGGGTCCACTCAAAAAATCATAGCTCACTGCTGGTAGCTCCAAAAATCATGAAAAACTTTGAGGTGATTATTCAGAGCGTGGGCTACATTTTCTCTTTTGACCACCGCTCCAAAGTCAGAGTGGAGATAAGTGCCAAAATTCTCACCAAAAAGCCTATTTTTATTCCTGCAAAAGTCTTTTAGTGGACCCCTCCTTTGTTGAATTTGTACAATGCATCCAAGAGTGAGCCCCTCCTTTGTCATATTATAATACAAAGCATCCAAGTTGCCCTTGACCCATGCATGGAGGAGGATTATTGGTGAATAAAGAAATATATACATGGTGGGACTAGTGTATGGACTATTCATGGACTTTAGCTCAATGAGCACATGGTGTTAGAATGGAAAGATATTGGAATCATATGATATGGTCCCTCCTTGAATTATTTTGGGTGAAAGAGGAAAAGGTATGCAAGTAAATAATATAATAAACGTAACCAATGAGTAGAAATCAATTTTTTGTTTTCACGAGGGTGAGGGTGAAAATGTGAGAGTGATTTGTATAAAGGAAAAATATGAGGTTAGAGTATGTACATATTGGCAAAAAATATAATTATGGTGCAAGAGGATGAAAGAAGGTGTACATAGGTTTAATAAAACACACACCTAAGTAGAAATATTTAAATAAAATATCAAAATAATAATAAAAAATCCCTATATTTAGGCCATATATACAATGAAATATTTACACACAAAGAGGCCATAATATACCTTTTTTTTTTTGGCTCAACTAGCCCAATGATTAGCTAGCTGAGGGTTTTTAAGAAGATATGGGAAAAGCCCCCTAACTCACACACGTCTATATACAGTGAAATGGTAGGGATAGCCATAGCGTTTGGGTGAATTTGGCAGGGTGGAGTAACTTACTATGGCAATTATGGAGAGCCGAAAAACGGCTATCATTAGCCCCCCCCTTAGATAATGGTACATTCATGTACCATTTATCCGATCATACAATATGTATATTATGTAACGTTTGTCTTTGTCTGCTCTTATCTTTGAAGAACCTTTGTTGTATGATTAAAAAACCTTGTGTGATATGGAAGGTTCTCCGAGCCAATAGCAAGATGAAATGAAGTGACGGAGTAAACCTCCTCCATTGAGGAAGTTTCCATAAGCACCCCCCAGGATCAAAGATTTTGAAATATCTTTCCCAAAGCGAGATGTATGGTATGGAATCACTTACTGATTTCGGTTGAAGAAACTTATAGATTTTACTGTTGTCCATCATTGCATCTATCACTATGAATGTGATATAAAAGATTGGTTGCTCTTCCTCCTGTGCAAAGTTGATGTATCTGCTACGATCTTCAAGAGCTTGTATGAGAAAATTCTTGAACTGTAGCTCATAAAATTCATTCAACCTGGGTAGGCTCATCAACAAGTAAAAAATTCTATGACCTTCATGATTTAGGAAAGCTTGATCCATGCTTCGAGCTGCTATTGGAAGATATTGCAAATAGTTTACCACATAAGTAGATAATATACAAAGGTTTCTATTGCTTCCAATACATTGGAAGAGAATAGATTTCGGTACTGATTGATGAAATATCCACATGTAGCAATCAACAAGTTTTTCATCTATGATGAAGACCAGAAGCATCACAATGTGCGACCTCCATACACCAAAGAACCAAATGAAGAAGATTTAGAAACATCCGTTTATCACCAAGTATTCATGTCCTCTTCCGCTTAAGAAGGTATGGTATCCCCGATGAAAGGTATATGTGAAGAGAGGAGAAGTTGACTTTGAAGAGGTGAAACCCAATATGAAGATGATTGAGGCTTCAAAAGCTTGGATTTCCTCGCTAAGAGATTGTCCCATGAATGAAGATCCACCCACTAAAACACCATTGGAGAGAATGATACCCTTCTGATAATTTCCTTTTATGATTTTATCTTTTACTACTCTCCCATGTTCTTCATCCCCTTCTAAGCCCCCCCTTTGGCAAGGTTGTAACTCCTCACATCGTACCACTTCAAAGGTTGATGGATTACTGTTTGATTTTGTGAAACATTTGGCTTCTTGCATGATAGGTTCCTCCATGCTTAACATACATGGGTCATACCAATGCTTTTCAACATCCTCAAACACTTCTTCAAGATTATCCTCACGTGGATTCAACTCACACTCTTCTACTTTGTTTTGGAGTTGGCATTCCATGTACACAATCATCTCTTTATGATCAATGTGGTCTATGATCTCTCCACCTATGATTTCATCTTCTTCTTCACTCTCTTCTTTTAGACAAGATACACTCTCAGAACATTCCATAAAATCAAGGTTACCTTCAAGGTCTTCATTCTCCATAGAGTCATGTTGCACAAAAGCTTCGTCTGCTCGGACTAGAAATTGATCCTCCGCCAAAAGGTTGGATGTATCCATTATTGAAACATCAATGCCATTTGAGATATCTTGTGTCGATTTTTGCATGCTTGTGATAAAGGTAGAAGAAAGAGATTCCACATTTGAATCTTGGCCACAAACTTTAGCACTTGAATAATCAGTTGGCATGTAAGTAACTTCTTCAACATTTGTCGGAGTAGAAGGAGACAAATATGGCAAAGGAGATGACTCCTTGATAGAAACACTTTCATGATGGTTGGTTCTTCTAGCATGATGGAAACCATTTTTGATGTAGAAGTACTTGTGAAACTTCCTTCGGGCAATAGTGACCGCTTCTTCAAAGGTAGAGGGTCCACTACAAGTAACCTTAGTCTTTAGGAAAGGAGACAAACCCGAAATAAATTGATCCATTTTTACATAATCTGGAAATGTAGAACTAAATCCACATCCTTTCCATTGACGAGAAAAAATATCCTCATAAGCATAGTAGTCTTCACCATGTTGTTGAAGTCTCCGTAGTGAAGCCCATGCTTTCTCCGTTGTTGGAACTTTAGAGAATCTGGCCTCCAAAGCTTTGGAAATTTGGGTATATCCATCTTCAATCTGAGAAGACATACTCCAAAACCATTGCTCAGTGTTGCCTCTAAGGCATAGCAATAGAAAATCCCATTTTTCAATGTCATCCCTTTTACCAAGGATATGACAAACCATTCTAAAATCAGCAAGAAAATCATCAACATCTTTGTCTGGATTTCCGAAGAAGATTGGGATATCATCAAAGGTATAGCGTGTCATAGTCTCTCAATGCTAGAACAACACAAATATTAGTTCCAAACAATCATCAACTAACTACACAAAGTTTTGAAAGGTCTTTCAGCATGAATTCTAGATTCTTATGTGAAAATGTTTTTTTCCTTTCTTATGTTATGTATAATCCGAACCATATTCTAGATCAACTTTTGTTTCCTTGAAATTAAACTCGGTCATACATGTTTTCATGATTCATATAATCTACTTGATTATGCTGAAATTCAAGCATTCATGCAATACAACAACAATAAGCACACAATCGTTCCTCAGTGGGGGCACCAAAATTGAGGCGGTCCGGGGCGGGCAACAAGAAGAGCAACCTCTAGACACCCTTCAAGGCTCCTGTGCTCTTCAATGGGGCTGGGGCACAACACAACACAAACCAAAACAACAAACCCACAACCAAATCCCAACTACACAAGGGGCACCACCTAGTTTAAGAGCGAACTAGGACGCAAAAGAGGAGAATCGTTAGGGCAACCCACAAACAAGCAAGGGATTTACACTAACCCTAACACCAATGGAACACTCTCACACACTAAAACACGAGAGATAGAGAGAGAGAGAGAGAGAGAGAGAGAGAGAGAGAGAGAGAGAGAGAGATGGTGTACAACTTAGCTTCAACTTTATATTTTGCACAAAAAGGAACTTAGAGCTTGCGGAATCAAGTGACAAGATTTGGTTATAGCATCACTAGCACATTGTCTTAGGGTTATGGGAGCCCTCTCACCATCCACCCTCTTACAATGGTAGCCAAACAATAGCCAATGAATCACAAGCAACAAAACAACAACCTTCAATGAAACAACTCACCTTATGAAGCTGAATGAGTTTGCCAAGACAAATTGGAGGAGAAGCATGAGCCTTTGGACATGAATTGCACCCAAAACTACCAATTCATTGATGTTGGGGTAGATACAACAATGGTAGGAAGAATATCTTCTACTCACACTCACTCAAACTAGCTCAAGCTTTTCTATGCACCAAAGTGATGGTGTATAGAAAGCTTGCTCTCTCTTTACAACCAAGATAGAATTGGCGTGTGCTACGCTCAATCTAGTGTGCAATGGTATAGTTATGTCTTTTACAAGGAGGAATGGGTTCTATTTATAGGTTTTAGAAGCCTTGATTAGGATTAAACCTAATCAATTTTATTAGGGAAGATCAAGGATTATGAATTTTTATGAATTTCAAATGAGAATGGGGTCTCTCTTTTCTCTTGAGTCACATGGATGTGGGCTCAAGTAAGAGAATTATTGATGTGGTGAAAGGAGAGAAACTTCCATGGGAGTGAGTGAATTTGGTTTACTTGTGCAGTTGCCTACTCCATATGTTGATAGTGTGGGTGCATTTTTACAAGAGAAGTTAGTTGTTAGTGGTAATAATCACTAGAATTGTTAGTGATACATTTACAATGGGTAGGATGAGTTGATTTGATGAAGGAAGAGGGGTGAATTAAAAGAGAATCATCGAGATGGTGAAGCTTTGAAGAAGCTTGAACTCACCCTTGTGTAGATTGTGGAAAAAATGACCGCTGGTCTTCTTCTTCTTCTTCGCTTCTTTACGCCGCCGCCACGGTTGACCACCACGTTGAAAAGAGGATTTGTTGATGAAAAATCCTCAATTTGTAGAAGTTATCATGGTTAAGATGCTGAATTTTAGATATTTTTAGGAGAGGTAAATGAAATTGTAACATAGAAGCAATAGAGAGAGACATGGAGAGGGTGTATGTATGTAGAGGTTCATAAAAGAACTATAGGGATGAGAGAGAAGGGTAATGGTGAAGAGGGTGGGAGAAGCCATGGAAATTGCAGGTTTGAGTGAGGGAAGGAGAGGGAGGGATGTGTAAGAGTGAGTAGGTGTGTGGAAGGGTGAGAGAAGACTAAGGGCTACTTGTGAGAAAAGTGGGCAGACTGGGGTCCACTCAAAAAATCATAGCTCACTGCTGGTAGCTCCAAAAATCATGAAAAACTTTGAGGTGATTATTCAGAGCGTGGGCTACATTTTCTCTTTTGACCACCGCTCCAAAGTCGGAGTGGAGATAGGTGCCAAAATTCTCACCAAAAAGCCTGTTTTTATGCCTGCAAAAGTCTTTTAGTGGACCCCTCTTTTGTTGAATTTGTACAATGCATCCAAGAGTGAGCCCCTCCTTTGTGATATTATAATACAAAGCATCCAAGTTGCCCTTGATCCATGCATGGAGGAGGATTATTGGTGAATAAAGAAATATATACATGGTGGGACTAGTGTATGGACTATTCATGGACTTTAGCTCAATGAGCACATGGTGTTAGAATAATGAGTAAAAATAATAATAAAAATATGGAGGAGTTATGGATATAGAAAGATATTGGAATCATATGATATGGTCCCTCCTTGAATTATTTTGGGTGAAAGAGGAAAAGGTATGCAAGTAAATAATATAATAAACGTAACCAATGAGTAGAAATCAATTTTTTGTTTTCACGAGGGTGAGGGTGAAAATGTGGGAGTGATTTGTATAAAGGAAAAATATGAGGTTAGAGTATGTACATATTGGAAAAAAATATAATTATGGTGTAAGAGGATGAAAGAAGGTGTACATAGGTTTAATAAAACACACACCTAAGTAGAAATATTTAAATAAAATACCAAAATAATAATAAAAAATCCCTATATTTAGGCCATATATACAATGAAATATTTACACACAAAGAGGCCATAATATACTTCTTTTTTTTTTTTTTTGGGCTCAACTAGCCCAGTGATTAGCTAGCTGAGGGTTTTTAAGAAGATATGGGAAAAGCCCCCTAACTCACACACGCCTATGTACAGTGAAATGGTAGGGATAGCCATAGCGTTTGGGTGAATTTGGTAGGGTGGAGTAACTTACTATGGCAATTATGGAGAGCCGAAAAACGGCTATCAACATAAAGAGAGAGAGAGAGAGAGAGAGAGAGAGAGAAAATGAATGTCGAAGCCACTTATGACAGTGCTGCATAAAGTCGGAACAAGCGAAAATTAATGTGGAAGGGAGAAAGGGAGAGAGACTGCTGCGTGATGAGCCCCTCCCCCCCCCTGCCACGCGTCCCCACACGTACCTTCTGCAGCCCCGCGCCAATGTGCAGCCCTCAATGCCGCCCGACAATTGAAACAGAGAGAGAGAGAGAGAGAGAGAGAGAGAGAGAGAGAGAGAGAGAGAGAGAGAGAGAGAGAGAGAAAGAGAGAGAGCAGAGGGGGGGCCTTTTTCAGCGCTGGACGGAGGGCTGACACAGAGAGAGAGAGAGAGAGAGAGAGAGAGAGAGAGAGAGAGAGAGAGCTCATTGCCAAGAGGAAATTTTAGAAAATTCGATTACGTTTTTAGGTTTTTACACTATTTTTCTCTATTGTGAGGCGGAATTTCTCCTTTTCTCCTTGCCGTGAACCCGCATTTTGGAAATTGAAAACGGCACGATATTAAGCTGAGACACATTTTTTTCGAACACTGGAGCTTACGCTTAATAGGGAGACAGGTAGAGAGAGAGAGAGAGAGAGAGAGAGAGAGAGAGAGAGAGAGAGAGAGAGAGAGAGAGAGAGAGAGAGAGAGAGAGCCCTTTTTCAGCGCCGGACAGAGGGCTGGCAAAGAGAGAGAGAGAGAGAGAGAGAGAGAGAGAGAGAGAGAGAGAGCTCATTGCCAAGAGGAAATTTTAGAAAATTAGGCTATGTTTTTAGGTTTTTACACTATTTTTCTCTATTATGGGGCGGAATTTCTCCTTTTCCCCTTGCCGTGAACCCGCATTTTGGAAATTGAAAACGACACGATATTAAGCTGAGACACATTTTTCTCGAACATTGGTGCTTACGCTCAATAGGGAGACAGGTAGAGAGAGAGAGAGAGAGAGAGAGAGAGAGAGTCCGGGAAAAATCATTTTTCCAAACATACAAAATTCCTTTCCTTGAATTTGCACTAAGAGGAAATTTTGGAAAATTAAGCTACTCTTTCAGGTTTTTACACTATTTTTCTCTATTATGGGGCGGAATTTCTCCTTTTCCCCTTGCCATGAACTGGCATTTTGGAAATTGAAAACAGCACGATATTAAGCTGAGACACATTTTTCGCGAACACTGGTGCTTATGCTCAATAGGGAGATAGAGAGAGAGAGAGAGAGAGAGAGAGAGAGAGAGAGAGAGAGAGAGAGAGAGAGAGAGAGAGAGAGAGAGAGAGTTCGGGAAACATTATTTTTCCAAACATACAAAATTCCTTTCCTTGAATTTGCATTAAGAGGAAATTTGAGAAAATTAGGCTACTTTTTCAGGTTTTTACACTATTTTTCTCTATTATGGGGCGGAATTTCTCCTTTTCCCCTTGCCCTGAACTGGCATTTTGGAAATTGAAAACGGCACGATATTAAGCTGAGACACATTTTTCCCGAACACTGAGAGAGAGAGAGAGAGAGAGAGAGAGAGAGAGAGAGAGAGAGAGAGAGAGAGAGAGAGCTTGCTTAGTGCTTACGCTCAATAGGGAGACAGGTAGAGAGAGAGAGAGAGAGAGAGAGAGAGAGCTTGCTTAGTGCTTACGTTCAATAGGGATACAGGTAGAGAGAGAGAGAGAGAGAGAGGGATTGTCTGGCGGCGTCAAAGCAGGGTTTGTCATTTGCACTAAGAGGAAATTTTAGAAAATTAGGCTACTTTTTCGGGTTTTTACACTATTTTTCTCTATTGTGGGGTGGAATTTCTCCTTTTCCCCTTGCCGTGACCCGGCACTTTGGAAATTGAAAACGGCACGATATTAAGCTGAGACACATTTTTCCCGAACATTGGTGCTCACGCTCAATAGGGAGACAGGTAGAGAGGAGAGAGAGAGAGAGAGAGAGAGAGAGAGAGAGAGAGAGAGAGAGAGAGAGAGAGAGGAAAAATCATTTTTCCAAACATGCAAAATTCCTTTCCTTGAATTTGCACTAAGAGGAAATTTTAGAAAATTAGGCTATTTTTTCAGGTTTTTACACTATTTTTCCCTATTATGGGGCGGAATTTCTCCTTTTCCCCTTGCCGTGAACCGGCATTTTGGAAATTGAAAACGGCACGATATTAAGTTGAGACACATTTTTCCCGAACACTGGAGAGAGAGAGAGAGAGAGAGAGAGAGAGAGAGAGAGAGAGAGAGAGAGAGAGAGAGAGAGAGAGAGAGAGAGAGAGAGAGAGAGAGAGCTTGCTTAGTGCTTACGCTCAATAGGGAGACAGGTAGAGAGAGACAGAGAGAGAGCTGGAATATGGATGGCTCGTGAGTCGTGACACACACATAGAGAGAGAGAGAGAGAGAGAGAGAGAGAGAGAGAGAGAGAGAGAGCAGACTCAGTGTAGCCTGCACTTGCGCTCTCAAAAAGAGAGAGAGACAGGTCACAGGGACTGCCTGCACGTGCACGCTCGGAAAGAGGGAGACAAGAGAGAGAGAGAGAGAGAGGCGACTAGCTGTTAACAGCTGAGCTCCCGGGCAATGCTCTCTGAGCGCGGAGGGAGAGAGAGAGAGAGACAGAGAGAGAGAGAGAGAGAGAGAGAGAGAGAGAGAGACAGAGAGCCCCAACCGAGCTCGCTCGCTATGTCCTACCACTATTCTCTCCCCCCTCGCCTTCGCTACATGTTGTCCGCTCGCATTCGTTGGCGCAAACGCAGCTATAGAGAGAGTACCACTAAATCCGACGACCTGCTCACCTCGCCTTTGTCTTCGTTACCTTGCCACGGAGAGAGAGAGAGAGAGAGAGAGAGAGAGAGAGAGAGAGAGAGAGAGAGAGAGAGAGAGAGAGAGAGAGAGAGAGAGAGAGAGAAAGAGAGTTTTTTTCGAGCACTGGCAAGGAGGTCCCGGGGGGGGTTGCCGTTGCTGGAGATGGCCTTTTGCCTTTATGACGCACAACAACCAAGGTTCACGGTGGCCAATGCACAAAATCACGGATGCAAGTGCAGCCTGCCTTGAACAACCTGGAGAGAGAGAGAGAGAGAGAGAGAGAGAGAGAGAGAGAGAGAGAGAGGGAGGAGCAGTGCTCGAAAAAAACCTAGGTATAGTGTAGTCCCACCTACAAATTTGAAATTTACCTCTAAATTTTTTTATTTGAAAGTAAGAAAACCTTCAAATTTTGTCAATTTACCTCTGTGGTTTCACATGTGTAGGTTTGCCAAGTTTCTGGAAAAGAGTTTTTTTCGAGCACTGGTGAGGAGGTCTGGCCGGGGGGGGGGGGGGGGGGGGGGGGGTTGTCATTGTTGGAGATGGCCTTCTACCTTTATGTTGCACAACAACCAAGTGCACAAAATCGCGGATGCAAGTGCAGCTTGCCTCGAACGACCTGGAGAGAGAGAGAGAGAGAGAGAGAGAGAGAGAGAGCTCTCACAGGAGGGTAGAGAGAGAAAGACTTGAATTGAAATAAAATGTTATGTTAACCTCTTCTAAATGCCATATTGACCTAGAAAGAGAGAGAGAGAGAGAGAGAGAGAGAGAGAGAGAGCCACAAATCAAGCTTGCTTAGAGCTGGCTGGTGGCAGTGGGTATACCCCTCTCTCTCTCTCTCTCTCTCTCGCTCTCTCTCTCTCTCTCTGTGGGGAGATTAATTATAGGTGTAGCTTTTTGGAAGTTGTAAATCCCTACATAGTAGCAAAATCCAATTTGAGAGGCTTTGAAGAGTAAGGTGAGAGCGAGTGCGACTTGCCGACAAGGGGGTAAAGAGGGGCCATGCCACCGTCGAAGGTGGCGCCGTTTTATTAGTACTTCTATAATGTAGCTTAAAATTTTCAAGGAAGGAGAGGGGCTCCTCGTGTCAAACTTTGGTCCATTTCAAAGAAACATTGAAATGCAAAAAGTGAAGGGTAAGTACTAAGTAATAAGATGGTAGAAAAGGAAAACATTAGAAAATGAAAAGACTTTTTAGTTCTCCTCCAACAATGTAAAGTCAAAAAGCTTAGTACTATATCTACGTTTACAATATTTATATTTATAGTGGCTCAACTTTGCATTTTGAAGGAAGAGAAACTCTTACACAAAAAAAATGCACACTTATCTTATTTTATTTTATTTTATTTTTGCAAAACTCACAATGTTGAGTAAATTATAATATTGACATCCATAAAAAATCATGAATTTTTGCCATGCTTGTCCGAGCCATGACATCTCTAAGAGGTCATTGATACATAGGTCTCTTTAGAAAATCTATACTGTTTATAATGCATGTTAAAAATTTTGAAGAAGGAGAGGGGCTCCACCTTCGTGCATTGGAGACTTTTGAACCTTTGAAGTAAAAAAAAACCTTGAATTTTGCTCCTTTGTGAAGCAGACCTTCACCTCACCTTTGATAAATGAACTCGGCGACCTCGACGCTCAAACTATCACCTGTCCACCATTGTCTTTGAGAGAGAGAAGCCTTGCACGGAGACTCGGAGTGCACCTCTACCAATGTTTGAGGCTTTGAGCCTTCCTCGCTGTGAGGTCGTCCTGCCTCTTTTTTTTATTCTAACGACTTGCAACAACCTCTTGGGGGGAGAGAGAGAGAGAGAGAGAGAGAGAGAGAGAGAGAGAGACTCAAGAGTGACTCGCGAGAGAGAGCGCAGCCTTGCTTTTGGGTCGTCCAGCCTCTCTTTTTAATTCTAGCAAATTGTAGCAACCTTGGAAGTCGAGTCGAGTAGATACTAGAGAGAGAGAGAGAGAGAGAGAGAGAGAGAGAGAGAGAGAGAAGATCCCATTTCGACTCTGATGACTACGTGTAGAAGCTGTGTGTGTGTGTGTGTGTGTGTGTGTGTGTGTGTGTGTGTGTGAGAGAGAGAGAGAGAGAGAGAGAGAGAGAGAGAGAGAGAAGCTTCATATCGATTGCTCAGTTCTCATTGCCTGGATGGCCCTGGAGGTTGGGAGGCTCTGTGTGTGTGTGTGTGTGTGTGAGAGAGAGAGAGAGAGAGAGAGAGAGAGAGAGATACAAGGCTATACTATTGGTGCTGACAGTCTCGCAGGCTGTGCCTATTTGTGTGTGTGTGTGTGTGTGTGTGTGTGTGTGTGTGTGTGTGTGTGTGTGTGTGTGTGTTGTGTGAGAGAGAGAGAGAGAGAGAGAGAGAGACTTACGAGTATGCAGTCACAATTACCTGTGTGTCTGCGTGAGAGTCTAAGAGAGAGAGAGAGGGGTACGTTTGACGAGCAGTAGGAGCCTGGCAGCTTGCGTACCTCGGGCCTGCATTTGCTATGTGTGTGTGTGTGTGTGTGTGTGTGTGTGTGTGTGTGTGTGTGTGTGTGTGTGTGTGTGTGTGTGTGAGAGAGAGAGAGAGAGAGAGAGAGAGAGAGAGAGAGAGAGAAAATGAGTCGCGAATCTATTTGGTGTGCAAAAAATAGAGAGAGAGAAACAACGATTCCAAAAACTTGACAAACCTACAAGTTAGAGCTTTTTAGAGGTAAATCCATTACAATGAAAGATGTTTCCACTAAACTTCTCTAAGTTTTCTCACGTTCAAATACAAAATTTAGTAGTATTTTGAGAATTGCTAGGAGTACTCACTCAAGAGAGAAAGAAAGGGTGATTACCACTTTGTGTTGCCAGTGCATGACGACACAGAGCATTGCTCTCGCCAGGAGAGAGAGAGAGAGAGAGAGAGGTGTGAAAATCTCTCACCATTATCTTGCTCCCATAGGCAGTAGAGAGAAAGTTTTGAAATAGGATTCGAAGACAATTGGCGATTCATGGCGGCCGACTGTAGCCAAGATGGGATGACTCACAATGGGACATCTATACCATATTGGCTACAGTCGGCCGCTGGGAAAGGAGAGGGGCTTTACGTGTCATGCATTGGAGACTTTTGAACCTTTGAAATAAAAAAAACCTTGACTTTTGCTCCTCTATAAGGCGGACCTTCACCTCCCCTTCGAGTAAATGAGATCGACAACCTCGACGCTCAAATTGCATGTGTGTCTGTGTCCACTGTCTTTGAGAGAGAGAAGCCTTGCACAGAGACTCGGAGTGCAGCCTTTCTAGCCCGTGTTGGCTCTTTGTACGCATTTGACAGTGTGTGTGATAGAGATCTAGAGAGGGAGGGAGAGACGTACTATTGTACGTGCACACAACCTATGTGTGTGTGTGTGTGTGTGTGTGTGTGTGTGTGTGTGTGTGTGTGTGTGTGTGTGTGTGTGTGTGTGTGTGTGTGTGTGTGAGAGAGAGAGAGAGAGAGAGATAGAGAGAGAGAGAAATGATTTTTCCTAGACTATAAGCATAGAGAAAGAGAGAGAGTTATTGTGTTGCTGATTGACAACTCACGAGAGATAGAGAGGGGCATGAGGGGCAGCAAGTTCAAGAGTTAGGACGCCATAGGTGGCGAGGTTTGGGAGCTTGGAAGGAGCCGTGAGCACATATGAGAGGGGCTATCAGGTTGCCAGCAATGTTGCAGCCTGCAGGCTCCAATGCCTTGTGGATAGAGGTTGGTTCCTAAAGCCTTGCAATGAAGCCTTAGATGGAGCGGCAAGCTGCAACTTTCGATGGAGGGTCGAGGCTGGACTTTGGAGTCTGGAGCTTGAGCGTTGAACTACCGCTAAGCCTCACTCAACAGTTCTCAACTTCTCAGTTCTCACTACAGCAACGGGCCGACCGACACTCAAGCCTCAAGCCTGCTGCACCGGTGCTCCACTGCTCAGTGCTCACTGGCTTAGTTTTGGCGCTCACCGCCTTGAAACAATTTAAAGCTGGGAAAATTAGCAAAATACCCTTCGAATTTCAAAAATTCCCTGAATACCCTCAATACTTTGTCATGAGTTCCCAAAACGCCCTTCAGATTTTCCATAATTCCCAAAATACCCTTGGTTGTGAGATTAAATATCTCCAAAGATCAAAATATTTGTAGCTTTTCATAAGGAGGCTGATTGTTTATCAATACAAGATGCTAAAACTAGAATCCGACTTGGTTATGCAGGGTTTGGAGATTAATTGCTTCATTATGTTTAGACATATTTGCCTATTTTTACGAGGTAATTTGTGACAAATTACATGCTAAGCACTCAAAAACGGATCTCAATTGTCAAAAAGGAATAAAGATTAAAATATCTTGAACAATCCAACCAAAAAAGATAGAAGGGTATTTTGGGAATTTTCTAATTTGATGGGCATTTTGAAAATTTCCACAAATGAGAGGGGTTGTTTGGTAGTTTTTAAAATTTGAGGGGCATTTTGGGAATTTCCACAAATTAGAGAGGTATTTTGATAATTTTCCCTTTCAATTTTAATTTCAAAGTTTAGAAATTAGTAACCACTAGCTAGCGGATGCAGGCCATCCTTAAAGGGCCAAGCCTCAAGGCCCAAGGCTAATTTCTAAAGCCCTTCTCAAATTCCCTCTCCAAAGTCCAGAGTCGAGACTCCTTGAGCTGCTCTCTGTAATACATGCATTATAATATTATATATGTATATATATACACACATAATACTACTCCTAGAAGGGAAAATTGTCATGTTACCCTTCACTTGAAGGATATTTTGAAGGGCACCCTTCACGCACGAAGGGAGATCCCCAAAATTGACCATCACTTGAAAGCCTCCGAAGGGCACTTTTCATAAGAAGGCTGATTGTTTATCAATACAAGAAGGCTAATTGTCAAGAAAGACGACGGTGTTTTGAGAAAATATTAAGCGATGTTCTATCTCCAATGTAGCCCCTTGGAATGCACTTATACGAGAGATGTGTCGAGCAAGATCCGGCCAAGGAAGCTTCGGATTGTTTTCAGTGGATGCAATAGGAGGGCCAAACATACTTTGATAATATGAGGGAAAAACTATTTTATTGCATTGAACCGATGCTTCTATACTTACATGGTTGATGTTTTTTAGGTCATGTCGTTCTTGGAAGGCATGGTATGTCCAACATGGGGAGCAAAGAGCTTTGGATTGTTTATAGTTGAAGTGAAGCAAGTAATTCTCTCCAAAGGCATCACTCACGCTTGCATTGCTAAGACATGTAGCATTATGTACAAAATTGGCATGGGCAAACACATTCATCAGAAGTTTGTTAGGATGGGGCTCTTTTAAAAAACAATTTTGTATTTGGTAATGTTGTGGTGAATATGTACATCGAGTGAGGTGTATTGACAAAATTGAGTTGTAGCCTCTTGAAATGCAGTTATAGGTGGTACTTGCTGAGTTAGAGATGAGAAACAAAACTATAATCTCTGAATGCAATAGAGAACATTTCCTTAAATATTCTTTTGAATGTTATCTCTTCGAAAGCACTTACCCTATGTATCTTCTTAACAAGGGCAAGTGTTTTGATTTTTAAGTTTTGTTAAATTTTCTCCTATGCTTCCATCTTTGGTGAACATATGCATGGTCAAAATATTTGTCTTCAAGAGCTTCTGCACTTGGATGCACTTTTTGTAGGTATGTCCAATGTTGGTAGGGCCAGTAGGCTCTGGGTTGTTTTCCACAAACGTTGAGCCAGGGATTTCCCCAAATGTGATTGGCAATGTGTACATCTGATTCCTACTTGGAAATGCTTTGGTCAACCTATAAGCCTAATGGCATGTACTTTTTGAAAGTACAAGAAGTTTTAATGAGTTTCTATCTGGAATGTTGTCTTTTAGATGGTGCCGATTGTAGGATTTGCTTAACATGGAAAGAGCAAAGAAGCTATAGAATATGGCCCTGTTTTTATCAAGGGCAAAGTGGGGACCTCTCTTTGAATGCGATTACTTATGCTTGCATATTGATGCTGTGGAATTATGCAAGAAATTGACATGGGTGAACACATAGAGGCATATGCAATGTTTTCCCAATACCCACATCTATTCTTTTTATTAAACAGCTTGAGAATTCCTTGAACGCTCAGTCCTTCCATGTATCCCCATGCTAAGGCTTGTGGAGAGAACCCACCAGCTCTGATGTCTAGATGAGAGAGAGAGAGAGAGAGAGAGAGAGAGAGAGAGAGAGAGAGAGAGAGAGTACATCGGCACAGTTTAATCTCCTGTTAAGGAAGTGCACAAGATTGCTACTCTTGACATATGCCTTGGTCTGACAGAATTGGAGCAAGCATATTGGCTTACAACGAAGCAGATGCTTTTGAATAGAGCAGCGGATTGGGGAAGCGGATGATTCAAAAATAGAAGCACGCGTTAGGGAAGTGAATTCCACGTGTCAAGCGCTGGCATCAAGCTCAAGCCATTCCTTGCACGTGTAGCCACGGCATGCAAAAGCTGCTCAAGTTGGTTGCTACACACATAACTATGTTTCCCATCACTATGTGAGCTCACTTTGGCGGCTCGATGCAATGAAGAAACTCTACCCATTGTGTTTCTATGTGTGGGGAGAAGTGGTCCACCTATTCATTCAATGGAGCTAGCCATATATAGATAGATAGATAGAGAGAGAGAGAGAGAGAGAGAGAGAGAGAGAGAGAGAGAGAGAGAGAGGGAGGGAGGAGGAGGAGGAAGAGACTGTAGGTCTTCTATGCCTCGCTCACATGCCATCATGGCTCAAACTCTTCCCCTTTCTTCCATTTGCATATGAAGTTAGCCATGGCAGAGGATGGGCCCACAAATAACACCACTAGAGATTCTATTGCCCCCTCCATCCTCAAGTGGATTAAGAGAGTTTTTTCATGCAAAGGGATGTCGAGTTAAGCTACACTCAACGATTTCATTTTTCTTGAACTAAAAAGCTACTACAGTAGCTCAACTTTGTCTCTTTTGTAAAAAACACTACCTTT